>NC_084478.1:72602437-72920815 GCF_027409185.1 Cynocephalus volans
CTCAATATCACTAATCATTAGAGAAGTGCTAATCAAAACCACATTGAGATATCATCTCACCCCTTTAAGACTGGCCATTATTTGAAAGACCAAGAACAACAAACGGTGGCAAAGATGCGGGGAAAGGGAAGCTCTTCTACACTGTTGGTGGGACTGTAAAATAGCACAGCCATTATGGAAAACAGTATGGAGGTTCCTCAAACAACTACATATAGAACTACTGGTATGATCCAGGAATCCCACTACTGCGCACATATCCAAAGGACTGGAAATCATCACGTCGAAGGGTTACCTGCATTCCCATGTTCACCGCATCTCTATTTACAAAAGCCAAAATATGGAACCAAGTTTCCATTGACGGACGACTGGATAAGAAAAATGTGGTATATATACACCATATACAGCCATAAAAAAGAATGAAATTCTGCTATTTGCAGCAACATGGACGAGTCTGGAGAAAATTAAGTGAAATAAGCCAGACAAGGAAATATAAATACCGCGTGTTCTCACTCATAACTGGATTGGAAGGAAGGAAGGAAGGAAGGACAAGCCCAGAACAATACGTTGAATGTTCACAAGGGGAAAACAAAACTAAGGATAGCAGAGATGTGGGGGGAGGCACGGTGGTCGATTGGGGCGGGATAGGTTTGGTTAAGAGCATAAAGAAAAATCACAATTTTCCATAATGAATATTCTTATAATTTTTTAAAAAAATTCTTATGTTTAAAAAGCAAAAAACAAAAAACAGGCACCAGGGGATGCAGTATCACAGATGGGCACTATGTGGCGCACTTGTACACTACAATATGAGCAGGTGCAGCATCACAGAGAGACAGGAGATAGAATTCCTGAGTAGAAATCGTCAAACCTCTTCAATTAGGAGATTACACAAACCGAGAGGATGCTTCCCCAGAAAAGACGTGCCAATTCTATTCAACATAGTTCTGGCCAGAGGAATTAAGCTAGAAAAAGAAATAAAAGGCATTCAGGTTGGAAAGGAAGAAGTAAAATTGTCCCTATTAGCAGATAACATGATCTTACATATGGAAATCCTTGAAGACTCCAGTAAAAAACTGTTAGAATTAATAAACGAGTTCAGAAAAGTATCAGGATACAAAATCAACATACAAAAATCAGTTGCATTTCAAAAAATTAACAACAAACGATGGGAAAAGGAAATTTGGAAAACAATTTACTTTAGCATCAAGAAGAATAAAATAGGAATACACTGAACTAAGTTGATGAAAGACTTATACACTGAAACTTCGATTAAAAAACTTTTTTAAAAGACAATAAATGGAAAGATATCTTGTGTTCATGGATTAGAAGACGTAATATTGTTAAAATATCCATGTTAACCAAGCTATCTGCACATTCAATGCAATCCTTATGAAAACACTAAAAACATTTTTTTAAATAGAAAATCAATTTTAATATACTTATGAAATCATTGAACATCAAATAGCCAAAATAACCTTGAGATGGAAGAACAAAGCTAGAAACATCACATTTTGTGATTTTGAAATATATTGCAATAACTAACAAAATACACTACAGTAATTAAAACAATATGGTTCTTTCATAAAGACAAACATAGACCAGTGGAACAAAATAGGTAGCCTAGAAATAAATCCATGCATATATGGCCAACCGATTTTGACAAGAATGCCAAGAACCCAAAGTGAGGAAAGAATAGTCTCTTTAACAAATGGTGCTGGGAAAACTATATCCACATGTAAAAGAATGAAATTGGACCCTTATCTTACACCATATATAAAAATCAACTCAAAATGGATTAATGACTTAAACATAAGACCTGAAGTCATAAGACTCCTGAAAGAAAACAGAGGAGAAAATCTTCATGACATTGGTCCTGGCAATGAATTCATGGGTATGACACCAAAAACACAGGCAACCAAAGCAAAAATAGGCAAGTGGGGCTACATCAAACTAAAAAGCTTCTTCACACCAAAGACAACCTACAAAATGGGAGAAAATAAACCTAACCAAGTAAGTGAAAGACTTGAACACTGAAAACTACAAAACATCACATAATACTAAGCAGAACATACAGATAGATGGGAAGACATCCTGTGCTCATGGATTGGAAGATTTTATGTTGGTAAAATGTCCATACTACCCAAAGTTATCTGCAGATTCAAAGTAATCCCTATCAAAATTACAATTTTTTTTCAGAAATAGATAAAACGGTTCAAAACTTATATAAAATCTCAAGGGACCCCAAAGAGTCAAAACAATCTTGAAAAAAAAAAAAAAGAACAAAATTCAAGGCTTTACACTTCCTGATTTCAAAACATTCTATAAAGCAATAGTAATCACGACAGTGTGGTACTGGCATAAAACTAGATATATAGACCAATGAAACAGCATAGAGCGCTCAAAAATAAAACCTTGTATATATGCCCAAATGATATGTGGCAAGGGTTCAAAGACCACACAATGGGGAAAGGATGATGTCTTCAACAAACAGTGCTGGTAAAACTGGATATTTGTGTGCAAAAGAATGAAGTTGAACTGATACTTTACACAATATACAAAAATTCACAGAAAATGGACCAAAGACTTAAACATAAGGTTTAAAACTACAAAACTCCTAGAAGAAAATAGAGGGGAAGCTTACTGACATTGTATTTGGCAATGATTTCTTTGATATGACACCAAAAGCACAGGCAAAAAAGCAAAAATAGACAAATGGGACTACAACAAACTTAAAAACTTCTGTGCATCAGAGAAAATAGTTGACAAAGTAAAAAGGCAACCTATAAAATGGAAGAAAATATTTGTCAAATGTATATCTTATAAGGTGTTAAGCAAAATGTATAAGGAACCTCCACAACTCAACAACAATAAAACAAATAACTGGTTTTATTGAGATATGAAATTTAATTAAATACATAAGTTAGTAGGTAGTAATTACAGATAATATCAGTTACGCACACTGAATATTTTAGAATATTACACTTTTTCTAAAGTAGCGGTTGAAACTCTAAGATTCAATTAAGAAATTGCATTAAAGAGCATACATAACAGTTACATTAATTTTTCTATTGTTACATAGAGATTTGATAAAATTAGTTTTAAAAAATTGCCAAAATATTTATACAGTGTCAAATTATGGTATGTTTTTGACATGGCCGAAAATAGTGTAACATATTTTTGAGGTTCAAACATCTCCTATTTGTATAATAAATACGGTAGAGAAGTCTAGTCAATATCAATCTTACATAAACAGTGCACTGCACCAGGTATTCTAAGGTAAAACAAAAAAGCTATTTGCTTATTGATGCTTGCAAGTAATAATTTTTAAATATTATTTATTATAAGAATATAATTACAAATCATGATTTTTCTTTATGCCATTTACCCAAAAATCCTTTCCTAACCGCCCCCCCCACCTCACCCCCATCTCTCATATTCTGAAAGTCCAAGGAATTGTTTAGATTGTTTAGGACTTTTCTTTTTCTTTCTTTCTTTCTTTCTTTCTTTCTTTCTTTGTTTCTTTCTTTGTTTCTTTCTTTCTTTGTTTCTTTCTTTCTTTCTTTGTTTCTTTGTTTCTTTGTTTCTTTGTTTCTTTCTTTCTTTCTTTCTTTCTTTCTTTCTTTCTTTCTTTCTTTCTTTCTTTCTTTCTTTCTTTCTTTCTTTCTTTCTTTCTTTCTTTCTTTCTTTCCTCTCTCTCTCTCTCTCTCTCTCTCTCTTTTCTTTTCTTCCTTCTTTCTTCTTTCTTGCACCCAGTTATAAGTGTGTGGTATTTCTCTTTCCCTGTCTGGCTTACTTCACTTAACATAATTTTTCTAGACTCATCCATGTTGCTGCAAATGGCAGAATTTCATTCTTTTTTATGGCTGAGTAGTATTCCATTGTGTATATATATGATATTTTCTTTGTGTAGTCATCCGTCAATGGACACATAGGTTGGTTCCATGTTTTGGCTATTGTAAATAGAGATGCAGTGAACATGGGAGTGCAGATATTCCTTTGACATGATGATTTGCATTCCTTTGGATATACACCCCATAGTAGGATTTATATGGTAGTTCTATCTGTAATTGTTTGAAGAAACTCCATACTGTTTCCATAATGGCTGTACTAATTTATAGTCCCAAAAAAGTGTAGAAGAGTTCCCCTTTTCCTGCATCTTTGCCACCATTTGTTGTTCTTGGTCTTTTAAATAATGGCCAGGCTTAATAGGGTGAGATGATATCTCAATGTGGTTTTGATTAGTATTTCTCTGATGACTAGTGATGTTGAGCATTTTTTCATATACCAGTAGGCCATTTTTACATATTCTGTTTAAAAGTGTCTATTCATCTCCTTTGCCCATTTTTAAAATTTGGTTATTTGTTTGTTTTTTTTTTCACTGTATAGTTGCTTGAGTTCTTTATATATTCTGGATAATAATTCCTCATCAGATGTATAATTTGCAAATAGTTTCTCCCATTCCATAGGTTGTCTTTCTGTTCTTTTGATTGTTTCCTTTGCTGTGCAGAAGGTTTTTAATTCGATATAGTCCCATTTGTTCTTTTCTTTCTGTGCTTTATGGGTCTTATTCATAAAGTCTTTGCCCAGTTCTACTTCCTGGAGTGTTTCCCATATGTTTTCCTTAAGAAATTTTATGGTTTGGGGTCTGATATTTAAGTCTTTGACTCATTTTGAGTTGATTTCAGTATATGGTGAGAGGTGCAGATCCGGTTTTATTTTTACACATGTAGAAGTCCAATTTTCCCAGCACCAGTTATTGAATAGGAAAACTTTTCCCCAATTTATGTTCTTGTTGCCTTTGTCAAAGATCGCTTGGGTGTAAGTCTGTGGGTGGATTCCTGGGTTTTCTATTCTGTTCCATTGATCTGATTGTCTGTTTTTACGCCAGTACCATGGTGTTCTGGTTACCATGGCTTTGAAATACAATTTGAAGTCAGGTAGTTTTATGCTTACATCTTTGTTTTATTTTGCTTAGAATTGCTTTGGCTTTTTGGGGTCTTTTGAAGTTCCATATGAATGTTAGAATTACTTTTTCTATTTCTGTGAAGAATGACGTTGATATTTTAATGGGGTTTGCACTGAATCTGTAGATTGCTTTGGGTAGAATAGACATTTTCACAACGTTAATTCTTCCCATCCAAGAGTATGGTATGTCTTTCCATCTACTTGTGCCCTCTTTAATTTCTTTCAATAGGGATTTCTTGTTCTCATTGTAGAGTTCTTTTACCTCCTTGGTTAAATTGATTCCTAGGTATTTTAATTTTTGGTGACTGTTTTCAATGGGGTTGTTTTCTTGATTTATTTTTCTGCTAGTTCATTACTGAAACTTAAGAATGCTACTGATTTTTGAGTGTTACTTTTATGTCCTGCAACATTATTGAAATTGTTGATCAGCACTAAGAGTTTTTTAGTAGAGTCTATAGGTTTTTGTATGTAGAAGATCATCTCAACTGCAAACAGGGATAGTTTGAGTTTAAACTTTCCAATATGGATACCCTTTATTCCATTCTCTTGCCTGATTGCTCCAATTTTGCCAAATGATTTTTCTTTACCATTCAAATAATCATATTTTTTTTTGCACTTTATTTTGTTGATGTTATGCATCACATTTATTGATTTGTGTGTGTTGAACCATCCTTGCACTACTGGGATGAATCCCACCTTATCATGGTGTATAATTTTTTGCATATGTTACTGTATTGTGATTGCTAATATTTTGTTGAGTATTTTAGCATCTATGTTCATCAATGATGTTATCCTCTAAATTTTTTTATTGTTGTATCTTTGGTATTGGTATCAATTTTGTGCTGGCCTCATAGAATGAGTTTGGGGGAATGGCTTCCATTTCAATTTTTTGGAACAGTTTGGAGCAAGTGCTATTAATTCTTCTTTAAAGGTTTGATAAAACTCAGCTTCAATGCCACCTGGTCTTGTGGTTTTCTTTATGGGAAGATTGCTGATTATTCCTTCAATCCTTTTGTTGTTATTGGGCTGTTCAGGTTTTCTATTTCTTCTTGGTTCAGTCTTGGAAGTGAGTATTTGGTCCATAAATTGATCCATTTCCTCCAGGTATTCTTATTTATTGGTATATAGTTGTTTATAATAGTCTCTGATGATTCTTCATATTTCTGTGGGGTCTGTTGTAATGTCTCCCATTATTTGGGTCTTCTCTCTCTCCTTTATTTATTTATTTATTTTGTTAAACTAGCTAATGGTTTGTCTATTTTATTTATCTTCTCAAAAAACCAACATTTTGTTTCATTAATATTTTGTACAGTTTTTGGTTGCTCTAGTTCGTTTATTTCTATCCTGATATTAATAATTTCTTTTCCTCTGCTAGTTTTAAAATTGTATTGTTGTAGCTTTTCTTGTTCTTTGAGGTTTAGTGTTAGGCCCTTAGTTTGAAGTTTTTCCATTTTTGTAATGTATGCATTTATTGCAATAAATTTCCCTTTTTCTACTGCTTTTGCAGTATCCAATAGGCTTTGGTATGATATATCTTTATTTTTGGTAGTTTCAAGAAATTTTTTTATTTATTGTTTAATTTCTTCTTGCATCCATATGTCAGTGAGGACTCTGTTTAGCTTCCATGCACTTTTATAGTTTCCAGAGTTTTCCTTGTTATTGATTTCCACTTTTAATCCATTGTGGTCTGAAAAAATACTTGGAGTGATTTTAATTTTTTAAATTAATTTTTTATTTTAGTTTATCGATATGCAATATAGCTGATTTTCATGTCCTTTTATCAATTCCTCCTTTTCTTCCGTCCCTCTCCCCCTTTCCCTCATAAACATCATATCTGTTCACATGTCTTAACAAAATCAAGGAGTTGTGATTGTTGTGCCTTCTTTCCACCCTCCCCATTTGTTTGTTTACTTATTTCTATTAGTTCACACAAATGAGAACATCCATCCACGTTGCTGCAAATGATAGGATTTCATTTTTTTATACCAGAGTAATATTCCATTGTGTAAATATAGCACCTTTTCATTTCCACTCATCCAGTCATGGCTATTTATGATGGTTATCACTCTGGGCTATTGTAAATAATGCTGCAATGAACACGGGAATGTAGGTATCTCTTTGACATGATGATTTCCATTCCTCTGGTTATATACCCAGCAGTGGAATAGCTAGGTCATATGTTAGATCTATCTGTAGTTGTTTGAGGAACCTCCATACCATTTTCAATTAAGGCTCTGCCATTTTGCAGTCCCACCTACAGTGTAGGAGAGTTTCTTTTTCTCCACATCCTTGCCAGCATTTGCCATTTTCACTCTTTTGGGTATTAGCCATCCTAACTGGAGTGAGATGGCATCTCAAAGTGGTTTTGATTTGCATTTCCCAAATGCTGAGTGATGTTGAGCATTTCTTCATGTGTCTGCTGGCCATTCATATATGTTTCTTTGGGAAATGGCTATTCAGCTCCTTTGGACATTTTTTCATTGGGTCACTTTTTTGTTTTTACTGTTAATTTGTTTGAGTTCCTTGTATATTCTGCTTATTAATCCTTTGTCTGATGTATATTTTGTGAATATTTTCTCCCACTCTGTTTGATGTGTTTTTGCTGTGTTAATTGTTTCTTTTACAGTGCAGAAGATTTTTAGTTTGATATAATCCCATTTGTTCATTTTTTTTTTTTTGGTTGCCTGTTCTTTTGGGGTCATATTCATAAAGTTTATACCCAATCCTACTTGCTGGACTGTTTCCTCTATGTTTTTTAAGGAGTTTTATTGTTTCAGGACATGTATTCAATTTTTTAATCCATTTTTAGTTGATTTTGGCATATGGTGACAGGTACAGTCCTAGTTTCATTCTCCTGCATGTGAATGTCCAATTTTCCCAGCACCATTTACTGTAGAGGCAGTCTCTTCCCCAGTGAGTGGTCTTGGAGACTTTGTCAAAGATCAGATGGCTGTAGGTACATGGGTTGATTTACGAATTCTCTATTTTGTTGCATTGGTCTGTGTGTCTGTTTTTATGCCAGCACCATACTGTTTTAGTTACTATCGCTTTGTAGTATAAAGTCAGGTAGTGTTATGCCTCCAGGTTTATTTTTTTTTGCTGAGGATTGCTTTGGCTATTCTGGTCTTTTGTTCTTCCATATCAATATTAGGAATGTTTTCTCCAATTCTGAGAAAAATGTCATTGGAATTTTGATGGGGATTGTATCGAATCTTTAGATCACTTTGGGGAATATGGACATTCTCAAGATGTTCATTCTTCCAATCCAAGAGCATGGGATATCTTTCCATCTTCTTGTGTCCTCATTAGTTTCTCTCAAAAGTAGTTTGTAGTTCTCATCATAGAGATTTGTCACATTCCTTGTCAAATTTATTCCTAGGTATTTTATTTTTTTGGTGGCTCCTGTAAATGTACTAGCTTCCTTGATTTCTTTTTCTGCCAGTTCATTGATATAATACAGAAATACTACTGATTTTTGCATGTTGATTTTGTATCCTGCAACTTTGTTGAAATCATGTATTAACTCTAACAGTATTTTTGTGGAGTCTTTAGGCTGTTCTATATATAGGATCATGTCATCAGCAAACAGGGACAGTTTGTCCTGATCTTTTCCAATCTGGATGCCCTTTATTTCATTCTCTTCCCCGACTGCTCTGGCTAATACTTCCAACACTATGTTGGATTGGAGTGGCGACAGTGGGCATCCTTCTCTTGTTCCTGTTCTTAATGGAAAGGCTTTCAATTTTTCTCCATTGAGAATGATATTAGCAGTGCGTTTGTCATATATGGCGTTAATTGTGTTGAGATACTTTCCTTCTGCACCCAATTTATAGACAGTCTTTATCATGAAGAAATGTTGCATTTTGTCAAATGCTTTTTCAGCACCTGTAGAGATGATCATATGGTCCTTGTGTTTGATTTCATTGATATGGTGTATAATATTTATTGATTTGCGTATATTGAACCAACCTTCCGTCCCTGAGATGAATCCCACTTGATCATGGTGTATAATTTTTTGTATGTGTTGCTGTATTCTATTACCTAGTATTTTACTGAGGAGTTTTGCATCTATATTCATCAATGTTACTGGCCTCTTGTTTTCTTTTCTTGTTGTATCTTCATCTGGTTTTGGTATCAGGGGGATGCTTGCCTCATAGAATGACTTTGGGATAGTGGCCTCTGTTTAAATCTTTTGGAATAGTTTGTAGAGACTTGAATTAATTCTTCTTTAAAGATTTGGTAGAATTCTGCAGTGAAACCATCCAGTCCTGGGCTTTTCTTTGTTGGGAGACTGCTGATAACAGCTTCAATTTCTTTGATTGTTATTGGTCTGTTCTTCTTTGCTTAGTCTTGGTACTTTGTGTGTTTCCCAAAATCTATCCATTTCCTCCATATTTTCAAATTTGTTGATGTATAGTTGTCTCTAATGATTCCTTATATTTCTGGACCATCAGTTGTAATAACACCATTTTTATTTCTAATTTTTGTTATTTGTGTTTTTTCTTTATTTAGTTACCCTTGCTAATGGTTTGTCAAGTTTATTTATCTTTTCAGGAAACCAATGTTTTGTATTGTTTATCTGTTTTATCATCTTTTGGATTTCTATTTCATTTAGTTCTGCTCTGATCTTAATTATTTCTTTTCATCTACTAACTTTGGGTTTGGATTGCTCTTGTTTTCTTATTTTTTAAGGTGATGTGTTACGTTGTTTACTTGCACCAGCCTACAGGCCTGCCTTGTGCCTGGAGAAGGTACATCCACCTCATACTCAAGTGGTTTGTTAAAAGAAGAGTCATAAGTAGAGCCTTTAAATGGAGGAGGAAATCTTTATCCTCATAGCCAACCCCAGAGTAACAGAAGAAGCAATTACTCTACCAGATGACCAAACATCAATGAAAAAATGCTAGAACTACAAGCAAACAAGAAGATATGACACCACTGAAGGAATACAGTAATGTTCAATTTTCAGACCCCATAGAACAGGGAATCCTTGAAGTGTCTGAAAAGGAATTCTGAGCAGTGATCTTAAGGAAACTAAAAGAGATAAAAGAAAATTCAATTAGAGGACATTATGAAACCAGAAAAAATATCCAGAATATGAAGGAGGAAATTTACAAAGAGATTAGTACATTACAAAAAGAGAGTAACATAACTCCTAGAAATGAAAGATTCATTCAGTGAAATTAAAAACACAACAGAGAGCTTGAGCAGCAGGCTAGAGAAAGCAGAAGAAAGAATTTCAGATCTCGAAGATGGTCTTTTGGAAATAACACACAGAGACAGAATATAAGAAAAATAGATTTGAAATAATGAAGAAAATCTAAGAGAGGTAGCAGAAAACCTCATGCACTCTAACATCTGAATTGTGGGTATTCCAGAGGGAGAGAAGGGAAAAGGTATTTAAAACCTATTCAAGGAAATAATAACAGAAAACTTCTCAGGTGTAGGACGATATGCAGACCTTCTGATCCGGGAAGCTCAAAGTTACCCAAACAGATGCTATCCAAAAAGATCCTTCCTGTATTAGTCCGTTTGTGTTGCTGTAAGAGAAACACCTGAGACTGGGTAATTTATAAAGAACAGAGGTTTATTTGGCTTATGATTCTGGAACAGTTACATCTGGTGCAGGCCTGAGGCTGCTTCTACTACAGATGGAAAGTGGCAGGCAGCTGGTGGGTACAAGCAGATCTCATGCTGAGAGGAAGCAAGAGAAAGAGGAGGTGTCAGGGTCTTAAACAACCAGCTCTTAGGGGAACTAATAGAGCAAGATCTCCATCAGGCCCCTCCTCCCCCAGGAAGAACATGAATCCATTCATGAGGGATCTGACCCCATGACTCAAACTGCTTCCAACACTGTCACACTGGGGATCAGCTTTCCACATGAGTTTTAGAGGGTCAACACATCCATACTCTCTCACTCCCCAAGACACATTATGGTCAAATTTGCAAAGCTCAAAGACAAAGAAACAATTCTAAAAGCAGCAAGAGAAGAGCATCAAGTCACCTATAATGGATCCCCCATCAGACTAACAGCAGACCTCTCAACTGAAACCCTAAAGGGTAGAGGAAAGTGGAATGATGTATTCAAAACACTAAAAGAAAACAGTTGTCAGCCAAAAATTCTTTACCCAATAAGGCTCTCCTTCAGAAATGAGGGTGAAATAGTGTATTTCCCAGACAAACAAAAATTGTGGGCGTTCACCACCACATGACCAGCCCTGCAGGGAATTCTCAAGGGAGTCCTTCGTCTGGAATCTGAATAATGATGATCACTATCATGAATACACAAGAAAGAGCAAAAGCTGCTATTCAAACAAACTGCCAGTAAGAAAGTGAAAGAAGCTAAATCATGCCAGCTCAAATTTCCAATGAACTTTGAAGAGGAGGAATAAAAGAGGAAGTAATGATCAAAAGATATTTAAATCTTCTAAACAAAAAGCAATTAAATGACAGGAATTAAACAATACCTGTCAATAACTACCCTAAATGTAAATGGATTACACTCCCCATTCAAAAGGCACAGGTTGACTGATTGGATTAAAAAGCTAGACCCAAGTATGTGCTGTCTTCAAGAGACCCATCTCACCTATAGAGACACGCACAGGCTAAAAGTGAAAGGATGGAAAAAGATATACCATGCAAATGGAAACCAAAAACGAGCAGGAGTAGCTATTCTTATATTGGATGAAATAGACTTTAAACCAAGAAATATAAGAAGAGACAAAGAAGGCCAATATATAATGGTAACATTATCTATCTAGCTAGAAGACATAATGATCATAAATATGTATGCACCCAGTACTGGAGCACCCAGATGTATAAAGCAAACAGTCTTAGATCTAAAAAAAGAAATAGGTCCTAATACATTAATAGTGGGTGACCTGAACACCCCTCTCTCATTATGGGACAGATCTTCCAGGCAACAAATCAACAAAGAGACACAGGATTTAAACTACACCTTACATCACCTGGACCTGGCAGATATATACAGAACATTTCACCTAACAACTGAAGAATATACTTTCTTCTCATCAGCACATGGAGCATTCTCGAGGATTGACCACATATTAGATCACAAATCTAGTCTCAGTAAGGTTATGCTATACAAGATTAATATTCAGACATGAAGTTTATTTCTATGTATTAGCAGTGAACAACCAGAAATAAAACTAAGAAAATCGTTTGACTTACAATAGCATCAAGGTATAAAATGCTTAGTTACACATTTAACAAAGGAGGTAAATGACTTTTCATTAAACACTACAAATCACTGTTGTAAAGATATTAAGATTTAAATAAATGGTAAAATATTTGATGATCATGGATTGGGAAGCTTAATATTGTCAAGATGGAATTAATCCCTAAATTGATCTATACATTCAATGCAATTACAGTCAAAATCCTAGCTGCCTTTTTATTTTGCAAAAATTGACAAACTGTTTATATAGAAATACCTAACATAACAAATAAAAATTAATTTAAAATAGATCTAAGACCTGAATATAACTGCTAAAACAATACAACTAGTAAAAGTAAGGCTCAGAGTAACATTTTTTGACCTTTGAACAGGTAATGGTTTCTCAGATATGACACCAAAAGCACAAGCAAGAGGAAAAAATGTAGATAAATTCAGAGTTAAAACTTTCATGCCGGGCCGAGCCCGTGGTGCACTCGGGAGAGTGCAGCGCTGGGAGCGCAGCGACGCTCCCGCTGTGGGTTTGGATCCTATATGGGCATGGCTGGTGCACTCAATGGCTGAGTGCCGGTCACGAAAAAAAAAAGACAAAAAAAAGGGCCGAGCCCATGGCGCATGCGGGAGAGTGCGGCGCTGGGAGCGCGGCGACGCTTCCGCCGCGGGTTCGGATCCTATATGGGAATGGCCGGTCCACTCACTGGCTGAGTGCAGGTCACGAAAAAGACAAAAAAATAAAATAAAAAGACAAAAAAAATTTAAAAACTTTCATGCCTCAAAAGGTCAACTTCAAGGAAATGAAAAGAAAACCCACAGAACAGAAGAAAATATTTGCAAATCATATGTCTGGTAAGGGACTTTTAAAACTCAATAATAAAAAGACTGCCCAGTTAAAAATGGACAAAGGATTTGAATACACATTTCTGCAGAGATGCAAAATGCCAATAAGTGCATGGAAATATGCTCAACATAATTAATCATTAGGGTAATGCAAGTCAAAACCAAAATGAAATACCACTTTATACTCATGAAGATGGCTATAATCAAATCCACAAAATACTAACAAGTGTTAGTAAGGATGTGAAGAAATTGGAACACATATATTGATGGTGGAAATTTAAAATGATGATGTTGCTGTGGAAAACAGTTTAGTAGTTCCTCAAAAAGTTTAACATAGAGTTACTTTATGATCCAGCAGCAGTTCCACTTGTAGGTATATACCCAATAAAACTGAAAACATATGCTCACTTAAACATATTTTTCACAAATGTTCTTGGCAGTGTTATTTATAATAGCTAAAAAGTGTAAACAATTTATATGTCCATCAACTGAAGAAAGGATGAACAAAATGTAGTATATCCACACAATAGAATGTTTTCAGCCAAAAAGTATATGAAGTACCAAATGCATGCTAGAACATGAATGAATCTTGAAAACATTATTCTAAGTGAAAGGAGCCAAACAAAGAAAGGATGCATAATAAATGCGGAATGATTCAATTTATATGAAATGGCCAGAATTCACAAATATATAGACAGAAAGTTGATTAGTGGTTTCCAGAGACTTGGGGGGAGAGGGAAATGGGAACTGACTGCTAATAGATATGTAACTTCTCTTTAGGGTGATGGAAATATCCTCTAATTAGATGGTAGTGACGGTTGCTTAACTTTATGAATATAGTAAAAACCACTGAATCGTACATGTTAAAAATTAAGTTAAAAATTAAAAATTAATTTAAAAAATCTGTAACTTTGTCGCCCCCATGTTCACTTTCCTGTTTACATATTCCTCATAACCGCTAGAGATAACTGCTTCAGCTTATAGGTCTTCAGGAATAGAGCAATTGTTCTTAGAGTGTTGTAGCTAGGTATTAGAGAAAACTAGAAGAATGCAGAATTCAGTCCCATATACAGGTAGATAATAGAAACCCAGAACAGTAAACAGGGCTACAGTCTAACAATGAGTATAGTTTTCTTTTGAAACATAAATTTTTCTGTCTGTGGTTACCCCCATTTCTACCAAAGATAATCATGGCAAGACCAGTTTACCTGGTTACTTGCATAAATGTGGCAAGAATAACCACATAGGCTCCTTTTTAATTTGATTCATTGTAAATTTTGACAAGGAATATCAGATTGGACATTTTAAAATTTCAATCCTAGGAAGCTAAACCAAGACAGACAGCCTTTTCCTGTTGTGTCTGATATCCTAAGGTTCCTGGGCATGCTAGGAAGTGACAACTTTTTACTCACTCACTATAAAGTTAGGGAACTTTGATGCCACGCATTCTGTGCACATTTTCAAATATGGCATTCTAGTGAAAACCTTGGTATTGTAACCAATGTTTCTAATTGTATCCTGTTAAAGAGAACAGATTCTTATTGAACTTATGTAAATAATCTTATTGACATAAAAATAAGAATACTCACAAATAATTTGCAAATTCTGGAGTGATCAGGTAGAGAGGAAAAGCAAGTGTTTCAATTTCTGTTTACAAAAGTATGTGTTACCAAATTGCTATAGCTTAAAAAGTTTTCTTAGATTTGAAAACAAAACAGTAAAATAACCAGCTATGTTTCAAAATAAAGAAACTGTAAAAGCCCATAATTCTTCATCAGTTCCTTCAGTATTATGTAATTAACTTTTCTCTGTTTGACCTTGGTTATCAGTTTCATAAACCCATTGATTTCTTTATTAGAATTTTGGAAATTCAGTCTAATATCAACCCAAAGTTATTAGGAACCTGTACTTGTTAGTGTTCTTTTCATTCTTTCCATGAAATTCCTTGATGATATAACACTTTTAAAACTATAAATACTTGCAAAGAACTTTGAGAAAAGACATCAGAATAAAGAAAATAACTGTAACACCACAGTTTAAAATGGCCAAAATGATCTGATGAGTGTTCCACAACTTATAAGAAGATTTAGTTATTTTTGTGGCATTCAACAATTTAAAATAACCAAAATTTATATATCATTTATATCAAGAATTTGTATGAAGACAGATTTCTAGGAACCTTACACAATTTTGGAACACGTATTAATCACATACCTAAATAACTCCAAGAAGGTCAAACATCATTTCTTGTTTTGGAAATGCTTCCCATATAATTTCATTCATCAGGTAAGTGCAATTAGTTTTTTAAATTAATTAATTTTTATTAGTAGTAGTATATTCATTATTACAAATCATTACTTTTCTTTATGCCTTTTACCCAACATGTCCCTCCCCAAACCCCCTCCCTTCCTTCCCCCATCTCCAATAACCTTTCCTTCTGAAAGTTCAATGAATCATTGTGGGTCTTTCTCTCTCTCTCTCTCTCTCTCTCTCTCTCTCTCTCTCTCTCTCTCTCTCTCTTTTCTTCCCTTTCTTTTCTTTCCACCCAGTTATTTGGTTTATTTCACTTAACATAATTTTTTTCAGTTCCTTCTATATTTTGGATATGAATCCTTTGTCAGATGTATATTTTGCAAATATTTTCTCCCAGTCTGTTGGTGGTCTTTTAACTCTGTTAATTGTTTCTATTGCTGTGCAGAAACTTTTTAGTTTGATATAGTCCCATTTGTTTATTTTTTCTTTTGCTGCTTGTGCTTTTGGGCTCTTGTTCATAAAGCCTGTGCCCTGACCTAACTGCTGAAGTGTTTCACCTATGTTTTCCCTTAGTAATTTTACAGCTTTGGGTCTTATACCTAGGTCTTTAATCCATTTTGAGTTGATTTTAGTGTATGGTGAGAGATGCAGATCTAGTTTCATTCTTTTGCATACGGATATCCGGTTTTCCCAGCACCACTTGTTGAAGAGGCAATCTTTTTCCCCAATGTAGATTTTTGTTGCCTTTGTCTATATCAGAAGGCTATAAGCCTGAGGAGTGATTTCTGGGTTCTTTATTCTACTCCACTGGTCTGAATGTCTATTTTTATACCAATATCATGCTGTTTTGGTTACAACAGCTTTGTAGTATAATTTGAAGTCAGGCAGAGTTATGCTTCTGGCTTTTTTTTTTTTTCTCAGTATTGCTCTGGCTATTCAGGGTCTTTTGTTTTTCCATAAGAAAGGTAAGATTGGTTTTTCCATTTCTGTGAAGAATGTCATTGGTAATTTGACGGGGATTGCATTGAATCTGCAGATCTCTTTTGGTAGTATAGACATTTTGACAATGTTAATTCTTCCAATCCAAGAGCATGCAATATGTTTCCATCTTTTTGTGTCTTCTTTCATTTCTTTCAGAAGTGGTTTGTAATTCTTATTGTAGAGGTCTTTCACCTACTTGGTTAAATTGATCCCTAGGTATCATATTTTTGGGGTGACAATTGTAATTGGCCTTACTTTATTTCTTGGTCTGTTAATTCATTATTTGAGTATATAAATGCTGCTGATTTGGGGGGATTTGTGTCCTGCAATGTTACTCAAGTTATTAACCATCTCTAGGAGTTTATTGATAGAGTCTTTATGTTTTTCTGTATATAGTATCATGTCATCTTCAAAAAGGGAAAGTTTGACTTTATCTTTTCCAATCTGGATTCCCTTTATTTCTTTCTCTTGCCTGATTGCTCTAGCTAGTACATCCAGTACTATGTTGAATAGAAGTGGTGAGAGTGGAAATTCTTGTCTTGTTCTTGTCCTTAAGAGGAAGGACTTCAATTTTCCCCATTCAGAATAATACTTGTGGTGGGCTTGTCATAAATGGCTTTTATTGTGTTAAGATATTTTTCTTCTATGCCTAATTTGTTGAGAGTCTTTATCATGAAGGAATGTTGAATTTTGTAAAATGCATTTTCAGCATCTATTGAGATAATCATATGATCTTTGTCCTTGAGCTTGTTGCTGTTATGTATCACATTTATTGATTTTTGTATGGTGACCCATCCTTGCATCCCTGGGATGAATCCCACTTGATCACAGTGTATAATTTTTCATATGTTGCTGTATTCTAATTGCCTATGTTTTGTTGAGGATTTTAGCATCTAGGTTCATCAAGGATATTGGCCCGTAATTTTCTGTTTTTGTTGTGTCTTTTTCTGGTTTTGGTATCATAGTTATGTTGACCTCATAGAATGAGTTTGGTAGTGTAGAGTCTGTTTCAATTGTTTGGAAAAGTTTCATGAGAATTGGTATTAATTCCTCTTTCAAAGTTTGATAGAATTCAGCTGTAAAGCCATCCGGAACCAGACTTATTTTGGTGGAAGATTGCTAATTACCACTTCAATCACCTTGCTTGTTATTGGCCTGTCCAGGTTTTCTATCTCTTCTTGGTTCAGTCTTGGTATTTTATATGTTTCTAGAAACTTATCCATATCTTCTAGATTTTCAAATTTGTTGTTATACAGTTGTTTATAATAGTCTCTAATGATTCTTTGTATTTCTATGGTATCAGTTTTAATGTCTCCCTTTTCATTTCTGGTTTTTGTTATTTGGATCTTTTCTCTCCCTTTTTTTGTTAATCTAGCTAATGGTGTGTCTATTTTGGTCATCTCGAAGAACCAACTTTTAGTTTTGTTGAACTTTTGTATTGTTTTTTGGGCCTCTATTTCATTTAGTTCTGCTCTGATCTTAATTATTTCTTTACATCTACTGCCTTTAAGTTTGGATTCTTGTTGTTTTTCAAGTTCTTTGAGGCGTAGTGTTAGGTCATTTATTTGAACTGTTTCCATTTTTCTGATATAAGCATTTACTGCAATAAATTTGCCTCTTAGCACTGCTTTTGCAGTATCCCACAAGTTTTGGTATGATGTATCTTTATTTTCATTAGTTTCTAGAAATTTTTTGATTTCCTGTTTAATTTCTTCATGGACCCATAGGTCATTCAGGAGCCTATTATTTAGTTTCCATGTATTTGTATAGCTTTCAGTGTTTTGCTTATTGTTTATTTCCAGTTTTAATCCATTGTGGTCTGAAAAGATTGCTCGAAAGATTTCAGTTTCTTAAAATTTGTTGAAACTAGATTTGTGACCTAACATTTGGTCTGTCCTGGAGAATGTACTATGAGCTGAGGAGAAGAAAGTGTATTCTTTAGCTGTTGGGTGAAATGTTCCGTATATATCTGCCAAGTCCAGTTGGTCTAGGGTGTAGATTAAATCCTGTGTTTCTTTGTTGACTTGTTGCCTGGAAGTCCTGTCCCGTATTGAGAGAGTGGTGTTCAGATCACCCACTATTAACGTATTAGGTCCTATCTCCTTCTTTTGGTCAAAGAGTTTTTGCTTGATATATCTATGTGTTCTGGTATTGTGTGTATAAATGTTTATGATTGTTATGTCTCCTAGCTAGTTAGTTCCCTTTATCATTATATAATGACCCTTGTCTTTTTTAATGGTTTTTTGGTTTAAAGTCTATTTTGTCTGATATGAGAATAGCTACTCCTGCTTGTTTTTGGTTTCCATTTGCATGGTACATCTTTTTCCATCCCTTCACTTTTAGTATATAAATGTCTTTACAGGTGAGGTGGTCTCTTGAAGACAGCATATACTTGGGTCTACTTTTTAATATAGTCAGTGAGTCCGTGTCTTCTGAATGGGGAGTTTGATTCACATGTAGAGTAGTAATTGAGAAGTGTTTAATTCCTGTCATTTGATTGCTGCTTGTTTAGGTGGTTTATATATCTTTTGATCATTATTTCCCCCTTTATTTCTCTTCTTCAATGTTAGTTGGGGATTGAAGGTGGGATGATTAAGCTTCTTTCTCTTTCTTGCTGCCAATTTTGTTTTGACTATGGGTTTTGCTCTTGTGTATTTGTGATGGTGGTCACCATTATTCAGACTGCAGATGAATGACTCCCTTGAGAATTCCTTGCAGGGCTCATCCTGTGGTGGTGAACTCCCACAACTTTTATTTGTCTCAGAAATACACTATTTCCCTCTCATTTCTGAAGGAGAGCCTTGCTGGGTAAAGAATTCTTGGCTGGCAGTTTTTTTTCTTTTAGTATTTTGAATATATTGTTCCACTTTCTTCTGGCCTGTAGGGTTTCAGTTGAGAAGTCTGCTGTTCGTTTGATGGTGGTTCCCCTATAAGTGACCTGTTGCTTTTCTCTTGCTGCTTGTTGAATTCTCTCTTTGTCTTTGAGCTTTTAAAATTTAACTCTAATATGTCTTGGTGAGGATCTTTTTGGGTTGAATTTGTTTGGGGACTTTTGAGCTTCGTGGATCTGAATAATCTGTATCCCGACCTACACCTGGGAAGTTTTCTGTTACTGTTTTCCTTGAGTAGGTGTTCACTACCTTTACCTTTCTCCTGCCCTTCAGGAATACCCATGATTCGGATGTTAGAGTGCTTGAGGCTGTCTTCTATCTCTCTTCAATTTTCCTCATTGTTTTTAATTCTTTTTTATTATTTTTTTGTCTGCCTGAGTTATTTCAAAAAGACCATCTTCAAGCTCTGAAATTCTGTCTTCTGCTTGCTCTACCGTGCTGCTCAAGCTCTCAGTTGTGTTTTTTATTTCATTGAGTGAGTCTTTCATTTCTAGAAGTTCTGCTACACTCTTTTGTATTTTATTAATGTCTTTGTATATTTCCTCCTTCATATTCTGGATGTTTTTTCTTGTTTCATTGTGTTCTCTAATTGAGTCTTCCTTTATTTCTTCAAGTTTTCTTAAGATCATTGCTCAAAATTCTTTTTCAGACATTTCCCAGCTTCCCTGTTCCATGGAGTCTCACTTTGGGATATTACTGTATCCTTTCCATGGTGTCATTTCTTCTTGATTGTTTGTACATCTGGTATTTTTTTCACTGATGCTTGGTCATTTGGTAGGGGGTTTGCTTCTTCTATTACACTGAGGTTGGTTATGGAGAGGCCCTGCTTGCTATTGTGGGGGATTAATTGTCTTTGCTTTATAGTAGGTATGGTGGTGGTTATATTAAACTAGTTTGGTTCCCATTCGAGACTCTGTGATCATAGAATGAGCCCCTAGCCCTGTGGAGTTCTCCTGGGCCAAACGTGGTTGGTCAGATCCACAGACTGGTCTTCCCCCCTGGGTCTACGATGGGGTGAGGGGCCATGTCCAGCCACTCTGTTCCACTGGCTGGTGTTGCTGCTGGCCACCGCTGGCGGGCTCACTTGCATGGTGCTGTTTCAGGGCCTAGAGCTCCCCCACTGCCTGGGTGGTGTGGGGGCCACGTGGAGCTGCACGTTTCCTCTGGGTGTTGGTGCTGCTGGCCGCTACTTATGGGCTCACCTGTGTGATGCCAATTCAGGGCATGGGGTAGGCCTGGAGCTCCCCCACTGCCTGGTTCTGACGTGGTGTGATATGGGAGCTGTGAGGGGCTGTGTGGTTCCTCTGGCTGGTACTGGCAGACTCACCTGTGTGATGCCGGTTCAGTGTGTGGGGGTGGGGTCTGGAGCTCCGGCACAGGTATATCCCAGCGGGGTGAGGGTGCCACACGGAGCTGCACAGTTCTACTGCCTGCTGCTGCTGCTGCTGGCCACTTCTGGCAGGCTTACCTGCATGGTGTAGATTCGGGGCATGGGGGTGGGGCCTGGTCCTTCCTGCCTGTCTGGGTCCAAGTCGGCAGCATGTGGAAGCCATGTGGAGCCACGCGGTTCTGCTGGCTGGTACCAGTAGGCTCACCTGTGTGATGCCAGTTCAGGGCACGGGGGCTTGATTTTCTGTTCAATGTATTCTATGGCCCATAAGCTGTTCTGAAGCATGCCATATAATTTCCATGTCTTGTTGTATTTTCCAAAGTTTTGCTTGTTATTGATTCGTAGTTTTAATCTGTTGTGGTCTGAAAATATACTTGAAATGATTGTAATTTTTAAAAATTTGCAGAAACTTGATTTGTAACCTAATATGTGATATATCCTGGAGAATGTTCCATTTGCTGATGAGTAGAATATATATTCTGTAGTCGTTCAATGAAATGTTCTATAGATGTCTGCTAAGTCCAGTTGGTCTAACGTGTAGTTTAAATTCTGTCTTGCTAAGGTGATATGTTGGCTAGATGATTTGTCTGATGTTCAGGGAGGGATGTTGAAATCCTTAATTATTATCATATTGGGGTATATCTCTCTCTTTAGGATTAATAGTTTTTATTTTATTTGTCTGGGTGCTATGATGTTGGTTGTGTATGTATTTATGACTTATGTCTTCTTGCTGCATAGATCCCTTTATCACTATCTAATGACTTTCTATGTCTCTTTTCATAATTTTGGGTTGAATGTCTATTTTATCTCATATTTGAATAGCTACTCCTGCTTGTTTTTTGTTTCTATTTGTGTGATATATCTTTTTTCCTTACTTCCACTATTGGCCTGTGTGAATCTTTACAGGTGAACCTAGTTTCTTGTAGGTACCATACAGGTGGATCTAGCTTTGTAATTTATTCAGCCAATTTTTGTCTTTTGATTCAGGAGTTCATCTATTTGCATTTAGGGTTGTTATTGAAAGGTATTGTCTTACTCGATATTTTATTGATTTTTATGATTGTTTTATATTACTTTTTAAAAAATTGCTTGTTTTTGGAGTTCATTGGATTTTTGATATAGTGTTTTAAGATGTAATTTTTAAGATATAGTTTATTTTTCTTTCTCACTTGCATATCTACTGTAATGGTTGTTTCTGTTTTTGGTCATATATCATGATGGTAATTATCACCTTTTTGTTTCCAGATGCAGAACTCCTTTGAGGATTTCTTGTACGGCTGGTCGTGTGTTGGGGAAATCTCACAGTTTTTGTTTGTCTGGGAAATGCACTATTTCTTCTTCATTTCTGAAGGATAGCCTTGCTGGATACAGTATTCTTGGCTGGCATTTTGTTATTGTTGTTTTTTCTTTTTGTTTTAGTACTTTGAATATATCATCTTCTGGCCCATAAGGTTTTTTTTCTGAGAAGTCTGCCATTAGTATGACGGGGACTCCTTTTAGGTGATTTGATGATGTTCTCTTGCTGTTTTTAGTATTCTCTTGTCTTTGAGTTTTGTTAGTTTCACTGCAATGTTTCTCAGAGAGGACCTTTTAGGATTGAATCTATTTGGGGATCTGAGAGCCCATTGGATCTGGAAGTTCATGTCTCTTCCAATACCTGGGAAGTTTTCTGCTATTATTTTGTTGAAAAGGTTTTCAATGCCTTTTCTTTTCCCTTCTCCATGATTTGGTTGCTTGTTCACATTTGCAGTTGGCTGATAGATCATGATGATTTTCTTCATTTTCAATTTTAATTTTTTCCTCTGGGTTATTTCAGAAAGACTCTCTTTGGGATCAGAAATTCTTTCTTCCACTTCTTCTAGCCTGCTGCTTAAGCTGTTATTTGTACTTTTTATTTTGTTGAATGAGTTTCTTAGTTCCAGGAATTCTGCTACATTTTTTGAGGCACTTTTCTCTTTATAAATTTCCTCCTTTGTGTCCAGGATTGTTTTTTATGTTTCTTTCTGTCATCTAACTTAGTCTTTCTGTATCTCATTGAGTTAAGGTTCTTGCTTGCTGTTCTTTTCAAAGATTCCTTCTATTTGAGATCTGGTATTTGAGAATTATCGTATTCTGTTGATTATATCATATTGTCTCATCCTTACATTGATTTTATCTCTCTGGTCATCTGGTAGAGCAGTTGTTTCCCCTATTACTCTGCAGTAGCTTTTGAGTAGAGAGACTTCCTCCTGTAGATGTGTTTTATATTGATCATTGGGTGGGGTGTTTTCATTTTGGATCCAGGGAGTTCCAGTAGCATAGTGTCTGTGTGGTTACTTCATCCATATTTGATGTCAGAGTTGGCTATGAGTGCCTTCGTGGTCTAGGCACTGGGGAATTCAGTGATTCCTTGCTGAAGTGATTGACACCATGTTGGGTCATCAAGGATATGGGCAAAGTCTTGACTTCTTCCAGAAGTGCCTGTGGGTAACCCTGAGCATGACCCTGATATGTTCACTGTGTTATAGTGAGGCTTTTCATCTTGAGTGAGTGAGGATGGTTGGTGTTTCCTCTTCCCTCTTTCCTGCAGGCAGAGAGTCCTCCTTGGTTTTTACTTATCCCAGTTGTGAGATGGGTTGGTGGTGGCTGCCTATTTTCTTTTTTACTCTACTTAGATGTGCCAAGTATTTTATACTCACTGGCCTCTCTACACATGTCCCTCTCTTGGTCAAGGTAATTGTGTGCTCCATGCAAGTCATTTCCACCCCCAAATGCATAACCTTGGTGGCTATGTAATTTCCCGTGTGGTTTGGGTCACTGGCTAGGAGCTGCCTTGCTCACCTCTTTCCTTGTGTGTGGCAAAACAAAGGATGCCTAGATATGGGCAAAGTGGAACTGGTGGCACCGGGGCTGGGCATCTGTGGCAGCAGAGAGTTGGATGAACTGTTCAGCAGGAAGACAGGTGGTTGTGGCCTCAGTACTTTGAGGCCAGATAATGCTGGATGCTGCCTGTGGCTGTGGGTGCCTGGAGCCACATGGCAGGGTATGGCAGGCAGGAAGCATGGGCCATATAGCAGTTCTGTGGCTGGTAGACAGGCAGTGGTGACCACATAGTGGCTTTGTATTTTACTGTTGATAGTTTGATTATAATTTGGTGTAATCTTCCTAGGGTTTCATGTTTAGAACCTTTAAGCTTCAGATACTTAGATGTCCATATCTTACCCAAAATTTAGGAAACTTTCAGCCATTATTTCTTTAAATAGCTTTTTAAAAATTTCATTCTTTCCCTCATCTCCTTTTTTAAAAAAAAAATTATTTTATTTTGTCAATATACAATGTGGTTGATTACTGTGGCCTATTACCAAAACCTCCCTCCCTCTTCCCTCTCCCCCCTCCCTCCCAACAACCTCATATCTGTTCACTTGTCATATCAACTTCAAGGAATTGGAATTGTTGTGTTTTTCCCTCCCCCCCAGTTTATTTGTGTATTTATTTGTTTATTTTTAGCTCCAACAAATAAGTGAGAACATATGATATTTCTCCTTCTGTGCCTAACTTGTTTCACTTAATATAATTCTCTCTAGATCCACCCATCTTTTTGCAAATGGCAGTATTTCATCTCCTTTTGGAAGCTTCATAATGAAATGTTATCTCTCTTAACGGTGTCGCACTTATTCATTTTCATTTTTCTTTATTTTATCCTCTGACTGAACACTTTCAAATGACTTGCCTTCCAGTTCACAGATCTTTTCTTCTGTTTGATTAAGTCTGCTGTTGACACTCTCTATTGCATTGTTCAATAAAGACATTGTCTTCTTTAGCTATGGAAATTCTGTTTGGTTCTTCCCCATTTTTTTTTTTTTTATTGATTATGAATACTTCTGTGGTACAAAGCTGACTGTCACCACTTGGGCCAAAGATGTGATGGCCAGATGAATACTAGCAGCATGCCCATTACCACAAATTGTGATTATACCCCATGTCCCCCAACCCACTTTGGAACCATAGGTATGCTGTCTCGCTCTGCAAGTCCAACACACTGCTGTGGTCTATCTTTCCATCTTTTTGTTTTTTTCTTAGTTCCCACTTATCAATGAGGGGCATGGGATATTTTTTCCTCAGTACTTTGCTTATCTTACTCAACATAAGTTTCTTCAAATTCATCTATTTTTTTGTGAATGGAGAATTTCATTCTTTTTTATGGCAGAGTAGAATTTCGTGGTGTATATACACCACAGTTTCCTTATCTAATCATCTGTTGATGGACATTTAGATTGGTTCCATATCTTGGATATTGTAAACAGAGCTGCGATGAACATGGGAGTGCAATTATCCCTTTGATGTGATTTCCATTCCTCAGGTATATACCCAGAGGTGGAATTGCTGGATCGTATGGAAGATCTATCTGTAGTTGTTTGAGAAAACTCCATACTGTTTTCCTAGCTGGTTGTACTAATTTACAGTCACACCAACAGTGTAGGAGTGTTCCTTTCTCTCCACACCCTCACCAGCATTTGTTATTCATCATCTTTTTGATTATAGCCAGTCTAATTGGGGTGAGGTGTTATCTCAGTGTGGTTTTAATTTGCATTTCCCTGATGACTAGTGATGTTGAGCATTTTCTCATGTACCTGATGGCCATTTGTATATCTTCCTTTGAAAAATGTCTATTCAGCTCCTTTGCCCATTTTTAAATTGGATTATTTGTTTTTTCAACAGTGTAATTGCTTGAGTTCCTTGTATATTCTGGAGGCATAGTTAGCAAAAATTTTCTCCCACTCTGTCAGGTGTCATTTCACTCTGTTGATTGTTTCCTTTGCTGTGTAGAAGCTTTTTAGTTTGATACAGTCCCATTTGTTTGTTTTTTTCTTTTGTTGCTTGTGCTTTCAGGCTTATGTTCATAAAGTCTGTGCCCAGACCTAGTTCCTGAAGTTTTTCACGTATTTTTTTCCTTAGTTGTTTTCCAGTTTCCGGTATTATATTTGAGTCTTTAATCCATTTTGAGTTGCTTTTGGAGAGGGGTGCATATCTAGTTTCAATCCTTTGCATATATATATCCAATTTTCCCAGCACCACTTGTTAAAGAGGCAGTCTTTTCCCCAATGTGTGTTTCTGTTTCCTTTGTAAAATATCAGATGGCTGTAAGCCTGAGGGGTGATTTCTGGTTTCTCTATTCTGCTCCACTGGTCCAAGTGTCTATTTTCAGGCCAGTACCATGCTGTATTGGTTACTATAGCTTTGTAGAATAATTTGAAGTCAGGTAGTGTTATGCCTCTATCTTTTTATTTTTTATTTTTTTGCTTAGGATTGCTTTGGCTATTCGGAGTCTTTTTTTGTTCCATATGAATGTTAAGATTGTTTTTTCCATTTCTGTGATGAGTTTCATTGGTATTTTGATGGGGATTGCATTGAATCTGTAGATAACTTTGGGCAGTTATGGACGTTTTCACAATGTTAACTCTTCCCATCCAAGAGCATGGAATGACTTTCCATCTTTTTGTGTGTTCTCTAAATTCTTTCAGTAGTGGTTTGTAGTTCTCATTTTATAGATTATTCAACTCCTTTGTAAAATTAATTCCTAAATATTTTATTTATTGCGTGTGTGACTGTTATAAATGGGCTTACTTTCTTGGTTTTCTGTTAGCTCATTATTGGAAAATGTAAGTGTAACTGATTTGGGGGCATTTATTTTGTATCCTGGAAAGTTACTGAAATTATTAACCAGCTGTAGGAGTTTTTTGAGTCTTTTGGTTTTTCTATATATAGTATCGTGTCATCTGCAAATAGGTACCTTTTGACTTCATCTTTTTAAATCTGGATGCCCTTTATTTGTTTCTCTTGCCTGATTGCTCTGGCTAGTACCTCCAGTACTATGTTAAATAGAAGTGGTGAGTGAGGGCTTCCTTGTGTTGTTCCTGTTCTTAAGGGAAAAGCCTTCAGTTTTTCCCCATTCAGAGTGATATTGGCAGTGGGCTTGTCCTACATGGCTTTTATTGTATTGAGATACTTTCCTTCTACACCTAATTTGCTGAGAGTCTTTATCATGAATGGATATTGAATTTTGTCTAATGCTTTTTCTGTGACTTTTTTGATAATCATATGGTTTTTGTCCTTGATTTTGCTGATGTGACATATCACATTTATGGTCTTCTGTATGTTGAACCCTCCTTGCATCCCTGGGATTAATGCCATTTTATCATGGTGTATAATTTTTTTGAAGTGTAGCTGTATCCTGATTGCTACTATTTTGAAGATTTTCGCATCTATGTCCATCAAGGATATTGGCTTGTAATTTTTTGTTGTTGTATCTTTTTCTGGTTTTGGTATCAGAGTTATGCAGGCCTCATATTAAGAGTTTGGGAGAATGGCTTCTCTTTCAACTTTTTCGGAATAGTTTAAGGATAATTGGTATTAATTCTTCTTTGAAGGTTTGGTAGAATTCAGCAATAAATATCTGGTCCCAGGCTTCTCATTGTTGGGAGAGTACTGATTATTGCTTCTATCTATTTGCTCAGGTTTTCTATCTCTTCTTAGTTTTGTGTGCATAGTTTGTATGTGCCCAGAAATATTTCCATTTCTTCCAGATTTTCATATGTGTTGTCATACAATTGTTTATAATACTCTCTAATGATTCTTCATATTTCTGTGATATTGGTTTTAATGTCTCCCTTTTCATTTCTGATTTTTGCTGTTTGGGTCTTCTCTTGTCTTTTATAAATTTATTTATTTTTTAACCTAGCTAATGGTTTGTCTATTTTATTTATCTTCTCAAAAAACCTACTTTTTGATTCATTGATCTTTTGTATCATTTTTTCAGTCTCTATTTCATTTAGTTCTGCTCTGATTTAATTATTTCTTTCTGTCTACCAACTTTAAGATTGGATTGAATTGTTGTTTTTGTAGTTCTTGAAGGCATTGTGTTAGGTCATTTCTTTGAACTCTTTGCATTCTTTTGATGTAAATGTTTATTGCAATCAACTTCCCTCTTGGTACTGCTTTTCTAGTATCTCAGGTTTTGGTATGACGTATCTTTATTTTCGTTAGTTTCAAGAAATGTTTTGATTTCCTGTTTAACTTCTTCCTGGGCCCTTACTTCATTCAGGAGCCTATTGTTTAGTTTCCATGTATTTGTATAGTGTCCAGGGTTTTGCTTGTTATTGATTCCCAGTTTTAGTCCACTGTGTTCTGAGAAGATGCTTGGAGTGATTTCAGTTTTTTAAAATTTCCTGAGACTAGATCTGTGACCTAATATGAGATCTATCCTGGAGAATGTTCCATGTGTTGATGAGAAGAGTGTGTATTGTGTAGTAGTTGGGTGAAATGTTCTGTATATATCTGCCAGTTCTCATTGGTCTAAAGTGTGGTTTAAATCTTGCATCTGTTGATTTGCTGCCTGGAAGATTTGTTCCATACTGATAGTGGGATGCTCAGGTCATTCACTATTATCGTATTAGGGTCTATTTTTTTTCTTTGGGTCTAAGAGTGTTTGTTTTATATATCTGGGTGTTCCAGTATTGGGTGCATACATATGTATGATTGTTATGTCTTCTTGCTGGATAGAAACCATCATATAGTGGCCTTCTTTGTTTCTTTTCATAGTTTTTGGTTTAAAGTCTATTTTATCCGATATAATGATAGCTACTCCTCCTTGTTTTTGGTTTCCATTTGTATGGCATATCTTTTTCCATCCCTTCATTTTTTATCTGTGTGTGTCTTTACAGGTGAGATGAGACTCTTGATGACAGCATATACTTGGGTCTAGCTTGTTAATCCAATTGGTCAGTGTCTTTTGAATGGGGAGTTTAACCCATCCATATTTAAGATTGTTATTGACAGGTATTGCTTAACTCCTCTCATTTAATTGCTTTCTGTTTAGATGTTTTAAATATCTTTTGATCATTACTTCCCCTTTTATTTCTCTACAATGTTATTTGGAAATTTGAGATGGCATAATTTAGCTTCATTCTCTTTCTTGTTTGAATGTTTGTTTAAACAGCAGGTTTTGCTCTTTCTTGTGTATCTGTGATAGTGATCATTGTTATTTAGATACCAGATGATGGACTCCCTTGGGAATTTCTTACAGGACTGTTCGTATCATAGTGAACTCCCACAATTTGTATTCATCTGGGAAATACACTATTCCTCCCTCATTACTGAAGGAGAGTCTTCCTGTGTGTAGAATTCTTGGTTGGCAATTGTTTTCTTTTAGTATTTTGAATATATCATCCCAGTTTCTTCTGGCATGTTGGGTTTCAGTTGAGAAGTCCGCTGTTAGTCTGATGAGGACTCCCATATAGGTGACTTGACACTTTCTTCTTGGTGTTTTTAGAACTCTCTATCCTTGTCTTTGAGGTTTACAAATTCGACTATAATGTGTCTTGGAGAGGATATTTTTGGGTTGAATCTGTTTGGGGACCTTTGGACTTCCTGGATCTGAAGGTCTGCATCTCTCCCTTTACCTGGGAATTTCTCTCTTATTTCTTTGAATAAGTTTTTGATGCCTTTTCCTATCTCTTCCCTTGCTGGAATACCCACAATTCCGATGTTAGAGCACTTGAGGTTGTTGGCTTTCTCTCTTAGATTTTCTTCATTATTTTAAATTATTTTTTCCTTTTTTTTTTTCTGCCTGGGTTATTTTATAAAGACTGTTTTTGAGATCTGAAATTCTTTTTTCTGCTTTCTCTAGCCTGACATTCAAACTCTCTGCTGTGTTTTTTATTTCATTGAGTGAATCTTTCATTTCTAGGAGGTTTGCTACATTCTTTTTTAAGGTATTAATCTCTTTGTAAATTTTCTCCTCATTTTCTGGATATTTTTTCTTGTTTCACTGTGTTCTCTAATTTTGTCTTCTCTTATCTCTTCAAGTTTTCTTCAGGTCATTGCTCAGAATTTCTTTTCAGACATTTCAGTGATTCCCTGTTCTACGGGGTCTGGTATTTGAACATTACTCTAATCCTTTGGTGGTATTGTATTTTCTTGTTCACATGTAGTTCTTGTATTTTTTCAGTGGTGTTTGGTCATCTAGCAGAAGTCTTACTTCTATTACTCTGGGTTTGGCTATGAGAATGAAGATTTCCTCCTCTGTTTGCAGAGTCTGCTGGTGACTCTTATATCGGTGTAGGCGAGTGTACAGCAGCTTGCCTATAGAATGGCCCTTTCTGCTACTCTGGTGGTGAGTTGTCCTTTTGGTGACCGTAGGTGTGGCAGTAGCTATGGTACACCACTTTGGCTCCTGTTCCAGCAGTGAGAAGGGCTTTCTGGGGCTGGCATCTGGGTCCCCAAAGGTGTGCGGGTCTCAGCTCACCTCAGGGCCTGATGGGGCTTGTAGGTGCTTCCCTCCAGGGCTGGAGTCTGTGCCCATTTACATGTGGAGCTTTACTCACCTTGGGGTCTGCTGGGGCTTGTGAGTACTTCCCTCCAGGGCTGGCGACTGTGCTCATGGTGGTACACAGGGCTTGTCTTAACTCAGAGCCTCCTGGGGATTGTGGGCCGGTCCTTCTGGGGCTGGAGACTGTGCCCCCGGTGGCACAATGGGCTCAGTTCTCTTCTTCATAATATTTTCTCATCTTTCAACATCTTATTTTGCTCATTTATTTTTCTGATTTTGTTGACTTGTCTATTTGTGTTTTTCTATAGCTAGCTAAGGTTCCTTAAATAATTATCTTAAATAATTTGTCAGGCAGATTATAGCCCCCATTTTTCAAATTAATTACTATAATATTATTGTGTTTCTTTGGTGGTTTCACTTTTCCTGATTTTTTATGTTTCTTGATTTCTTGCATTGTTGTCTTCACATTTGAATAAGCAGTCTTCAGTATTTACTAGTTGACTTTAGGGAAAAATGCCTTCATCACCTGAGGCTGTCTCAGATTATTTCTATGGATGTACTTACTACACACCTCTTGTTTCCTCTTGGGAGTAAGTTTTTTTGTTTGTTTGTTTTGTTTTTTGACCAGTAAGGGGATCGTAACCCTCGGCACGGTGTTGTCTGCACCACACTCAGCCAGTTAGCACACTGGCCATCCCTATATAGGATCCGAACCTGCGGCCTTGGCACTAACAGTGCTGCACTCTCCCAAGTGAGCCACGTGGCCGGCCCTTGGGGGTAAGTTTTTAAGGTTGCATACCTTTTTACAATCTTGAAAAGCCTCGCCCAGTTCTAAGAGGCTTCCAGTTGTTTTTCTTAAGGCAATGCTCTGAAATTCTCAAATTTGTGTGCCTTTTCCCAAATGCACAGACTCATACTGGCTTTTTGTGCAAGATGTTTGCACTTGCTGGCTGCTTGGGCACACATGGGGAGCGGGCCAGGGGAAGGGGTAGATGAAGCATGTGGAAAGTTTGAGGTGCCTCTGTGCCAGTTGAAAGAGGTCTGTAGGTGAGGTGCCCCAAGCAGCCATAGGCAGTCTTCCTGATGGAGTCTTCAGAGTCATTAGTCTTCATCTTCTGTTCTTTGTTTCAGGCCTGTATCACCCACTCAGCTGTGCTGACCATTTCAGTAATTTTGGTGTGGCAAAAAGAAATGGGCCAATTGGAGTGTATTCTAAATTCATGGAAGCAATGGACACTCAGTCACTACATACTCTTTTCACCATTGGGTCATTTGTGGGTCAAGAGGGTCTTCCTTTGTGCTGAGCCTTGTCACCTGACATGAGTATGGTGAGGGTTTTTTTTTAACCCTCTGCAACGGATTCATTCTTAAAATTTTTTTATTCCAGTGGTGTGTTGGAACTTTTCTTGACTCCTTAACTCCCACTAAAGTAGTTTTATCCATGCGTAGTTGTCAAAATTGATGCATCTGCAGAGGGATAACAGAAATTTCTTATTCTGCCACTTTGCTAACATTATATCCATCTAATCTATTGTTGATAAACATCTGGGTTATATCTCTTATAACGAACTTTCATGAATATGCTTGTGTCTGTTTCTGTGCATTAGAAAGAAGTTCTCTCATAAAAAATGACACATAGTAATTGCACATAATTATGGGGTAGAGTGTTATATTTTGATACATGTATACAATGTGTAATGATTAAATTAGAGTAATTAGTATATTCATCACTTCATTTACCATTTCTTTCTGTTGAGAACATTCAGAATTCTCTTTTCATACTATTTGACAATGCACAAATTTTTTTATTAATTGAAGTCTATGCAGTGCTGTAGAACACTAGAACTTGTTCCTATCAAGCTGTGATTTTGTATCTATTAACCAACCTCTCTCTGTTCCCCCTCTGTGTTATGCTACCCAGTATTTAAAATCCACTAATATACTACTTCTATGAGATCAACTTTTTAGCTTCTACATGTGAGTTAGAACATGTGAAAATAATCTTTCTGTGCCTGGCTTATTTTACTTAGCATAATGTCTTCCAGACTCATTCATGTTGTCTGGAATGACAGGATATTTTTTTTAAATAGGGTTGAGTAGTATCCCATTCTGTTATATATACCATATTTTCATTATGTATTCATCTGTTGCTGGACACTTTGATTCAATATCTTGGCTACTGTGAGTAGTGCTGCGATGAACATGAAAGCATGGATATCTCTTCAACATACTGATTTTTTTTGGATATATATTCAGTAGTGGGATTGCTGGATCTTAAGATAGTCCTATTTTTAATTTTTTAAGGAACCCGCATATTGTTTACTTCCCCACCAACAGTGTATGAGAGTTCCATTTTCTCTGTATTCTCACCAACATTTGTTTGTTTGTTTGATAATAGCCATTCTAACTGTAGTGAGTTGATATCTCTTTGTGGCTTTGATTTGCATTTCCCTGATGATTGGTGATGTTGAGCATTTCTTAATTTACCCATTTACCATTTATATGTTTTCTTTTGAGAAAATTTATTCAGGTCATTTGCTCACTTTTTAATTGAATTGTTTGGTGTTTTGCTTTTTTATTTTTACTTTTTGCTGTTGAATTGTTTGAATTTCTTATATATTACAGGCATTAAAATGTTTTGTCAGATGAAGAGTCTGAAAATATTTTCTCTCATTCTTCAGGTTTTATCTTCATTCTGTTGTTTCCTTTGCTGTGTACAAGCTTTTTAGTTTGACATAATCCCATTTGTCTATTTTTGCTTTTGTTGCCTATGATTTAGAGATCCTATTCATAAAATCATTGCTCAGAACAATGTCGAGAAGTTTTTTCCTTATATTTTCTTCTAGTAGTTTTATAGTTTCATGTGCTCAATTTAAGTTTTAATGTATTTTAAGTCAATTTTTGTATACAATGAGAAATAAGGGTTTAGTGTCATTCTTCTACATATGAATATTCAGTTTTCATAGCACCATTTATTGGAAAGACTGTTCTTTTCCTAATGTATGTTCTTGGCACCTTTGTCAAAAATTAGTTGGCTGTAAATATGTAGATTTGTTTCTGAGTTATCTGTTCTGTTCCATTGGTCTATTTATCTGTTTTTATGCCAATAACATGCTGTTTTGGTTACACTACCTTTGTAATATATTTTGAAATCATGTAGTGTAATGCCTCCAGCTTTGTTCTTTTTGCTCAAGATTACTCTGGCTATTCAGAATATTTGGTGGTTTCATGTGCATTTTAGGATTTTTTAAAATTTATGTGAAGAATTTTTTGATAGACTCTGTAGATTACTTTGGGTAGTATGGTTATTTTAACAATATTTGTTATTTCAATTCATATACATGGGATGTCTTTTTTTAATTTTTGGCATCCTCTTTAATTTGTTTCACCAGTGTTTTACAGTTTGTATTGGAGAGATCTTTCACATCCTTGGTTAAGTTTATTCCTAGGTATTTTATTTTTCGGCAGCTATTGTAAATGGTGTTATGTTCTTGATTCTTTTAAGCCAGTTTAATATTGGTGTACAATAACACTTCTGATTTATGTACATTCATTTTGTATCCTATGACTTAGATTTTTTTTGTGTGAAGTCTTTAGGTTTTTTAATATTTAAGATTATGTCACCTGAAAACAGGGTGTATTTTCCGTTCGTGTTGCCATAACAGAAAAACCTGAAACTGGGTAATTTATAAAGAACAGAGGTGTATTTTGTTTACGATTCTGGGACGGCTGCATATGGCGTGGGCCTCGGGCTGCTTCTACTCATGGCAGAAAGTGGCAGGCAGCCAGCAAGTATAAGCAGATCACATGTTGAGAGGAAGCAAGAGAGGGGAGGTGCCAGGGTCTTTTAAACAACCAGCTCTCACGGGAACTAATAGAGTGAGAACTCACTCATTACTCCCCTACCTAGGGAGAGCACTAATCCATTCATGGGGATCCGCCCCCATGACTCAAGCTGCCATATTGTGGATCAGATTTCCATGAGTTCTCAGAGGAAAATACATACCAAGTCCATCACCAAGGGAGAATTTGAATTCCTGCTTCCAATATGGATGATCTTTATTTTTTATTTTCCTAATTGCTCTGTCTAGGACTTTAAGTACTCTGTTGAATAAAAGTTATGAAAGTGGACCTTCATTGTATTTCTCCGGTTTTAAGAGGGAAAGCTTTCAACTTTTATACAGAGTGATGTTAGCTGTGCATTTGTCATATATGGCCTTTATTGTGCTGAGTTTTGATTTATTTATACGTAATTTGTTGAAGGGTTTTATCATGAAGGGGTGTTGAATTTTATCAAATAATTTTTCTGCATTTACTGAGATAATAATATGGTGTTTGTACTTTTTTTAGTCTCTTTCATTTATTTCTTCTCTGATCTTTATTATTTCTTTTCTCCTACTGATTTTGGGGTTGGCTTCTTGCTTTTTCAGTTTTTTCAGTTGTGTTGTTAGGTTGTTTACTTGAAATCTTTCTACCTTTTGGTGTAGATGTTTATTGCTATAAACTTGTGACTTAGTACAGCTTTTGATGTATTCCATAAGGAAGTTTTTATGTTGCATTTTTATTTTCATTTTTCTTTTTTAATTTTATTTTGTCGATATACATTGTGGCTGATTATTGCTCCCCATCACCAAAACCTCCCTCCCTTCTCCCTCCCCCCTCTCCCCCAACAATGTCCATTCTGTTTGCTTGTCGTATCAACTTCAAATAATTGTGGTTGTTATATCTTCTTCCCCCCCCCCGGTTTGTGTGTGTGTGTGTGTGTGTGTGTGTGTGTGTGTGTGTGTGAATTTATATATTAATTTTTAGCTCCCACCAATAAGTGAGAACATGTGGTATTTATCTTTCTGTGCCTCACTTGTTTCACTTAATATAATTCTCTCAACGTCCATCCATGTTGTTGCAAATGGCAGTATTTCATTCGTTTTTATAGCTGAGTAGTATTCCATTGTGTACATGTACCACATTTTCCGTATCCACTCATCTGATGATGGGCATTTGGGCTGGTTCCAACTCTTGGCTATTGTAAAGAGTGCTGCGATAAATATTGGGAAACAGGTATACCTTCGACTTGATGATTTCCATTCCTCTGGGTATATTCCCAACAGTGGGATAGCTGGGTCGTATGGTAGATCTATCTGCAATTGTTTGAGGAACCTCCATACCATTTTCCATAGAGGCTGCACCATTTTGCAGTCCCACCAACAATGTATGAGAGTTCCTTTTTCTCCGCAACCTCGCCAGCATTTATCGTTCAGAGTCTTTTGGATTTTAGCCATCCTAACTGGGGTTAGATGGTATCTCAATGTGGTTTTGATTTGCATTTCCCGGATGCTGAGTGATGTTGAGCATTTTTTCATATGTCTGTTGGCCATTTGGATATCTTCCTTAGAGAAATGCCTATTTAGCTCTTTTGCCCATTTTTTAATTGGGTTGCTTGTTTTCTTCTTGTAAAGTTGTTTGAGTTCCTTATATATTCTGGATATTAATCCTTTGTCAGATGTATATTTTGCAAATATTTTCTCCCACTCTGTTGGTTGTCTTTTAACTCTGTTAATTGTTTCTTTTGCTGTGCAGAAGCTTTTTAGTTTGATATAATCCCATTTGTTTATTTTTCCTTTGGTTGCCCGTGCTTTTGGGGTCGTATTCATGAAGTCTGTCCCCAGTCCTATTTCCTGAAGTGTTTGTCCTATGTTTTCTTTAAGAAGTTTTATTGTTTCAGGGTGTATATTTAAATCCTTAATCCATTTTGAGTTGATTTTAGTATACGGCGAGAGGTATGGATCTAGTTTCATTCTCCTGCATATGGATATCCAGTTATCCCAGCACCATTTGCTAAAGAGGCAGTCCCGTCCCCAGTGAATAGGCTTGGTGCCTTTGTCAAAGATCATCTGGCAGTAAGTGTGTGGGTTGATTTCTGGATTTTCTATTCTATTCCATTGGTCAGTGTGTCTGTTTTTATGCCAGTACCATACTGTTTTGGTTATTATAGCTTTGTAGTATAGCTTAAAGTCAGGTAGTGTTATGCCTCCAGCTTTGTTTTTTTTGCTCAGCATTGCTTTGGCTATCCGTGGTCTTTTATTGTTCCATTTAAATGTCTAGATAGTTTTTTCCATTTCTGAGAAAGATGTCTTTGGAATTTTGATGGGGATTGCATTGAATTTGTATATCACTTTGGGTAGTATGGACATTTTCACTATGTTGATTCTTCCAATCCAAGAGCATGGGATATCTTTCCATCTTCTTGTATCCTCTCTAATTTCTCTCAGCAGTGGTTTGTAGTTCTCATTATAGAGATTTTTCACCTCCTTGGTTAACTCAATTCCTAAGTATTTTATTTTTTTGGTGGCTATTGTAAATGGGCAGGCTTTCTTGATTTCTCTTTCTGCATGTTCACTATTGGAGAAAAGAAATGCTACTGATTTTTGTGTGTTGATTTTGTATCCTGCTACTGTGCTGAAATCATTTATCAATTCCACGAGTTTTTTTGTAGAGGTTTTAGGCTGTTCGATATATAGGATCATGTCATCTGCAAACAGGGACAGTTTGACTTCATCTTTTCCAATCTGGATGCCCTTTATTTCCTTCTCTTCTCTGATTGCTCTGGCTAGTACTTCCAACACTATGTTGAATAGGAGTGGTGAGAGTGGGCATCCTTGTCTAGTGCCTGTTCTTAAAGGAAAAGCTTTCAGCTTTTCCCCATTCAGGATGATATTGGCAGTGGGTTTGGCATATATGGCTTTAATTATGTTGAGATACTTTCCCTCTATACCTAACTTATAGAGGGTCTTTGTCATGAATGAGTGCTGAACTTTATCAAATGCTTTTTCAGCATCTATAGAGATGATCATATGGTCCTTGTGTTTGAGTTTATTAATATGGTGTATCACATTTATTGATTTGCGTATGTTGAACCATCCTTGCATCCCTGGGATGAATCCCACTTGATCGTGATGAATAATTTTTCGTATGTGTTGCTGTATTCTGTTTGCTAGTATTTTAGTGAGGATTTTTGCATCTATATTCATCAAGGATATCGGCCTGTAGTTTTCTTTTTTGGTTATATCTTTACCTGGTTTTGGTATCAGGATGATGTTTGCTTCATAGAATGAGTTTGGGAGATTTGCGTCCGTTTCAATCTTTTGGAATAGTTTGTAAAGAATCGGTGTCAACTCCTCTTTGAATGTTTGGTAAAATTCTGCTGTGACTCCATCTGGTCCTGGGCTTTTCTTTCTTGGGAGCCTTCTGATAACAGCTTCAATCTCCTTTATTGTTATTGGTCTGTTCAAACTTTCTACGTCTTCACGGTTTAGTTTTGGGAGCTTGTGTGTGTCCAGAAATTTATCCATTTCCTCCAGATTTTCTAATTTGTTGGCGTATAGTTGTTTATAGTAGTCTCGAATGATTCCTTGTATTTCAGATGAATCAGTTGTAATATCTCCTTTTTCATTTCTAATTTTTTTTATTTGAGTCTTCTCTCTTCTTTTTTTTGTTAGCCATGCTAATGGTTTGTCAATTTTATTTATCTTTTCAAAAAACCAACTTTTTGATTCGTTGACTTTTGAATTGTTTTTTGGTTTTCAATTTCATTCAGTTGTGCTCTGATCTTAATGATTTCTTTCCTTCTGCTAACTTTAGGTTTGGATTGTTCTTGTTTTTCTAGTTCTTTAAGGTGAAGTGTTAGGTTGTTCACTTGCCATCTTTCTATTCTTCTGAAGTGAGCATTTAATGCAATAAATTTTCCCCTCAATACTGCTTTTGCAGTATCCCACAGGTTTTGGTATGATGTATCATTGTTTTCATTAGTTTCAATAAATTTTTTGCTTTCCTGCTTGATTTCTTCTTGGACCCATATGTCATTAAGTAGAATGCTGTTTAATTTCCATGTGTTTGTATAGTTTCCAGAGTTTCATTTGTTATTAATTTCTAGTTTTAATCCATTGTGGTCTGAGAAGATACATGGGATAATTCCAATTTTTTTGAATTTATTGAGACTTGATTTGTGACCTAATATGTGATCTATTCTGGAGAATGATCCATGTGCTGATGAGAAGAATGAATATTCTGAGGTTGTTGGGTGGAATGTTCTGTAGATATCTGCCAATTCCTATTGGCAAGAGTCTTATTTAGATCTTGTGTTTCTCTACTGATTCTTTGCCTGGATGATCTGTCCAATATTGACAGTGGGGTGTTCAGGTCCCCTGCTATTATGGTCTTAGTGTCTATTTCCTTCTTTAGGTCTAATAGAGTTTGTTTTATAAATCTGGCTCCTCCAACATTGGGTCCATACATATTTATGATTGTTATGTCTTCTCGATGGATCAGACCTTTTATCATTAAGTAGTGTCCCTCATTGTCTCTTTTTATGGTTTTTAGTTTAAAGTCTATTTTGTCAGATATAAGAATAGCTACTCCAGCTCGTTTTTCTTTTCTGTTTGCATGGTAAATCTTTTTCCATCCTTTCACTCTTAGTCTGTTTGAATCTTTATGGGTGAGGTGGGTCTCTTGTAGGCAGCATATAGTTGGGTCCTCTTTTTTGATCCAGTCAGCCAGTCTGTGTCTTTTAATTGGGGAATTTAAGCCTTTTACATTAGGAGTTGTTATTGAAAGGTGTTGATTTATTCCTAGCATTTTATTGGTTGTTTGGTTGTCTTAGGTGTCTTTTGTTCCTTGCTTTCTGATTTACTGTTTGGTTTCTGTGTTTGTTGGTTCCTTAGGTTGTAGATAGTGTTTTTGTTAGCTTGTTTTCTCTTCATGAATGCCAGTTTTATTATACTAGCGGGTTTAGATTTTTCTTGGGTTTTTATGGCAGTGGTAGTTATTTTTCAGGAACCAAACCCAGTACTCCCTTGAGGATTTCTTGTAAGGGTGGTCGTGTGGTAGTGAACTCCCGCAGTTTTTGTTTGTCTGAGAAATATACTATTTGCCCCTCATTTCGGAAGGATAGCCTTGCAGGGTAGAGTATTCTTGGCTGGCAATCTTTGTCTTTTAGTATTTTGAAAATATCATCCCATTCCTTTCTAGCTTTTAGGGTTTGTGATGAAAAGTCTGATGTTAACCTGAGTGGGGCTCCCTTATAGGTGATTTGACGCTTCTCTCTTGCAGTTTTAAGATTCTCTCTTTGTCTCTGAGTTTTGCCACTTTGACTATGACATGTCTTGGAGAAGGTCTTTTTGGGTTCAATACATTTTGAGTTCGTTGAGCTTCCTGGATCTGAAGATCTGTGATTTTTCCTATACCTGGGAAGTTTTCTGCCACTATTTTGTTGAATATATTTCCAATGTAATCTCCATTTTCCTCCCCTTCTGGAATACCCATGACTCGGATATTTGATCGCTTAAGGTTGTCTGATATCTCTCTCAGATTTTCTTCAATGTCCTTGATTCTTTTTTCTTTCTTTTTGTCTGCTTGTGTTATTTCAAACAGCCCATCTTCAAGTTCAGAGGTTCTCTCTTCAACTTCGACAAGCCTGCTCGTTAAACTCTCCGTTGTGTTTTTTATTTCGTTGAATAACTTCTTCAGTTCAGCAAGTTCTGCTACATTTTTTTTCAGGACATTGATTTCCTTGTACATTTCCTCTTTCAGATCCTGTATACTTTTCCTCATTTCATCATGATGTCTAGCTGAGTTTTCTTGTATCTTATTCAGTTTCCTTAGAATTTATCACTCGAAATTCCTTATCAGTTATTTCAAGGGATTCTTGTTCTATAGGATCTAGAGTTTGAGATTGATTAACTTTTGGTGGTGTACTTTCTTGATTTTGTGTATTTCTGGTATCTTTTTTTTGGTGTTTATTCATTGTGGCAGGGGGTTTCACAGTCCACCTGTTTGAGACTAATGACTAACTAGGATGTTGCTGTGGTTGCCAATTTCGTATGGCTCCCTCCGTGACTGCTCAGTTGGCCTCTAGTGCCTTGTGTGTGTGGTTGCCTCGGGTCTTGGGCTTCTCCGGGGAGCCACCTTTCTAGTCAGCTTGGACTCTGCTGGCCTGGTGGATCACGTACCACAGGGTGTGTGATCTCTGTTGAGCTTTCACTTCCTGTGCAGGACTTCTCCCTGTTCTGTGTGCTCTGGCCCAGGCTGTTAGATCGTGTAGTGGTGACCCCACCGGGTGTGTGGTTTCTGTCGAGTCTCCGCCTCCCTGGCCGCACGTCTCCCCACTCTGTGCGCACTGTGCTGGGTTGGGGCGTGTCTTCTGCACCCCTCGTCTATCAGCTGGGCCTTCAAGACCCTGCTCGGCACCGCCTCGCCCAGGAAGTCTACCAGGTTTCTGCTAGGCACAGACGACCGGCCTCTGGGTGCCTTTGTAGCACTATGTAGATCTTTCTCTGGTCTTGTTCATCTTTGTATCCCCCTAGTATAATCCGAGTCTGGTGCCCACCTGCAGCCTGGTCTCCGGCAGGTTTAAGCAGGCCTGGGAACTCTCCTACCACACTATTCCCAACCAGAAATTCGTTAGGCTTTTTTCCAAACTGGTGGCCGCAGAGATGGTATCTGCCTCCCAGTAACAGGGAGTTTACCTGGGGCCGGAGTCCAGGGTGTGGTGGAGTGACAGTTGGCCCGCCCGTACTTCCTTGCCCTCCCGACACTGGCCGGGGACGCCCTCCCACCACCAGCCCCGCCAGAGAACCGCGTTGGGAGTGGGAGGGGAGGCTGGCCCACAGGCTCCAGAAAGCCCGGCGCCACGCCAAGCAAGTGGGTGGGCTCAGTGATGGCCGAGCTGGGTGGGGCTGCCCGCACCTGGGAAAATGGAGGCAGCACCAGGGCAGTGAGTGGCCTGGTGGTGCAGGCGGGAGCCAGGTGGGTATCCACCCCCCGAACAGAGCTGTGCCAGGGGTCACTCACAGTGCTGTGCCAGGTCGTGCGCTCACTCTGTCTCTGGTTTGCGCCTTCCCCGTTCTCGGCCGCTGCCGCCTCGGGATGTTCAGTCACGGCGCGGCTCGGGCGCCCCCAGGAATCTTCTTTAATGCTGGCCTGAAACCTTGAATCCTGAATAGGGCAGCTGGCTGCCTTCAGCATGGCCCCGGCCTCCGGGATCCTGGCTGCATCCACAGCAGCGCTGGCGCTGTGTTCCCTGTTTCGAGACTCGCTTTTGCAGCTACAAAACAGTTCTTTTCCTGCTCCACACTTCAAAGCTGTTGCCTGTAAATGAGGCAGCCTCTCCTGCCGGGGGCAAAGTGGCATTCAGCCCCCACGACCAGCCACCAGCAGCCGTCCTCCCTTAAGAGATGGCAAGAGGAAGGTCCACAAGTTTCCCGGCTGCCTGAGGCCCAGTGGCCACCTTTTCCACCTCAGCTACTCCGCGCCAGCCGCCGCAGCCGCCGCCATCTTGAAAACTTATTTTCATTTTTGAAAAAAATTTTAAAATATTCTTTTTAATTTCTGTATTGAACTGTTTCAGGACCATGTGTAATTTTCATGTACTGGTATAGTTTTTGAAGTTCCTCTTGTTTTTGATTTTTAAAAAAATTCTGTTGTCAGAAATAATACTTGTTATGATATTGATTTATTTTAGATTTGTTGAGTCTTTTTTTTGTTGCCTAAAATTTGGTATATCCTGGAGGGTGTTCTATAGGCTGAGGAGAGGAATGTGTATTAGTCCACTGTTGGATAAAATGTTCCGTAAATGTCTTCTCCATTTATTTGGTTTATAGAGCAGTTTACTTGGGATGTTTCTTTGTTGATTTTCTCCCTAGCTGATCTGTTTAATGCTGAGATTGTGGTGTTGAGCTATCCAACTATTATTGTATTGGAGTCTATCAATCCCTTTAGATCCTATAATAATTGCTTTATATATCTGGGTGCTCTGTTGTTAGGTGCATATATATTTAGAACTGGTATATCCTCTTGCTGAACTGACACCTTTATTGTAATATATTTACCCTCTTTTCCCCTTTTTCCAGTGTTTGGTTTAAAGTTTACTTTATCTAATATAAGTATAGCGACTTCTGTTCAGTTTTGTTTTCCATTTGTGTGGAGTATCTTATTGCATCTCCTCAATTTCATTATGTGTGTGTCTTTATAGGTGAAGTGAGTTTCTTGTAGGCAGTATATTGTTGGGTCTTTTGTTGTTGTTATTTCAGTCAGTCTATATCTTTTAATGGGGAAATTTAAACCATTCACATTCACAGTTATTATTGATAGGTGAGGTCTTACTCTTGTCATTTTGTTAATTGTTATCTGTTTTTTTTTTTTGTATGTACTTTGTTTCTTTCTTCCTCCTTTATCTTTTGTCTTTGTAGTGTGGTTATTTTCTTTAGTAATGGCATTTGGTTCCTTTTTCTTTCTCATTTCCGTGTCTTGTATACCAGTGAGTTATATATTGTTTTCACTATGGTAGTTTTCATCCTTTCATTTCTATATATAGGATGCCAGGACTCCTTTAAGCATTTCTTGTAAGTCTGGTCTTGTGATGAATTCTCTGTTTTTGAAAGACTATTTCTTCAGTTCTGAAAGATTGCTTTGCTGAATAAAGTATTCTTGGCTGGATTTTTTTTTTTTTTTTAATCAGAACTTTGAAGATATCATCCCGCTCTCTTCTGGTCTGCAATGTTCCTGCTGAGAAATCTGCTGTCAATCTGATAGGGATTCCCTTATAGATGACTTGATGCTTCTTTCTTGCTGTTTTTAGAATTCTTTCTTTTTCTTTGACTTTTGATACTTTTACTATAATGTGCTCAGAGAGGATCTTTTGGGGTTGAATCTATCTGCAGTTCTTTGAGCTTTCTGGATTTGAATTTTCATATCTCTTCCCTAGACTTCAGAAGTTTTGAGCCATTATTTTATTAAACATATTTTCCATGCTTTTTTTCATTTATTATTTTTTTTCCTCATAACTCACATAATACGAAAATTTGTTTGTGTAATGGTAAGCTATAAGTTTTGTAGGCTTTCTTTATTTACATATTTTCTTTCTTTGTTTCTGACTGGGTTATTTCAAAAGACCTGCCTTCAAGTCAGTAATTCTTTTTTCTGTCTGATCTAGTCTGGTACTGAAGCTCTCAACTTTATTTTTCATTTATTGAATTCTTTTGCTGTAAGATTTCTTTTTTGTTTTTCTTTATAATCTTTATCTTTATCTTTTTGTTAAATTTCTTATTTAGATCATAAATTATTTTTCTGATTTTGTTGAATTGTTTGTCTATATTCTCTTATATTCCACTGGAGTTCTCTTAACACAGTTACTTTGATTTGTTTTTTCCTGGAAATTTATAGGTCCTCTTTTCTTTGGGGTCTGTTTCTTGGTGATCATGTGTTCCTTCATAAGTTCATATTTCTTTGCTTTTTTGTGTTTCTTGTATCCCTAAATTGATATATGTGCATCTCCTGGAACAGTCATCTCTTCTGATTTTATGGACTTGCTTCCAGTTTTAAACACTTTTTCCTGTAGGCATGTCCTGTAGTGTCAGTTGGGTAGGGTGTTTTGGCTTTGTTTCTGTGTAGTCACAGTACTTTAGTCTTCATGTGATTTCTTCAGCTGTAATTCACATCTGCAGTAATTGCTAGTGCCTCAGTAGGATAGATTGTGGGTGTTTATGGAGACAGTGGCATTACTTTGCTTGGGGTGAGGACCTCCGTGCAGGTGTGTTCTCATGCTCTGCAGGGATGCATGGTGGCAGTTCCACCAGTTGTGGGTGTGGCATTACCACTAGCAGTTGGTGCTAGGTGGGCCTTTCCTCACTCCCTGGGAGTCACAAGTTGCATGTGGTGGCTCCATTGAATATAGGGGTGGGTTTGCCAGTAGCAGCTTGTGCTAGGCAATACAACCTCCAGTCCCTGTGGTGGTCCATGTGCTGTGAGAAACAATTTTGTTGGTAAAAGTGATAGGGTCACTGGCAGTGGGCACTGGATGAGCCAGCTCCCTGTCTCTTGAAGATGTGTGAAGTGCACAATGGTTCCTGTGGTGGAAGGGCTATGTTTGCCAGTGATGGCAGGAGAATTCCTCTTAAAAGTGGAATCGATATGCCTCAGTGTATGCAGATGTTCTACCTTCCTAGGGAATATCAAATCATTTTTAGTAGATTATTGAGAGTTTCCATTGCTCCACTTTCTAGCAAAATATTATTTTCAGGCTATAATGATATAGCCTTTCTAGTGGGCATACAATGGTAATTCAAATTACAAATTACAAATGTACAAATTACATTTTGTTGTAATTTGAATTTAACTTGATTACTAATGATGCTAATTATCTCTTAATTTATCTTTTGGCCAGTTATACTTCTCTTTGGTGAAGGCTTTGATAACGTCTTTTGTCAAATATATTTTTGGATAATTTGTTTTCTTATTGGTTAATGCTTTCTGTGTCCTGTTTATGAAATCTTTGGCCATTCAAAGTCATAAAGATATATATTTTTTTCTTCATTTTTGGCTTTGTTGGTTTGCCTTTCACATTTAAGTTTACAATCCATTGGAAACTGATTTTTGTGTAAAGTGTGTTAGAGCTTAAAGTTTCTCTTTTTTCATAGCGATATAAATTGTGCCCAAACTATTTATTATAAAAGTATCACTTCCCCACTACATTGAAGTGCCATCTTTATTGTTGATCTGGTCATATTTACATGTATACAACTTGCCTTGGACTTTTTTCTGTTCCATTAGCCTAAGTGGCTATCTGTCTGTCTATATCCATTATATATTTAAGATCTGTAATAGAATCCACTTTTTATTTTTGATATTGTTTGTTTTTTCTTTTTGATGAGTGTTTATTTTTTTAATCTTTTCCATAAATCATATTTTAGATTTTTTAATTATTAATTTTCTTATTATTATATGGGGGAGACAGCTATGTAAACACACATCTTGCATGATCTGCTACTAGGGCTAAAGTAGAAATTTGGACTTAGTACTATAAGCTGTAGGGTACATAAAAGGGAGTCATGGGTTTTTGTTTTTGTTTTTGTTTTTGTTTTTGTTTTTGTTTTTGTTTTATAGAGATTGTGGGTGGCCATGAAAGGCTTCATAATTTTACTTAAGCTAAGTTTCAAAATTTGAGTAGTTATCCATCTGGCATATTATGTTCTGAAATGTATTATAGGCAGAGAGCATGGGGTACACAAAGCCATGAAGAGACATTAAAGTGGCATGGTCTTTGTGGAAAATTGTTAACATTTTGTTATGACTTCTACTTAGGAGCTGGGTTGTTTAGGGCATTGTATACAAACTAAAAAATTTTGGACTTTGCCTTCTAGGCCAGGAGATTTTCATGCTTGTTTTATGTGGCCTTTATCCATCTAGGGCCTGCAGGCCCTTACAGCCATCCCCAGAAAGAGAGAACGGTCTAATGGGTGGGAACCCTGTTTCCATCAGAGCAGCTCTTGTTTTGCCTATTTTATTTTACAGTTTTTTATTGGAATTTATTAGGGAAAAGATTCACAGCTTTTTAAAAAAGCTACTAAAATTGTGAAAACTACTTCAATAATAAATAAGAAGGCTCTGAAAATTTTAGGCAGGAGAATGATATTTAAGATAAATTAAACATTATGGTGAAATACAACATGCAGGGATTATGTCTTATGGGCAGCTAATCTGTCTACCTTTTCAGGTGTGGTTCCCAACAAAGGTCAATTTCCCATGGCTGGGGGAGCCCAGGAGTTCTTTCAGTGCACTGGTCCAATGTGCCGCTATGCCGAAGACCTGACTCCCATGCTCAGAATCATGGCAGGACCCGGGATTAAAAAGTATGTTTGCCCCTTTACTTATTTTCTCTTCCTTCTGTCCTGTCATTTATTCTCCCCTTGTTTATTAGTGACATAATGGTAAACTTCGAGTCCTCAAGGAAAGAATTACTATTTTTTTTTTCTTTATGAGAGAGCTTTTATATAAGTGGATATCATGTTTAACAAATTGGGAAGATATTGTGTAAAAATATTTTACTGAAAAATACAAGCAAAGAGAGGCCTTATTTTGGAATAGAAACAGTAGATCTTTTTGTTGTTCATTTGATAATTTGAATATAAAGACTTAGCTTACTTTAAATTGAGTCTTTCTGGTTCTTCTGCCATCTGTTACCACACACATATTTTCTAATCTCTGCTGGGCATTCAATATTACTTGGAAATCTGTTTCCCTAGATGGCTCTTTCTCACATTCTCTGTAGCAGTGATTGCAAAGTATTTTCATTTTCAGCAAACCTGTTATCTTCTCATCTGTATTACACTCAAATGAATAATCCTGTGTCCTACCTCACGTAGAAAATGTAATCTGTGTGGAATTTACTTCAGTTTCTTCCAAACAAGTTTCCTAGGTTTCCAACCATTTTTTTTTCCTTTCCTCTTAGATAAAATATCTCTCATTTTTACCTTAATATATAAGAGCTTCCACCTGTGCTCTAAATTTCATATTTTCTTACTGTTTCAGGTATTTGTTTCATTACTTATCGCACCTTACTATGACTTCCACCTCTATTTTACACACACACACACACACACAAACATGAGGGTACTTCAAAAAGTTTGTGAAAAAATAGAATTAAAAGATAATACAAATCTTCCCATGAACTTTTTGAAGTACCCTCGTGTGTGTGTGTGTGTGTGTGTGTGTGTGTGTGTGTGTGCTAATAGGTATATATGTATAGTCATGCACCACATAATGATGTTTTGGTCAAGGACGGCCACATATATGACAGTGGTCTCATAAGAGTGTAATACTATAATTTTAACGTAACTTTTCTATGTTTAGATACACACTTACCATTGTGTTGCAATTGCCTGCACTATTCAATATATCATCATGCCATACAGGTTTGTAGTCTAGGTACATACTAGGCAATACCACCTAGGTTTGTGTAAGTACACTCTATGATGTTTGCACAACAACAAAATCACCTAACAATATATTTCTCAGAACATATCTCCATCGTTAAGCAATGCATATACATACACATATGCATATGTATATGTATGTTTTTATATGTCTTTTGCATTATTATTAAAAATGCTTAAGTATCTCTGATCTTACAAAGAAACAAAACTTTATTCTCTGTCCCACATTCTACTTCAACTACTACTTTATGTCCTTTTTTGCCCTAATGGCCAAACTTATATGAATTATTTATACTCATCAAATCTAAATTCTGACATTGCCTTCTCATTTCTCAACGCACTACATCCTGGTTTCCACCATTGAATATTTTTTTTTGCGAAGGTCTGCGATTTTTTTTTTGTTTATTGCTAAAGGTGATGACTACTTCTCCACACTTATCACACGTGACCTCATGATAACTGGTAACATTATTGACTACTCCTTCTTGAAATAATCTCTGCCTTTGCTTTTTGTGATTGGCACTCTTCTGCTATATCTATGGCTTTCCCTTTTTGTCAACCTTGCTGGTTCTTCTGCTGCTCGATTTTTTGCACTCTAGACGGTCCTGGCTTACTTCCCTCTTTTCTCTCTACTCACCCTCCCAAGGTGACTCCATCCATACCTTCCACTTCAACTATTTCCCATACACAGATGACTCCCAAATCTGCATGTGCAACTCCCTCTTCTCACTGAAGCAACAGGATTGGTATGCTGACCGTGTCAGAAACCTAAAATCCAATATGTCTAACAGTGATCTTATTTTCCTTTCAGATCCCACAAACCTGATCTGCTACCTACCTCTATTTTTACCCAGTTTCAGTGACTGGGTCACAATCAACCCAGTCACTAGAGCTTAATTTTTTTCACTCCTTATATCAAAGCAATGTTGAGTCCTATTAAAATTACCTTCTAATTATTTCTTACATCTTTACCTTTCTCTTTATCACCATGGTAACAATCCTAGTTCAGGCCACAATTGTTTCTCACCCTGACTACTACCATATCCTTATGACCTGTCATTCCACCTCCAATCTTGACCCATTCCAAATTATTCTTTCCCCTGCAGGCAGAGAAATATTTTTAAATGCACATATGAATCTCAAGGGATAGCCATTTCTAACTTATAGTGCTTGGGGGAAAAACACTTCATTAGAGCTGAAGCTCAGTTTTTAGGATTGGTCAAGTAAACTTATGTAATTAATTTATTGACATCAGTTTCGTTCTAACCCTGTAAAGGTTAAAACTGGATACAAAGGTACATTTAAAGGACTTGAAATTTTACTGGATGGAACATGACGGCGGCTCGTTTTTAATGTCCAAAGTGGACCAAGATCTTATTCTGGCTCAGAAAAAGGTAATTTTAAATAGAATTTGTTTAATGTAATTCATATTGAGTCAAAGAGAAGCCATTCTGACCCTTTTCCTTTCCAGTCTACCAAATATTTCTGTGTCAACATGCAGAATTAAGGTAATCACACTAGTTACACTATGTTATTTTGTTTAAATAATAAAAACAGTATTTTGAAAGTAAAGTATAATAAAACCAAGAAAGAAATTTCTCAGAGGTAACTATTATTAATAATTTGGCATATTTTTGTCCAATGATTCTTCTCTCCCATGTGTGTGGATGTAAATTTTACACAATTAACATCGTATATGTAGTAACTCTACTCTAATTTTTATTTTTTGAATTTAATTTTTGAATTGAACCATAATCAATTATACATATGTGTGGGGTACAGAGTTGACTATCAGTATTTGTGTACAGTATGCAGTGATCAAATCAATATTATTAGCATGTTCATCATTACAAGTCATAATTATTCTTTGAGTCCCTTTCCCAATTACTTCCTAACCCCTTCCCACTCCCCTTTTTCATTTCTAGTAACTGTAGGTCTGTTCTCTCCTTCTGAAAGTTCAATGTTTTATTGTGGTCTACCTTTTTCTCTTTCTCTCTTTCTCTGTCTCTCTCTCTTTCTTTCCTTTTCTTTCTTTCATGTTTAGCTCCCACTTATGAGTGATGACATGCAGTATTTGAATTTTTGTTCCTGGCTTATTTTACTTAACATAATTTTCTCTAAGCTCATCGATGTTGATGCGAATGGCACAATTTCATTCTTTCTTATACATGAGTAGTATTCTGTTTTGCATGTATACCACATTTTCCTTTCTTTTAAATGTTGAATCTTATATCCATTTTTTAAATTTCATTTTTATTATTAGCATGTTCATTATTACTAATCATAATTTTTCTTTATGTCCTTTACTTTACTTACACTTCCCAAAGCCCCTCAGTCCCTTCCCCCCATCCGTAATGTGCTTAGCTTTGTACACTCCTTCTGAAAGTTCAGCGTATTGTTGTAGTTCTTTCTTTCTCTCTTCTTTCCTACTTTCTTAGCACCCAGTTATAAGCATGGACATGCATTATTTCTCTTTGTTTGGCTTATTTCACTTAACATAATTTTCTCCAGACTTATCCATTTTGATAAGAATGACAAAATTTCATTCTTTTTTACTTCCATTCGGTTTTTTTTGTTGTTGTTGTTTATTTATTTATTTATTTTTATTATCTCCCACAAATACATGAGAACATGTCGTATTTTTATTTCTGTGCCTGGCTTATTTCACTTAACATAATTTTATCTAAGTTCATTGATGTTGCTGTGAATAGTAATATTTCATTCTATTTCACAGCAGAGTAGTATTCCATTGTGTGGATATATCACATTTTCCTTATACACTTACCCAATGATGGGCATTTAGACTGGTTCCAACTCTTGGCTATTGCGAATGCTGCTGCAATAAACATGGAAGTACAAGTATCCCTTCAATATGATGATTTCTGTTCCTTTGTATATATACCCTGCAGTGGGATAGCTAGGTCATATAGCACTCTATCTGTAGTTGTTTGAGGAACCTCCATAGCATTTTCCATAATGGCTGCACTGTTATATAATCCCACTCACAGTGTAGGAGGGTTCCCTTTTCTCTGTATCCTCACCAAAATTTATTATTTTCAGTCTTTTGGATATTAGCCAGCCTAACTGCAGTGAGATGATAACTCAATGTGGTTTTAATTTTCATTTCCCAAATGCTGAGTGATGTTGAGTATTTTTTCATGTGTCCGTTGGCCATTTCTATACCTTCGTCTGAGAAATACCTATGCAGCTCATTTATCCATTTTTTAATCAGGTTACTTGTTTTTTTATTTATTTTTATTTTTTGCTGTTAAGCTGTTTGAGTTCTTTGTATATTCTGGATATTAATCCTTTGTGAGAAGCATATTTTGCAAGTATTTTTTCCCAATCTGTTAGTTGCCTTTTTGCTCTCTTAATTGTTTCTTTTGCTGTGCTGAAGATTTTTAGTTTAATATAATCCCATTTGTTTATTCTTCCTTTGGTTGCCTGTGCTTTTGGAGTCATATTAATAAAATCTATGCCCAATTCTACTTCCTGAATTGTTTCCCCTATGTTTTTTTAGAAGTTTTATTGTTTCCAAATGTATATTTAATTCCTTAATTGATTTTGAGTTTATTTTGGTATATGGAGAGAGGTATGGGTTTAGTTTCATTCTTCTACATATGGATGTCCAATTTTCCCAGCACCATTTATTGAAGAGGCAGTCTCTTCCCCAGTGTGTAGTCTTGGTGCCTTTGTCAAAGATCAGATGGCTGTAGATATATGGGATGAATTCTGGGTTCTCTGTTCTGTTCCATTGGTCAATATGTCTGTTTTTGTTCCAGTATGATGCTCTTTTTGTTACTATAGTTTTGTAGTGTAGTTTTTAAGTGAGATAGTGTTATGCCTCTGGCTTTTTTTTTTTTTTCCTCAGGATTGCTTTGGCTATTCCTGGACTTTTGTTGTTCCAAATGAATGCTCGAATTGTTTTTTCTTATTCTGTGAAGATTGCCATTGGTATTTTGATGGAGATTGCAATGGATCTGTAGATAAATTTGGATAGTATTGACATTTTCAAAATGATAACTTTTCCAAGCCAAGAGCATGGGATATCTTTCCATCTTCTTCTTTCCTCTTTAATTTCTTTCAACAGTGGTTTGTAGTTCTCATCATAAAGTTTTTTCACATCCTTGGTTAACTTTATTCCTAGGTATTTTATTTTCTTGTTGACTATTGTAAATAGGCTAGCTATCTTGATTTCTTTTTCTGCCAGTTCATTGTTGGACTATAAAAATGCTACTGATTTTTTCATGTTTATTCTGTATCCTGCAACTTCAGTGAAATCATTTGTTAACAATTATTTGTAGAGTCTTTAGGCTGTTCTATATATAGGATGATGTCATCTGCAAACAGGGAAAATTTGACTTCATATTTTCCAGTCTGGATGTCTGTATTTCTTTCTCTTGCCTAATTACTCTGACTAGTACCTCCACTACTTTGTTAAATAGAAGAGGTGAGGGTAGGCATCCTTTTCTTGTTCCTGTTTTGAAGGGAAAAGCTTTCAACTTTTCCCCATTTTGGATAATATTGGCAGTGGTTTTGTTATATATGGCTTTAATTGCATTGAGATACTTTCCTTCTATAACTAATTTGTTGAGGGTCTATATCATGAAGGCATGTTGAATTTTCTCAAATGCTTTTTCAGCATCTATAGATATAATCACATAATTTCTGTCTTGCTTTTGTTGATGTGGTGTATCACATTTTTTGACTTGCATATGTTGACTGATCCTTGCATCCCTGGGATGAATCCCACTTGATCATGTTGTATAATCTTATGTATATGTTGCTCTATTCTATTAGCTAATATTTTACTGAGTATTTTTGCATCTATATTCATCAAAGATGTTGGTCTGTAGTTTTATTTTTTTGTTTTATCTTTATCTGGTTTTGGTATCTGGGTAATGTTTGCCTCATACAATGAGTTTAGGAGAATTAACTCGTTTCAATTGTTTTGGCATAGGTTGCAGAGAATTGGTATTAATTCTATAAATGTTTGGTAGAATTGTGCAATGAAGCTATCTGGTCCTGGGCATTTCTTTGTTTGGATAATGCTCATTACAGCTTCAATCTCTTTGATTGTTGTTGATTTATTGAGGTTTTCTATGTCTTCTTGATTCAGTCTTGGTAGTTTGTGGTGTTTCCATAAATTTATCCATTCTTCCAGGTTTTCAAAGTTGTTGGAGTACAGTTGTTTATAATAGTCTCTAATGATTCATTGTATTTCTGAGGTATTGGTTGTAATATCTTCTTTTTCATTTCTTATTTGAATTATGTGTTTCTTCTCCCTTCTTTTCTTAATTAGCCTAGCTAATGGCTTGTCAGTTTTATTTATCATCTTGAAAAGGCAGCTTTGTTTTCAGAAATCCTTTTATTTTGGGGGTTTATATTTTATTTCATTCTGCTCTGATCTTATTTCTTTTCATCTACTAATTTTGGATTTGCATTATTCTTGTTTTTCTAGTTCTTTGGGTGAAGAATTAGATTATTTACTTGCCAGCTTTCCATTCTTATGCAATAAGTGTTTATTGCAATAAACTTCTCTCTTAGTACTTCTTTTGCAGTATCCCGCAGGTTTTGGTATGATGTGTCATAATTTTCATTAGTTTCAATAAGTTTTCTGACTTTCTGTTTAATTTTTCTCAGACCCATATGTCATTCAGTAGAACGTTATTTAGTTTCCAGGGATTTGTATACTTTCCAGAGTTTCAATTGTTATTGATTTCTAGTTTTAATCCCTTGTGGTCTGAAAAAATACATGGAATAATTCCAATTTTTTTGAATTTGTTGAGACTTGGTATGTGACCTAAACAAGTGGTCTATCCTGGAGAATGTTCCATGTGCTGATGAGAAGAATGAATATTTCGAGGTTGTTGGATGAAATGTTCTGTGTATATATGCCTAGTCCAATTGGTCTAAAGTTGTTTAGGTCTTGTGTTTCTCTGTTGATTTTCTGCCCAGATGATCTGTCCAATGTTGGGAGAGTGAGGTGTGAACCTCTACTATTATGGTATGAGTGTCTATTTCTTTCTTTAGGTGTAATAGTATTTGCTTTATATATCTGGATGCTGTGATAGTATGTGCATAGATGTTCATGACTGTTAGGTTTTTTTCCTGGATAGATACTTTCACCATAATATAGTGTCCTTCTTTATTGCTTTTTATGATTTTTGGTTTAAAGTCTACTTTATCTGATATAAGATTAGCTACTCCACCTCATTATTCATTTCTGTCTGCATGGTATATCTTTTTCCATCCTTTCACTCTTAGTCTATATGTGTCTTTACAAGTGAGGTGACTCTCTTGAAGACAGCCTATTGTTGGGTCCATCTTTTTAATCCAATCACTCAGTCTGTGTCTTTTGAGTGTGGAATTTAATCCCTTTACATTAAGAATTATTATTGAAATGTTTTGATTTCCTCCTGGTATTTTATTGATTTTTGTTTCAATGTTTTAAATATATTTTTTTCCTTTCTTTCTGATTTTGTGTTTGTTGGTTTCTGGAGAGGGTAGAAAAATTTCTTTTCTCTTTATTGTTTGCATTTTTCTTTTACTGGTGGGTTTTGTTCTTTCTTGAGTATTCATGGTAGTGATGATTGTTTTTCTGGTACCAAGCGCAGTATTCCCTTGAGAATTTCTTGTAAGGCTGGTAGTGTGGTGGTAAACTTCCACAGTTTTTGTTTGTCTGGAAAATATACTATTTGTCTTTCATTTCAGAAGGATAGCCTTGCTGGATAAAGTATTACTGGCTAACAATTTTTGTCTTTTAGTGTTTTGAATATATCATCCCATTCTCTTCTTGCTTTTAGGGTTTCTGATGAAATGTCTGATGTTAATCTGATAGGTGCTCCCTTATAAGTGACTTGATGCTTTTCTCTTGCAGCTTTTAAGATACTCTCTTCATCACTGTGCTTTGCCACTTTGACTATAACATATCTTGGAGTGGACCTTTTTGGATTCAATACGTTTGGGGATCTTTGAGCCTCCTGGATCTGAAGATCTGTATCTCTCCCTATACCTGGGAAGTTTTCCACTATTATTTCATTGAATATATTTTCAGTGCCTTTTCCTTATTCCTCCCCTTCTGGAACACCCATAATTCAGATATTTGAGGGCTTAATGTTGTCTGCTATCTCTCTTAATTTTTTACTTCATTTTTTAAATTATTTTTTCTTCTTTTGTTGTCTTCCTGTGCTATTTCAAACAGGTTGTCTTTAAGATCAGAAATTCTCTCTCTGCTTGTTCTAGCCTTCTGTTTAAGCTCTCCATTGTGTTTTTATTTCATTGAATGAATCCTTCAACTCCATAAGCTCTGCTACATTCTTCTTCTGGATATTGATTTCTATGTACATTTCCACCAGCAGGTCCTGTATACTTTTTCTCATTTTCTTGTGTTGTCTATCTGAGTCTTCTTGTATCTGATTGAGTTTCCTTACAATTGTTGCTCAAAATTCCTTTACAGTCATTTCAAGGACTTCTTGCTCTGCAGGAACTGGTATTTGAGAATTATTATATTCCTTTGGTAGTGTCATATTTTCTCATTTTTTTATATTTTGTGTATCTCTCCATTGCTGTTTAGTCATCCTCTTGCAGGTGTGAATGGGGCCGTTGGTTGAATGGGGTATTTTAGTATTGGATCCAGGTAGATGCTATAGTGTAGTCTCTGTGAAGGTATTTTGGGCAAATTCCATGTTGGAGTTGCATGAGAGTGCCTCTGTGACCCTAGAACACTTATTATTTCTTTGCTGGGATTGGTGACACTGTGTTGGTTCATCAAGACGTGGGCAAGCTCTCAAATTTCAGAGGATAGTGCCTTGGAGTCTTGTCACTCTTAGGTTCTAGTGGGTGTTCTTGGGGTGGGACTGTTGGCACCCTGGCTAGCTCACCCTGATCCTAACGGGTGCACTGGAGTATACTAGTGCTCCTCGATTTGAATGTGTGACTCTGGATGGGTTTTTTTTCTTTCCTCTTTCCCTGGGCTCTACTGGAAACACTCCTTCTGCCTATGGTGAGGAGTGGCCACCAGGTAACCTGTGAGGTAGTGGTGGCTGCTGTTTTGGCAACAAGCTATCCTTATGGAAGCAGTTGCTATGGTGGGAGCCATCACGGCCCACTTATGTCACACTGGTGTCTGTAGCAGTGGCAGGGAGTGTTGCTGATGCATGACTGCCTGTCACTCAGTGGTGCTTCTACAACAGCTGGGTGGGCTTCTCAGTGTTGGGGCTGTGCCTGCCTGCTGTCCCATGGAGATTGACAGGTTGTTGCTGCTCTTGTGGGGCCTCTGCAGTGGCTGGGTGGGTCTCTCAGGGGTGGGCTTTGCCTGCCTGGGGTCCCATGGAGGCTGCAGTGTTGCTGCTTTTCTGATGAGGCCTCTGCTATGGCTGGGTGGGCTTCTTAGGTGCCATGCTTCACCTGTCCGGGGTCCCATGGGGAGTACAAGGTAACAGCTCTTCTAGTGGGGCCTTTACGGTGACTGGGTGTGCCTCTTGGGATGGGGCATCACCTGCCTGGGTTCCCAAAGGGCTAGCCAGGTTGCTGCTGTTATGGTGGGGCCTATGCAGCAGCTGAATATCATTCTTTTTTATGGCTGAGTAGTATTCCATTGTGTATATATATGATATTTTCTTTATCCAGTCATTCATTGATGGACACTTAGATTGTTTCCATATTTTGGCTATTGTAAGTAGAGCTTCAATGAACACGGGAGTACAGGTATCCCTGCAACATGATGTTTTCCATTCCTTTGGACATATACCCAGTAGTGGGATTGCTAGGTCATATAATAGTTCTGTCTGTAGTTATTTGAGTGTTCTCCACTCCATACTGTTTTCCATAAAGGCTGTGCTAACTTATGGTCCCATTAACAGTGCAGAAGAGATCCCCTTTCTGGCATTTGTTATTCTCAGTCTTTTTAATAGCCAGTCTAACTGTTGTGAGACACTATCTCAATGTGATTTTGATTTGATTTTATATGGTTATTAGTGATGCTGAGCATTTTTTCATGTACTTCTTGGCCATTTGTATGTCTTCCTTTGAAAAATGCCTATACAACTCCTTTGCCCATTTTTCAATTGGATTATTTTTTTTTAACTGTATAGTTTTTTGAGTTCTTTCTATATTCTGGATATTAATTCCTTGTCAGCTGTATGATTTGTAAATATTTTTTCACATTCCACAGGTAGTCTTTCTGCTCTGTTGATTGTTTCCTTTGTAGTACAGAAGGTATTTAGTTTGATAAAATCCCATTTGTGTATTTTTTTTTTCTTCATCAGTTGCTTGTGATTTGGGGTTCTTGTTAATAAAGTATTTGCCCAGTAATATTTCCTGGAGTGTTTCTCCTAAGTTTTCTTTTAATAACTTTAGGGGTTTGGGTCTTATATTTAAGTCTTTAATCTATTTTGTTTTGTTTTTGGTATGTGGTGAGAAGTATAAGTCCAGTTTCATTCCTCTTACTATGCATGTCCAATTTTCCTAAGACCTTTTATTGAAGGGGCAGTCTTTTCTCTAATGTATGTTCTTGTTGCCTTTGTCAAAGATTAGTTGGCTGTAAGTATGTGTGTTGGGTCCTGGGTTTTATATTTTGTTCCGTTGATCTGAGAGTCTGTTTTTATGCCAGTACTATGCTGTTTTGGTTACAATAGCTTTGTAATGTAATTTGAAGTCAGGTAGTGTTAGGCCTCTGGCTTTATTTATTTTATTTTATTTTGCTTAGTATTGCTTTGGATATTTGGGGTCTTTTGTTCTATATGAATGTTAGGATTGCTTTTTCTATATCTGTGAAGAACGTCAATGGTATTTTCATGGGGATCGAATTGAATCTATAGATTGCTTTGGGTAGAATAGACATTTTCATGGTGTTAATTCTTCCCATCCAAAAGCATGGTATGTCTTACCACCTTTTGGTGATGCCTTTAATTTCTTTAGTAGTGTTTTGTAATTCTCACTGTAGAGATCTTTACTTCCTGGTTGAATTGATTCCCATGCATTTTACTTTTGGCAACTATTATCAGTGAGCTTGCTTTCTTGACTTCTTTCTCTGTTAGTTTGTGACTGGAGTATAAAATTGCTATTGATTTTGGGGTGTTTTTGTATCATGGAACATCACTGAAATAGTTAATCACCTCTAAGAGTTTTATGGTACAGTCTAGGTTTTTCTATATATAAGATAATGTCATCTGCAAAGAAGGATAGTTTTACTTCTTCCTTTCCAATCTGGATGCCCTTTTTTTATTCTCTTGCTTGATTACTCTGGCTAGTAATTCCAATACTACATTAAATAGGAGTAAGAGAATGGGTATCATTGTCTTGTTCCTGTTCTTAAGAGAAATGCTGAAAGCTTTTATCTTTTCTCCATTCAGGATGATATACATGATTGGTTTGTCTTAAATGGCTTTAGTGTGTTGAGATAATTTCCTTTTATACCCAATTTACTGAGAGTCTTTATCATGAAGGGATGTTGAACTTCGTCAAATGCTTTTTTTGTGACTATTGAGATAATCATATGGATTTTGTCCTTGATTTTGTTGACATGATGTATCACATTTATTGACTTCCATATGTTGAACCATCCTTGCATCCCTGGGGTGAATCCCACTTGGTCATGGTGTATATATATATTTTTAAAGTGTTGTATTCTGATTGCTAATATTTTGATGAAGATTTTTCCTTCTGTTTTCGTTTAAAAAATTTGCTTGTAATTTTTTTTTGTTGTTGTTGTATTTTTATCTGGTTTTGTTTCAGAGTGATGCTGGCTTCATAGAAGGAGAATGGCTTTTGTTTCAATATTTTGGAATAGTTTGAAGAGAAGTGGTATTGATTTTTCTTTAAAGGTTTGATAGAATTCAGCTCTCCTGGGCTTTTTTTTGTTGGAAGATTGCTGATTACTGCTTCAATCTCATTTCTTTATATCGGTCTGTTCAGGTCTTCTTGGTTCAGTCTTGGTAGTTTGTATGCATCCCCAAATTTACCCATTTCCTCCAGATTTTCATATTTGTCAGTGTACAATTCTTTATAATAATCTTTAATGATTCTTTGTGTTTCTGTGGTATCAGTTATAATGTCTCCCTTTTCAATTTTGATTTTTATAATTTGGGTAGTGTCTCTTCTTTTTTTTTTGTTAACCTAGCTAATGTTTTGTCTATTTCATTTATCTTCTTAAGAAAACCAACCTTTTGTTTCATTGATGTATTGTATCATGTTTTGTTTCTCTATTTCACTTAGTTCTGCTCTCATCTTAATTATTTCTCTCCATCTACTACTTTATGATTGGATTCTTATTTTTCCAATTTGAGGCATAGTGTTATGTCATTTATTTGGAGTCTTTTCATTCTTTTGGTGTAAGTTTTTATTGCAATAAACTTCCCTCTTAGTATTGTTTTTGCAGTATCCCCCAGGTGTTGGTATGATGTATCTTTATTTTTGTTAGTTTCAAGAATTTTTTTAATTTCCTGCTTAATTTCTTCTTGGACCCATAGGGCATTCAGGAATCTGTTGTTTAGTTTCCATGTACTTGTATAGTTTCCAGAGTTTTGCCTGTTATTGATTTCCAGTTTTAATACATTGTGGTCTGAAAAGATACTGGGATTGATTTTGATTTTTTAAAATTTGCTGAGACTTGACTTATGACCTAACATGTGGTTTACTCTGGAGATAGGTAGTTCCATGTGCTGACAAGAAGAATGTGTATTCTCTAGTTGTTGGATGAAATGTTCTGTAGATGTCTGCCAGGTCCAATTGGTCTATGATGTAGTTTAAATCCTGTGTTTCTTTGTTGATTTGCTGCCTAGAAGATCTGTCCAATGCTGAAAGAGGTGTATTCAGATGTCCACTATTATCCTATTAGGGTCTATCTCTCCTATTAGGTCTAAGAGTGTTTGCTTTAACTATCTGGGTCCTCCAGTGTTTGGTGCATACATATTTATGATCACTATGTCTTTAACTGGACAGATCCTTTTATGATTACATAATGGCCTTCTTTGACTCTTTTTATGGTTTTTGGTTTAAAGTGTATTTTATCCAATATAAGAATAGCTATACCTGCTCATTTTTGGTTTCCATTTACATTGTATATCTTTTTACATCCTATCACTTTTAGTCTATGTGTTTCTACAGATGAGGTGTGTCTCTTGAAGACAGCATATAGTTGGATCTAGCTTTGTAGTCCAATCAGTCAGTCTGTGTTTTTTGAATGGAGAGTTTAATTCATTTACATTTAGGGTTGTTATTGATAAGTAGTGTTTTACTCTTGTCATTATACTGCTTTTTGTTTCATAGTTTTAAATATCATTTTTTTCTTTCTTCCTCTTTTATTTTTCGCCTTTAATGTTAGTTGGATTTTTGAGGTGACATGATTTAGCTTTTTTCTGTTTCTTGTTTGCATTTTTATTTTAATGGCAGGTTGTATCCTTTTTTGTGAATCTGTGATAGTGATTATCATTTTCAGATTCTGGATGCAGAACTGCTTTGAGAATTTCTTGCAGGGCTGGTCATGTAGTAGTGAACTCCCATAATTTTTGTTTGCCTTGGAAATACACTATTCTTCCCTCATTTATGAAAGATAAACTTTCTGGGTTTACAATACTTAGCTGACAGATTTTTATTTTAGTATTTTGAATTTATCATCCCATTTTCTTCTGTCATCTAAGGTTTCAGTTGAGAAGTCTTCTGTTATTCTGATGGTGGCTCCCTTATAACTGACCTCATGCTTTTCTCTTCCTGCTTTTAGAATTCTCTCTTTGTCTTTGAGCTTTGCCATTTTGACTATACTATGTCTTGGAGAGGGTCTTTTTGGATTAAATCTGTTTGGCGATCTTTGGGCTTCCTGGATTTGAAGGTCTGTGTCTTTCCCTATACCTGGGAAGTTTTCTGTTATTATTTCCTTGAATTGGTTTTCAATGCCTTTTCATTTCTCCTCCCCTTCTGGAATATCCGTGATTTGGATGTTTGCATGCTGAGATTGTCTGCTAGCTCTCTTAGAATTTGTTCAACTTTAAATTCTTTTTTCCTTTTATTTATTTATTTATTTATTTTTGTCTGCCTGGGTTATTTCAAAGAGATCATGTTTGATGTCTGGATTCTTTCTTCTGCTTGCTCTAGACTGCTGCTCAAGCTTTCTGTTTTGTTTTTTATTTCATTGAGTGAATCCTTCAGTTCTATGAGTTCTGCTAAATTACTTTTTAAGGTATTAATCTCCTTATATATTTCATCCTTCAAATCGTGGATATTTTTTTCTTCTTTCATTGCACTCTCCAGTTGACTCTCCTCTTATCTCTTTGAGTTTTCTTAAGATCAGTGCTTGGAATGCTTTTCAGACAAGTTAAGTGTTTACTGCTCTATGGGGTTTGGTACTTGAGAATTACCATATTCCTTTGGTGGTGTCATATCTTTTTGTTTATTTGAAGTTCTAGTACTTTTTCACTGATGTTTGGTCATTGACTTCTGGTAGGGCACTTGTTCTGTAACTCTGGAATGGGCTATGAGGGAAAAGACTTCCTCCTCTATTTTTACGTTCTGCTGGTTACTCTTCCAGTATCAATGCAGTTGAGAGTGCCATGGTCTTCCTTGTTTTTCACTTGGGCAGTGGGCAAGCCTCTCTGAGACTCAGGTGGTGTGGGCCAGCAGTGGCAGCAGCATGTGGCATATTTTCTTTATTTAGCCAACCATTGATGAACATTTATGTTAGTTTAGTATCTTGGCTTTTGGAAATAGAGTTGTGATGAACATGGAAGTGCAGGTATCCTTTAAATAGATGATTTTCATTCCTTGGCTGTTCACCTGGAAGTGGGATTGCTGGATCATATTGTACTTCTTTATGTGGTTGTTTGAGAAACCTCTATACTCTTTTCCACAATAGCTATACTAATTTACAGTTGCTTGAACAGTGTAGAAGAGTTCTCCTTCTCTTGACATCCTCACCAGAATTTGTTATTTTCAATCATTTTGGTAATAGCCAGTCTAGCTAGGGTGAGGTGATATCTCAGATTGGTTTTGATTTTCCCTGATAATTAGTGATGTTGAGCATTTTTTCATGTTATCTGTTGGCCATTTGTATGTCTTCCTTTGAAAAATATCTACGGAGCTCTTTTGCCCATTTTTAAATTGTGTTAGTTGTTTTCTTACTGTGACATTTTTCATAAACCTTGTGTATTCTGGATATTAATCCCTTGCCAGATTTATAGTTTGCAAATATTTTCTCTCATTTTCTAGTTTGTTTGTTAACTCTGTTGATTTTTTCCCTTGATGTACAGAAACTTTTTAGTTTGATATTATGTTTGTCCATTTGTGTTGCTATAACAGAAATACCTGAGACTGGGTAATTTAAAAGAACACGGGTTTATTTGGCTTATGATTCAGGGACCGCTCCATCTGGTGCAGGCCTCAGGCTACTTCTATTCATGGTGGTAAATGGCAGCCAGCCAGTGGGTACAAGCAGATCACATGGTGAGAGGAAGCAAGAGAGAGCAGAGAGAGAGGGAGTGCCAGGGTCTTTTACACAACCAGCTCTTGCAGGAACTAATAGAGCGAGAACTCACTCATTATTCCCCCAACTAAGGAGGGCAGTAATCCATTCATGAGGGATCTGCTCCCATGACTCAAACTGCCACACCGTGGATCAGATTTCAATTAGTTTTGGGAGGACAATACATCCAAACTCCATCAGATATAATGCAATTTGCTTATTTTTTTCTTTTGTTGCTTGTGCTTTTGATGTCTTATTAATAATTTCTCTGCCCAGTACTATGTCCTTAAGTGTTTCCCTTTAAGATTTTTATAATTTCAAGTCTTATAGTTAAGTCTTTAATCCATTTTGAGTTGACATTGGTATATGGTGAGAAGTACAGGTCCAGTTTCATTCTTCTGCTTATGGATGTCCAATTTTCCCAGCACCATTTATTGAAGAGGCAGTCTTTTCTCAATGTATATTCTTGTTGCCTTGTCAGTGATCAGTTGGCTATAAGCATGTGGGTAGATTCCTGGGTTTTGTATTCTGTTCCATTGATCTGAGTATTTTTATGACAGTAGAACTCTGTTTTGGTTACAATAGCTTTGTAATATAATTTGAAGTCAGATAGTGTTATGCCTCTAGCTTTATTTCTTTTTTATCAGGATTGCTTTGGGTATTCAGGGTCTTTTGTTTTTCCATATGAATGTTAGGATTGTTTTTTCTATTTCTTTGAAGAATGTCATTGATATTTGATGGGAATTGCATTAAATCTATAAATTTCTTTGGGTAAAATGGACATTTTCACAATGTTAATTCTTCCCATTCAAAAGCATGTTATGTCTTTCCATGTTTTTTTTTTTGTCCTCTTTATTTCTTTTCAGCAGTATTTTGTAATTCTTATTGTAGGGACCTTTTGCCTCTTTGGTTAAATTTATTCCTAGGTATTTCATTCTTTTGGTAGCTATCATCAATGGACTTGCTTTCTTGATTTCTTTTTCTGCTTGATTGCTGTTGGTCTATAAGTTTGCTACTGATTTTTGTGTATTGATTTTGTATCTTGAAACTTTACTGAATTTGTTTATTATCTCTAGGAGTCTTTTGGTAGAGTTTATGGGTTTTTCTGAAGATATTATCATGTCACTTGTGAACAGTAACTATTTCACTTTGTCTTTTGCATTTTGGATGCCATTTATTTCTTTCTCTTGCCTGATTGCTCTGGCTAATACTTCCAATACTGTGTTGAATTGGCCTGGTTAGAGTCTTTTACTTGTTCTTAAAGGAAACTGTTTTGGTTGAATCTGTTTGCAGATCTGATATTCTTGGATCTATAAGACTGTATGTCTCCCAACACTTTGGAATTTTGTGGCTATTATTTTATTAAATAGGCTTTCAATGTCTTTTCCTTTTTATTCCCCTTCTTGTACACCTATAAGATGGATGTTTGTATGCTAAAGGTTATCAGAAAGATTTCACAGGTTTTCTTAATTTTTTAAAATTCTTTTGTCATTTCTTGTTGTCATTGTTCCAACTGTGTTAATTCAAAAAGCCTCTCTTCTATTTCAGAGGTTCTTTCCTCTGCTTGTTCTAGCCTGCTGCTTTTCCATTTCTTTGAATACATTCTTCAGTCTCAGTATTTGTGCTTTTTCTAAATTGCTTATGTCTCTTTGTTGAACTTCTCATACATGTCTTCTTTTTGCTTTTTGACTTAATTGTGATTTCTATCTATTTTTTCATACATCATTTTGAGCTATCCTAGTATTGTCCTTTGGGCTTCCTCCTCAGGAAATTTGTCATTTTCCTGTTGTTTGAGGTCTACTATTGAGAATTATAGTCTACTTTTGGGGAGTCAAGCTTCCTCATTTTTCATGCTTCCCATATCTCTGAATTGATGTCTGTGCATCTGGGGTTGTAGTCACTTCTTTTAATTCTAGCAGTGGCTTTTGAAGGAGTACAATTTTCTGTACGCATATTCCATATTGAAAGTCAAGTTCAGTGTTTTATGTTTGGGTCTGGGTGAGAGGTAGTGCAGCGTTTGTGTGACTTCAACTATATTCAACTTTAGAATTGTCACTGGGTGCCTTCGTGGCCTAAGTGGAGGAGCCCTCAGCAGTTTCTTGTTGCAGTGGGTTTTTTGTTGGGGTGGGTGTACAGTGATGGTACACTGTCCGTCAGTGTGGATGTATACAGTTGCAGCAGTTCCTGGTAGGTCTGTAGAGTGCCAGTGGCTCAGCTGTTGAGAGTGGAGTAAGCCTGTGTGGATGCTGCAGGAGCCAGTGTCTCTCTAGAGGGGTGCTGTAGAGAGGAAAAACTGCTACCCAATCAGCTATAGGGAGTAGTTTTACCCAGCTGTCACAGTGCCCGGCAGCTCTGTACCTGGCCAACTGATCAGCTTTTGAGCCTGATGCAAGACTGTAAGGGTATGTCTGAGGCCAGCAGCTCTGCAGAGGCTTGTCTTGGTGTGTCAGAGCCCCGCCTGGTCTGCTGTCTGTTTGGGAGCACATATACACTGAGGAAACATGTCCTGAGGGCTCTGTCCAGTGGCTCTCTGGAAGTAGGCTGTAGGAAGGGAAAGTGGCTACCCAATTGTTTTTGTGCTCAACACAAGCAAGCAAGGGTACAGCTGAACCCAGGAGCACAATAAAAGCCTGCCTTGGGAAAGGGGTGCTGCATGAGTTCAGATGCTGGGCTCCTTTCATTTGTCCTAGGCTCCAGGCAGCCTGAACCTTGGTCCCACGTGTGCCTGAGTGAGCACAGCAGCATGCAGATATGGTCTCCAGACAAAATGACTCAGGCTTGCTGGGTCCAGCCCAGGGGTCTCTGCTCCAAGTAGCTTGGATTGTGGCCATGCTGGCATTCATGTGAGGGCATGCAGTGTCATAGAGGGAGGCAGGGCTTCTGCCTGGCTAGCTGTGGACCATGAGGGCACCCATGGGCTAAGCCCCCATGGGCCATGTGAGGTGGCCTGTGAATGTGGGGAACTGCTGCACTTGAGCTGATTTTCCACTTAGCCAGTGTGCCTGCTGGTCTGGGTGGGAAGGGTGCTGAGTGATTTCACATGCTGGAGTCTTGATCACTCTGTCTTTCCTAGTCTTCAGGCAGCCTGCTCCCTGACCTTGCTGGCACCCAAGTGAGTGCTATAGAATGCAGGCAGTGCCTCCAGGCAAAGGGACTCATGTTGGCTGGGTCTGGCACAGGTGTTTAGGCTCCAAGTAGCTGGGATGTGGCCCTGCTAGTGTCTGTGCAAGCATGTGGAGGTTCCTAGTGGGAGGCAGGGCTGCTTCCTGGTTAGCTGTGGGCCTTGTGGGCACTTGTGGGTTCAGCTCCTGCAGGCCATGCAAGGTGGGCCCCGAATGTGGGGAACCACTGCACTTTATCAAGTTTCCTATTTAGCAGGTCTGTTTGCCCACCTGGTGGGGAGCGGGTGATAAGTGAGTTCTGGTGTGGGTCCCAATAAGTCTAGGGTGACTTCCCTGAGGCAGGGATCACTGGTGTTTGTGGTGGTTGTCTGAATAATTGGGGCCTTTTACAGCTTACCTTTTCTCCACCTGGTCCTGGGCCAGTTCCTGTGGTGGGGCTGAGGCTGGATGGCCTGCTCTGCTCTCCATGGTGCTATTCCCTTCTTTAAGCTTCACAAGAATCTCCTGGCTCCACTGGTACTCTGCACCATGTTTCCTCAGGTTCCAGTCATAATATATTTGTTGTTTTGGTCTCTTTTTATGGGGAAGGGACTACTGCAAGACCTCTCTAGTCAGGCATCTTGGGAAAAGAAAATCTCTAACTTTTATTTTTAACAGACTTTTATAATTAGATAAAACAATGAAATGAATTTTTTTTAAGAACAAAAACTAATTTCAAAAGGAAGTACAATAAGGAGAAAAGCTCTATCAAATTTTAAAAACTTTTTTATAGGAAACCTACAGTAAATTAACATGTGAAGCAATTTAAAAGTAGTACAAATCATCATTTGGAAACAAAGTAATTGCATATTTCAGTCCTCAAGAATGTCCATGTAAAAACTCACAGTAAGAGTTAGTAAAGTGTCTTAATGAAAGTCAAATATCCCCAAACTGGAATCTTCCCAATATGCCAGAAACAACTAGTAGAAAATTATTTTGCAATGCGTATGTGTGAAAACTAGATAAAGAAAATAACAATCTTGAATGCTACAAAAGGTGGCTTTAATATTTCAGTGTTAGTTTTTCTGGTTGTTTATTTTTTGTGTGTGTACTACTAGAACTAACTACCTAAGACAGGGTACTTCATAAAGGGCAGAAATTTATTTTTCACTATACTGGAGTCTGGGAAGTTTATGGTTAAGGCACTGGCATGTTTGGTGTTTGGCGAGGACCTTCTTGCTGCATCCTTTAGAGTGGAGAAACACTGCATCCCTACATGACAGAAAGGTGAAAGAGACAGCTACCTAATGCTACCTGAAGCCTCTTTGAAAAGAGTCTTAATCTCATTAAGGAGGGAGCAGTCCTCGTGACCTTATTACCACTTAATAAGGACCCACCTCTTAATATTATAACATTGAAAATACCTGATGGATCTAGAGAGAATTATATTAAGTGAAATGAGTCAGGCACAGAAAGAGAAATATCAGATGTTCTCACTTACTTGTGGGAGCTAAAAATAAATAAATAAATACACAAATAAACTGGGGGGGGGGCGGAGGGAAGAAGACACAACAATTACAATTCCTTGAAGTTGATACGACAAGTGAACAGATATGAGGTTGTTGGGAGGGAGGGGGAGGAGGGAGGGGGAGGAGGGAGGGAGGTTTCGGTAATGGGCCACAGTAATCAACCACATTGTATATTGACAATAAAACTAAAAAAAAAAAAAAAAACAAAAATACAAAAATATTAGTGAGGATACATTCAAACCATAGCATATGTGGATACATTACTGTGTTACTAGATTTGAAGACCATATTATAGAAGTATACACTATTTTTTAAATTTATAGGTAAAACGTAATTTAAGTATAAACCCAATGGGTGTTTTTACATTTCTTTCTGTTTGTGATGTTTAGTGGAGAAAAGAGAACAGCGAGATCTGCCTAAGTTACAAACCCAGAAATAAGCTGTCTTCCTATATTAACTGTTTATAAGTTAAGATAGCTTCACAAATATGCATTAATAGTATTGAAAAGGAAGAAATTACAGAAAATATGGTCAATAAAAATGATAGAGGGTTTTAACCTTATGTAAGCTATAACCCATGGTTTAGTTATATACCTTCTTTATCATTTATCTTTCTTCCCCCTCCCTCTGCCCCATGGCTCTCATAACCAGAGTAATAGGAAAAAGAGAAAGTCCAATTACAAAAGAAGTAAATAATGAAAGCACAAAAAATGTTAAATCTTACAAATAAAGAAAAATAAACTGTAGGAAAAATAAGATACTATTCCTTGAGTGTTTGGGTTAATAAGAGAATGCTAGTGACAAAGCAGCTTGTTACTTTTCTAAGGATCAGGAAGATAAACACAAAATTATGAATCCAGGAGCAGGAGAGAGGAAGTGAAAAAGTTGGTGAGAGGAAGTAAATTCATCACATTGAATCCTGACATAGCCCAGATCTGCTCACAGCAGAATGACCCCCCATTCAGTAAATTAAGAAAAACTGTAATAACTTAATGTGTAGCTTTTTAAATCTTTATTACCACATTATCTATGCTACTTATTATTCTGTCCTCAAACACTTTGTTTGAACATATCAAAATAGTCTTTGCTGGCTTGCAGTTCATGTATATTGTATGAACAGCACATTTTCATAAGTGCTTTTTTCACTGTTGATACTAACCAAGATTCTCACTTTGAATTAATGAGATTCTCCCTGGAGTGCCAGAAATGAAAATAATGCAGACCTCATGGCCTGCCAGCATCAGCTATCAGGTAAAGCCACCACAAAACAGTTCAGTTTGAAATAATGATTTAAAATAGTCACATGTAATAATAATAATAATAATAATAATAATAATAATAATAATAATAATAGTGATTATCATGTGGAATTCATGATGGACGATGTAGTTTTAGTTTATCTTTTTAAAAAAGTTTCCAACGATCTTGTCATGATCCAGTATTTTTCTTTAATAGACAAATTTTATTTTTATATTTTATTTTTTTAAATTACATTGACTTTTGATTGAATGGTCTTCATTTTTCCTTAGAAATTTTTAATCAGGTTAAAAATTATTCAGTTCAAGATAGACTGGTTACAAACATATCAAAAATATAAAGTCGGTTTCTTTTGTCAGTTCTTCAAAGAGAAATATTGTGTTAAATAAGATAATTCAAGCATTAGAATTTCAATGATGAATTGCTATTAAACTAAAAGTTGAGTATTTGTAAGTTTATTTACTTCACAGGCAAAAAAAAAAAAAAAAGAAAAAATATTAACACTCAAGTCAGCACTAAACCAAAAACAAACAATTAAGCAATTCCCCAAAAATGAAGCAAAGGGAGGTTTCAGTGGAAATTAAAACAGCGCAAACTCAAGAATCTAATATGCTGATAGCACTTATATGTAGAGATCAAATTGAGTTAGAACCAGTAGTTCAGATTCCTTCTCATTAATTTGCACTGAAAGTTAATTTAAATACATGATTGATAGAATCATATCCTTTTGGATATTGTCCTAGACTCACATTGCACAAATCAGAAACCTGAGAAACCAAAGCATTTGAAGGACTTCCTAACTGGCAGAACTCAGTATTAAACAGTAATTTTCTACCACATAAATGGATGAAGTTTCCCATTCAATTTAATTATTTGCTATACATCCTAGAAAGGTTAAATTCAAGTAACACATGTTTTTAATAAATTTATTTATTTTTATTTTTTTATTATTAGCATATTCATTATTACAAATCATGATTTTTTTACGCCCTTTACCCCCCCGTCCCTCCGCAAACTCCCTCCCTCCCTCCCCCGTCTCCACTAACCTTAGGTTTGTTCTCTCCTTCTGAAAGTTCAATTAATTGTTGTAGTCTTTTCTTTCTTTCTTTCTCTTTCTTTTTCCTTTCTTCCTTCCTTCCTTCCTTCCTTCCTTCCTTCCTTTTCTTTTCTTTTCTTTCTTATAATTGAGTGGGCTGGTGAGCCCATCAGATGATATGAGAAAAAATAAAATAAAATAGTCACATGCTATAAAAGAGTCAGACTTAAATATATGTAAAGCCAGTTAGGAGTTTCAGTTCATAGCATATCATTTTAGAACAGGCTACAGTAAATATGGGTATATGGAAGGCAAGGAAAGATAATACTGTAGTATACGTTAAAAGTTGGTTTAATAAGAAAATCTTTATAATCTCAATATTTTTCCAAAAAGCATTTTATAAAATTCAAATGTTTAATTCTAATTAAAGAAAAAGTAATCTTAAAAACTAGGTTTGCCATAGTAACTGTTCTTTTTTATTCTACAAGTCTTCAAAAAGTTCATGGAAAGAATCCTATTAAATTTTCATTTTTTCCATGAGCTTTTTGAAGTACCCTCATATGTACATAAAATCTAGGGGAATTCTTATTAAAATCTGTAATAATATAAGCATGCCAACTATCACCATCATTATGTATAGAAGGTATCTGAAAGAGAAATTTGAAGTAAGAGCTATAACTATGGAAAAAATAAGACAAACTGGAAATTATTTATAGGTTAAGATATGAGTATATTCTTGCAAAACTCAAGGAGTGTTATTAAAAATTTCTTAGAATAAATAAGTCCAACCAAAAATAGGATGTAAGATGTATATGAGAAAAAGCATAGCTAACACATCTATCAGCCACAACCAGTTAGAAAGTAGAATGCAGAAAACACAGCCAAACAGAAACAGAAAAACTCACAAAAATACCTAGAGACTCAATATCACTAAGCACCAGGGAAATGCAAATCAAAACCACATTGAGATATCATCTCACGCCAGACAGACTGGCCATTATCAAAAAGACAGAGAAAAACAAATGCTGCAAGGATGCAGAGAAAGGGGAGCCTTCCTACACTGTTGGTGGGACTGTAAACTATGCAGCCATTATGGAAAACAGTATGGAGATTCCTCAAACAACTACAGATAGAATCGCAATACAATCCAGCAATCCCACTGCTAAGTGAATACACGAAAGAATGGAAATCATCATGTCAAAGCGATACCTGCACTTCCACATTTATTACATTTCTATTTACTATAGCCAAGAGTTGGAATCAATGTAAATGTCCATTAGGGAATGACTGGATAAGGAAAATGTGGTTCATGTATAGAATGGAATACTACTCTGCCATAATAAAGAACTAAATTATGGCATTTGCAGCAACATAGATGAACTTACAGAAAATTCTGTCAAGTGAAATAAGCCAGACATAGAAAGAGAAATACCACATGTCCTCCCATAGAAGTAGGAGCTAAAAAAATAAACAAATAAATAACAAACAAAAGAAAGAAATATACAGCTGTATCACAAGAGTCCCAGATCTGAAAGGGCACTCGTGTAGTGTTTGCGTATCCCAGAACTCGCCCAGGCTGATAGGTAGAGGCATCGGTTTATTAGACTTATTGGAGGTGCCGATGGTGGCTGGTCGGCTAGAAAAACATACCACCATGGGGCACATACAACAGTTATATAGTGAACAGGTCAAAGGAGAGGTGTAAATCATTTGCATGTTTATGTGTAGACTCTCACCTGACTCAGAGTTCATGGGAGATCTGGCTGAGTAGATAAGTTAACCCATCCTGGCAGTAGAGTAGTTAATATTAGTGTTCTAACTCCATTTACATGATAATTCACTTATTCAGGGCTCCTGCCTCTTACTGTCTTCCATTTGTCTTAAAGGAGTCATGCCTTTCTTTGGGTAAACTACCTTGGCCAGGGATAGTTTCCCAGGAGGGGTGGTGGATAGGTCTATGTCCCACATCTATCTTACAACAACAATCACAATAACTCCTTGAACTTTCAAAAAGAGAGAAGGGAACTGAGGCTACCAGAGATGGGAAAGGAAGAGGGGGAGGGGGGATTAGTGAGATATTGGTAAAGTGTCATAAAAAATGAATATATGTTTAATAAAAAATACAGTAATTATCCTGATTTGAACGCCACATGTTGCACACAGGTGTTAGTATTCAACACTGTACCTCACAGATATGCACAATTAATTACGTTTCAATAAAAAATAAATAAAATTAAAGGTAGAGTACCTACCTGAGAAAAATTACAAAACTTTACTAAAAGTGCTAAAGTGAGCTTTGAATAAAAAAAGAACTCTAGATTCATGGCTTGGGTTATGGTATGACCCTGTGCAATCATTGCTCCTGTGATTACTATTATTAGCCTATGTATTAAAGTCCCCAGACATCACAAATCTGCATCAGAGACACAAAGGTGTTTCTTTTTTTTTTTTTTGCCTTTTTTTTTCTTTTTTCAATTTTCAGTTTTTAGAATGTTCTGAGTGATATGTTATGTTTCTATAAACACATGTCCATGGATCTTTTGTACTGTGTTAAGTCTCTGGGGAAGCTGGTAGTTTTTATTTATTTATTTATTTATTTTGCTGCTGAATTCCATAAAACTATTTATTTATTTATTTGTTTGTTTATTTGTATTTTTACTTATTTATTTTTTATTTATTAAGAATATTCATGAAATACAAAGCTAATTGTCATCCATCCTGCCCATGATGTGAGGGCCAGATGCATACTGGGGGCATACCCATTACCAGAAATTACTATTGTACTCCTTGTCCCCACCCAATTATCCCCCAGCCTCCCTCCCCTCCCCTCTCCCCCCACTCCACTTTGTTTCCCTACGAATGTTCTCTCCCTCTGTAAGACCACAGCACTACTGTGGTCTTTCTTTCCTTCCTCCCATTCTCTCTTAGCTACCACATTTGAGTGAGCACATACAGTATTTTTCTCTCTGTGCTTTTCTTATTTCACTAAACGTAAGTTTCTCTACGTTCGTACATGTTGTTGCAAATGGGAGTATTTCATTCTTTTTTATTGCAGAGTAGTATTCCATAGTATGTATATTCGATCTTACCTTTCATATGGAAAAACAAAAGACTCCAAATAGCCAAAGCAATTGGCTGAGCAAAAAAAATAATAAAGCTGGAGGCATGACTCTGCCTGACTTCAAATCATACTACAAAGCTGTTGTAACCAAAACAGCATGGTACTGGTATAATTATAGACATTCAGACTAGTGGAGTAGAATAGAGGACCCAGAAATCACTCTTCAGGCTTACAGACATCTGATATTAGACAAAAGCAACAAAAATCTACATTGGGGAAAAGACTGCCTCTTCAACAAGTGGTGCTGGGCAAACCAGATATCCATATACAGAACAATGAAACTAGATATGCATCTGCCACCATACACTAAAATCAACTCAAATTGAATTAAATACCTTGGTATAAGACCCTAAATTGTAAAATTACTAAGGGAAAGTATAGGTGAAACACTTCAGCAGTTAGGTCAGGGCACAGGCTTTTTGAACAAGAGCCCAAAAGCACAAGCAGCAAAAGAAAAAATAAACAAATGGGACTATATCAAACTAAAAAGTTTTTGCACAGCAAAGGAAACAAACAACAGAGTGAAAAGACAACCTACAGAGTGGGAGAAATTTTTTCCAAACTATGCATCTGACAAGGGATTAATATCCAGAATAGACACAGAACTCAAGCAATTATACGGTAAAAAAACAAATAACCCAATTAAAAAATGGGAAAAGGAGCTGAATAGACATTTTTCAAAAGAAGACATACAAATGGCCAACAGATCCATGAAAAAATGCTCAACATCACTAGTTATCAGGGAAATGCAAATTAAAACTCATTGAGATACCACCTCACTCCAGTTAGACTGGCTATAATGAAAAAGATGGTGAATAATAAATGCTGGCTAGGGTGTGGGGGGAAGGGAACACTACTGCAGTGTTGGTGGGACTGTAAATTAGTACAACCACTATGGAAAACAATATGGATGTTTCTCAAACAACTATGGATAGATCTTCCATATGATCCAGAAATCCTTCTTCTGGGTATATATCCAGAGGAATGCAAATCATCATGTCGAAGAGATACCTGCACTCCTATGTTCATCGCAGCTCTGTTTACAGTAGCCAAGATATAGAACCAACTTAAATGGCCATCGATGAATTATTGGACAAAATTGTTTCTGAAACACCAACAGCCATGCTGTCTTGTGGGGTAATTTACCATTCCATGCATTAGTTTATTTCTCTCAGTTTCTGTTTATTTCCTAAAAAGGAGGAAGGGGAGAAAGGCAAGTGTGATGGTTAATTTTCAGTGTCAACTTGACTAGATTTAGAAATACTTAGAAACCTGGTGAAGCATTATTTTAAGGTGTGTCTTTGAGGATGTTTCTAGAAGAGACTAGCACTTGAGCCTGAGTGGACTCGATGGGGAAGATCTGCCCTCAGTACGGGCAGGCACTGTCCAGTCTGGATGGGGACTCAGAGAGAATAAAAACAGAGGAAAGTGTGAAAGTCTCAGTCTCTGATCTGCTGGATCTGGGATATACTCTTCTCTCCTGTCTGTGGCCATCAGAACTCCAGGATCTTCAACATTTGAGTTCCAGGACTTACACCAGTGGCACCCCAGTGCTGTCACGCCTTTGGCTTCAGACTGAGTGTTGCAGGGTCTCCAGCTTGTAGACAGCCTGTTGCAGTACTTCTCAGCCTTCATAATCATGTAAGCCAATTCCTCAAACAAAACCAGTGTCACCTATGTATATACATAGCCTGTTGGTTGCATCTCTCTTTAGAAACCTGACTTACATAGTAAGAATGAGTGGTGTGTGTGTATGTGAGTAGAGAGGAGATCAAAGAGAAAGACATTGTTGTGTAGTTGGGGGCAGGGTAAGGATGTGTATCACCTTCACCCTTCCCAAGATATTGGCAGAAAAATACCAAGTTTGGGGATGAAAATGCCATATTTTATGGCAACTAAAATCATATCAGAAAATTTTCTGATGAAAGTTGAGAAAATGATATTAGTCTTCTGCCAGAAAAAAGAGCCAAGAAAAATTGACAACATTTAATACAAGAGAGTCAAAAATATGTTCAAGGATTTAGTATTCCAAAGTTTTGAAATGGCATAACTTAGTTAAGTATTTCCCTAGGGCTGATAGCTTTATACGGCAATTTTAAGTTTAGCAACTTCAAGATTCAGTATAAAAGAGAGAGCTATTTTGATTTATGTTTTTTTTTTGTTTAATTGAAACATATTGATTCTACATACTTACAGAGTAAAAACATATTTATTCTTTTTTCTTTATTCATTGGCCACAAAACAAGTCTTAGTATATTTAAAAAGACTAAGATCGTAGAGAATATGTTCTCTGACCACAATAACAGAAGAAGATTTAGAAATGTCACAAATGTATGGAAATTAAACACTATCCTAAATAATCAGTGGGTAAAAAGAAAAATCACAGGGAAATTAGAGAGCACTTTGAGAGAAAAATCAAAGTGCAACATATCAAAATTTATAGGATGCAGGGTTCATGCAGTGCTTAGAGGAAAATTTGTACTTGTAATCATCTATATTAAATATAAGAAAAATCTCAAATCAATGATGTAAACTTCTATCATATGAAAATAGAAAAAAAGATCAAACTAAACTAAAAGCAATATAAGTAGGAAATTACAAAGATTACAACAGAAATATATTTAATAGGGAATTAAAAAGCAGTAGTGAAAATCAACAAAACTGTAGTAAGAGCCATAAAATTTGTAAATCTTTATCTAGATTGATCGAGAAAAAAAGAGAAGACTGAAATTACTAAAATCAGAATTAGAGCAGGGGCATTATTACATGACCATTATGGTTTTTTGTGGTGGTAAGATTTAGGTTTTTTCCTCTGTTTCATTTACAGTTTTGTTCTACCAGTGGATGTTGCTATTTTTTGTGTATTTGTGGTAGTGATTACCATTTTTCAGATTCCAGATGCAGGATGCCACTGAGCTGGTTGTGTAGGGGTGAACTCCCACAGTTTTTGTTTGTCTGGAAAATACACTATTTTTTTCTCAATTCTGAAAGATAGTCTTTCTGGGCATAGAATTCATAGCTAGCAGTTTTTTCTTTTAATATTTGGAATATATCATCCCATTTACTTCTGGCATGTAGAGTTTCTGTTGAGAAGTCTGCTGTGTTAGTCCATTTCTGTTGCTTACAACAAAATACATTGAACTAGGTAATTTTTAAAAAAGGCTTATTTGTCTTACAATTTTGGGACAGCTGTATCTGGTGAAAGCCCAGGCTGCTTTTACTCATGCTGGAAAATGGCAGGCAGCCAGTGGGTGTGGGATCAAATGGCAAGAGGAAGCAAGAGAGAGTGGGGGAGTTGCCAAGATCCTTTAAACAACCAGCTCTCATGGGAACTCATAGAGCAAGAACTACCTCACTGTCCCTACCCAAGGGTGTGAATCTATTCATGAGGGATCTGTCCCCATAACCCAAACTGCTCCCAACATTGCCATGTTGGGGATCAAATTTTGGCATAAGCTTTAGGGGGACAACACATCCAAACTCTGTCATCTGCTGTTAGTCTGATAGGGGCTCCTTATAGGTGACTTGATGCTTTTCTTTTGCTTCTTTTAAGATTCTCTTTTTGTCTTTGAGCTTTGACAGTTTGACCATAATGTGTCTTTGGGAGGATCTTTTTAGGTTGAATCTGTTTGGGATCTTTGACCCTCCTGAATCTGAAGGCCCGTGTCTCTCCCTATACCTGGGAAGTTTTCTGTTATTATTTCATTAAATAGGTTTTCCATGCCTTTTCCTCTGTCCTTCCGTTCTGGACACCCATGATTTGAATGTTTGTGCACTTATGGTTGTCTGCTAACTCTCTTAGATTTTCTTCATTTTACAAAATTCCTTATTCCTTTGTTTTCCTTCCACCTGGGTAATCTCAAAAATACTATCTTCAAGATCAAAAATTCTTTCTTCTACTTGTTCTAGCTTGCTGCTTAAGCTATTAGTGATTTTTTTTTATTTTGTTGAGTGAATCTTTCAGTTCTATGAGTTCTGCTACATTCTTTTTTAAGGTATTAATCTCTTTGTAAATTTCCTTCATATCCTGAATTCTCTTTATCATCTCATTATGTTGTCTAGCTGAGTCTTCTATAGCAATGAGTTTACTTAAGATTGTTGCTCAGAATTCCTTCTCAGTCATTTCAAGGGTTTCTTGTTCTATAGGTTCTGGTATTTGCGAATTACTGTATTCTTTGTGTGGTTTTATATTTTCTTGGGTTTTTGTATTTCTAGTATCTCTATATTGATGTCTGGTCATCTGGTAAAGCAGTTTCTTCTTCTTTTACTCTGGAGTTGGCTTTTAGGAGAGAGACATCCTCTTTTTCCAGTTTCTTCTGGTGACCTTCCTTGTGTCAATGTAGTTGAGTGTATGGAGGGCCACCTGCATAGTTGCTGTGGCTTCTGCTGTGGCATCTGCCACTTTTGTGGCAGCCTTGGCTGTGGTGGGCCACCCATTTGGAATTGTTGTTTTCAGCATGCTCTCTTACCTGCTTCTGGGCAGAAGGGGCTGCTCTTGGCTCCTGCTTAAGGTCCCCGGATGTTCTCTCTTGCCTGTTTCCAGGAGGATCCAAACATGTTTCAGTACATGTGTACAACGTGTAGTGCTCAAATCAGTGTAGACAGCAAACTTATCCTTGCAAAAATTTATTCTTTGTGATAAAAACATTTAAGCTCCTGTCTTTTAGTCATTTTACAACATACAATAAATTACTGTTAATTGTAGGTGCCTAACACTACTGTACACCAATAGAAATTATTTTTCCTATCTAGATGTAACTTTGTGTCTATTAACCAACCTCTCACTATTCCCTCACCCCGCTCCCCTTTCCCTCATCTAGTAACCACAGTTCTACTCTCGTCTTCTAAAAGTTCAACTTATTTTATTTTTAGCTCCCACATATGAGTGAGAACATTTGGTATCTTTCTGTCTTTGTCTGGCTTATTTCACTTAACACAGTTTTCTCCAAGCTCATCCATGCTGCTGTAAATGGCAAAATTTCATTCTCTTTAAAGGCTTATTAGTATTCCATTGTGTATATATACCATGTGTTCTTTATCCCATCATCTGTTGATGGACATTTAGGTTGGTTCCAAGTCTTGGCTATTGTGAATAGAGCTGTGATAAACATGGGATTGCAGGTTTGACATGTTAATTTTCTTTGGGTATGTGCCCTACTTTGATTTTTTAAAATTATTTTTATTTATACATATTTATGGGGTACAGTGTTGACTATCAGTATTTGTATGCAGTATGTGGCAATCAAATCAATATTAGCATGTGCATCATTCCAAATTCTAATTACTTTTTGTGTCCCTTGCCCAATTACTCACTATTCCTCCTCCCTCTTTTCCACCTCTAGTAACTATAAGTCTGTTCTTTCCTTCTAAAAGTTCAAAGTTTCATTATAGTCTTTCTTTCTTTCTTTGTTTCCTTAGCTGCCACTTATAAGTGAGAGCATGTGGTATTTCTCTTACTGTGCATGGCTTATTTCACATAACATAATTTTCCCAAGCTCATCCATGTTGCTATGAATGACAGAACTGAATTATTTTTATGGCTGAGTAGTATCCCATTGTTTATATAGACCACATTTTCCTTATCCTATTTTGATTTTATAGCAGAAATTCAATAGCTGTTAACTGATATTGATATTTAACTATTTCTAGGCCAGAAGGAAAAGGAAGAAGTTAGGGCATTTAACTTAGCTGAGGAAATTTTATGGTCTATGTCTTTTATCATTTCTTTATTTCCCAGCAACACATACTATTTTCACCTATTTTTTAGAAAAGTGGCCAAGGCCTTGTGTGTGTTGGATTGTTTTTATTAGTAGACTTTATTTTTAACAGTGTTATACATTTACTGAAAAATTGAGCAGAGAGTTCATGAGTATCCCTCTTCCCTGCACACAGAATCCTATGTTATTATTATCTTCCATCAGTGTGGTATATGTGTCACAACTGATGATCTAATATTGATATGTTATTATTAACTAGATCTGTAGTGATATGTGTGTGTGTGTATTCAGAAAGTTTGTGTAAAAACAGAATTAAAAGATAATACAAATCTTTCCATAAACTTTTTGAAGTACCCACATATATATGTACATGTATTCATATATAGCAGATAATGACTAGTATATACATATGTACACACACACACAGATTTTAAGAAATTGTCTCACAATTTTCATAGTATCAAGTCCAAAATCTGCAAAGCACACCATCAAGCTGGAAATCCAGGCAGGAGTTGATGTTGTAGATTGAGTTCTAAGGAAATCTGGAGCAGAATTCCCTTTTTCTCAGGAAATCTCAGTCTTGGTTTTTACCTAAGACCATCAACCAATTGGATGAAGCCCACTTACGTTATGGAGGGTAATCACTTTACTCAAAATCTACTGATTTAAATTTCAGTCTCATCTAAAATATACCTTCTCAGTGACATTTAGAATGGTGTTTGGCCAAATACCTGGGTACCATGGCCTAGCCAAGTTGACACATAAGATTAAACAATGCAAGTTGACCTTTTGTTAACTTGGCACCCATACACATCTCCTTATACCATACTTAAACTCCATGTAAAGACAATAACAAGATCATACTGCTTCCTAGTATGATACAACTATCTGTACAACTAAAAATGCATTCTTTTTTTCCAGAAGAGGATACAAAGTCCATTCACTTTGTTTCTTGATATATCATGAAGTGAATCTAAGATGTAAGGGCAAAAACATATAAAATACTATGATGTGAAGTCAATACATATTATACTATATGATAATAGGATAAGAGAGGGAATTAAACAAAGATATTTGCTTAATTCACATGCATACAGAGGTATATGTTCATAACAAACAAGGAGACATCTTCATGACAACTACAGTCCTCGTTTCTGTAACTTGTCATGATTCTTTTTTTAAATAAAAAACAACTTATTGAGTTATAATTAATGTGTAAAACTTGATGACTTTGGAAATAAGTATACACTCATAAAACCATCATCACCATCAAGGGCATAAACATGTCTTTCACTTCCAAAAGTTTTCTACCTCTTTTGTTATAATAATAATTTTTATAAAAACACTTAATATCTAGCCCATTGGCAATTTAAGTGTACTGTACAGTTTTGCTAGCTATGGACACTATGCTATAGAGGAGATCTCCAGAAATTATTTATCTTGTATAACTGAAAGTTCATACTTTTAAATCATTACCACCCCGTTAACTCTCCACCCACACCCCAGTAAGCACAGTTTTACTTTCTGCTTATATGAGTTTGGGTATTTTAGTTTCCACATATACTGGAGACCATACACTGTCTTTCTGTGTCTGGCTTATTTCACTTTACATAGTGCTCTCCAGGTCTATCCATATTACTGAAAATTGTAGGACTGACTTCTTTTTTGAGGCTGCATAATATTCCATTACATGTATTTGCCACAATTTCTTTATCTACTTATCAATCAACAGACACTTATATTTTCCATATCTTGGCAATTGTGAATAATGCTTCAATGAGCATGGTAATGCACATACTTCTTAGAGATTCTTACTTAAATTTTCTTTGGATGTACTCCCAGAAGTGGCATTGTTGGATCATATGGTAGTTCTATATTTAATGTTTTTTTTTTTTGAAGTATGCTTCATACTGTCTTCCATAATGGCTGTACAAATTTACATTCCCATTACAATGTACCATGGTTCTCTTTTCTCACCATTCTCACCAACACTGGTTACCTTTTTTAAAAAAAAATAGTAATAGAAATTCTGTCAGGTGTGAGGTGGTATCTTATTTTGGTTTTGCTGTGCATTTACCTGCTGGATAGTAATGTTGAGTACATTTTCATATACCTGTAGGCCATTTGTATGTCTTCTTTTAAGAAGTATCTATTCAGGTCCTTTGCTCATTTGTCAAGTGACTTACATTTTTATTTTTTATTCAATTATGCATGTTTCTTGTATGTTTGGAATATTAAACCCTTATTAAATATGTATTTTACAAATATTTTCTCCCATTCAGTAGGTTGTCTTTTTGTTTTATAATTGTTTCATTTGCTGTGTAGAAGATTTTTAATTTTGTGTAATCCCATTTGTTTATCTTTGCTGTATTTGTCTGTACTTCTAAAGATGTATCCAAAAAATAATTGCAAAAACCAATTTGGAGCATTTTCCCTATGTAATCTTCTAGGAGTTTTACAGTCTAGTCTTACATTTAAGTATTTAATCCATTTTGATTTAGGTGTAATGTGATGATGATTTTGATTTCATTCTTTTTCATGTGAATACTCAATTATTCCAACATCATTTATTGGAGAGATTATCCTTTCCCTATCATGTTTTCTTGGCATTTTTGTCAAAAACTCATTGACTTATACACATGGCTTCCTTGTGGGCTCTCTATTTTGTACAATTGGTCTGTGCCTGTTTTTAATACCAGTACCATACTATTTTGATTACTTACCTTTGTAGTATAATTTGAAATCAGGAAGTATGATATTTCCAGATTTGTTTTTCTTGCTAAAGATTGCTTTTGCTATTCATGGCTTTTTGTGTTCCATACAAATTTTAGGATGTCTTTTTCTGTGATAAATGTCATTAAAATTTTGATATGGATCGCATTGAATCTACCAATTAGTTTGGGTCATAGGGACATATCAAAAATAATATTCCTTCCAATCCATGAACGTGGAATATCTTTCCATTTCTTTGTATCTACTTTAATTTATTTCATTAACATTTTATAAATTTAAGGACAAAAATTTTACCTCTAGCTTAAATTTATGCCTCAGTATTTTTTGATGATATGGCAAATGGATTACTTAAAATTTTTTTCAGAAACTTTGTTGTTAGTGTATGGAAAGGAATCCAATTTTTGCATGTTGACTTTGTATCCTGAAGATTTACTGAATTTATTAATTAATTTTAGCAGTTTTTTGTGGTGTTGTTTTAAAAAATATATATATATGTATATATATATAAGAAATTATGTCATCTTCAAGCAGAGACAATTTCACTTCTTTTCTAATTTAGATGACATTTCTTTCTTTCTTTCTTTCTTTCTTTCTTTCTTTCTTTCTTTCTTTCTTTCTTTCTTTCTTTCTTTCTTTCTTTCTTTCTTTCTTTCTTTTCTTTCTTTCTTCTTTTTCTTTTTTTATCTAATTGCTCTTGCTAGGATTCCCAAAAATATGCTGAATGGAAGTGGCAAGAATGGGTATCCTTTTATTTTTCCTTATGTTAGAGAATAAGCTCCCAGCTTTTCAGCATTCAGTGTGATTTTAGCTTTGGGCATGTGATATATGATCTTGTCTATGTTGAGTTACATTTCTTCTACACATAATTTGTTGAGAGATTTTTTTTTTATCATGAAAAGAGTTTAAATTATATCAAATGATTTTACTGTATCCAGTGAGATAAAACTATAACTGTTATCCTTTATTCTTGTAACATGGTATATCACATTTATTGATTTACACATGTTAAACCATTGTAGCATCCCAGGAATAAATCCAGCTTGATTATTATGTATGGTCCATTTAACATGCTATTGAATTTACTAGTATTTTTAAAGGATTTTTGCATCTATTTTAATCAAGGATATTGGCCTATAATTTTACTTCTTGAAATGTTTTTATCTGGCCTCAGTATCAGGGTAATTTGTTAATCAGGGATATTGGATTCTTAGAATGAGTTTGGGAGTGTTCTCTTATCTTCAGTTTTTGAGAAGAGTTTGAGAAGAATTGTCATTAATTCTTCTTTAAATATTTGGTAGTTTTTTTTCTACTAGTCTAAGGCTCCAGGGGGAAGGGAAAAGCACACAGCCCAGCAGCAGCCAAGGAAAGCTGAGACCAGACCCTTGCATCACCAGGTCCAGTCTAAGGCCCTGAGGGAAGTGCACACAGCCCAGCAGCCATTGAGGTGAGCTGACAGACCCTTGCAGCACACGGGCTTAGTCTAATGCCTGGAGGGAAGTGCAAACAACCCAGTAGCCACGGAGGTGAATGTAGAACAGACCCTTGTGGCACTCGGGTCCAGTCTAAGGCCAGGGGGGGAAGGGAAGTGCAAATAGCCTAGCAGGCACCAAGGTGAGCTGAGACCTACACAACACCAGGGGCTCAGTCTACTGCCATGGGAGATTAGAACTGGAGCCAAGGTGGTGTAATATAGATACTGCCACAACTTCTGTCACCACAAGGACAGTTCACCACCAGAGTCACAGCCAGGGCTATTCTACAGGCAACCTGTCACTCACTTGACTACATTGATATAAAGAGAGTCACCAGTAGAGCCTGCACATAGGGAAGGAAGTCTTTATCGTCATAGCCCCAGAGTAGCAGAATAAGGAAGTCCTCTACCAGATGACCAAACATCAATGAAAAAATACAAGAACTACAAACAAACAAGAAGATATGACACCAACAAAGGAATACTGTAATGCTCAAATTCAAGACCCAATAGAACAGGGAATCCTTGAAATGCCTGGAAAAGAATTCCAAGCAATGATCTTAAGAATACTTGAAGAAATAAAAGAAGACTCTATTAGAGAACACAAGGAAACAAACAAACAAAATAATCCAGAATATGAAGGAGTAAATTTACAAAGAGATTAATATCTTTAAAAAGAATGTAGCAGAACTCCTAGAAATGAAAGATTCACTTATTGAAATAAAAAAAGCACACCAGAGAGCATAAACAAGCAGGCTAGAGCAAGCAGAAAAAAGAATTTTGGATCTCGAAGATGGTCTTTTTGAAATAACCCAGGCAGACAGAAAGAAAAAAGAACAAAAATTAAAATAATGAGGAAAATCTAAGAGAAATAGCGGACAACCTCACATGCTCTCACATCTGAATTATGGGTATTTCAGAAAGGGAGGAGGAAAGAAAATGTATTGAAAACCTATTCAAGGAAAGAGTAACAGAAAAATTCCCAGGGGTAGGGCGAGGTACAGACCTTCAGATCCAGAAAGCTCAAAGGTCCCCAAACAGATTCAGTCCAAAAATATCCTCTCCAAGACACATTATAGCCAAGTTTGCAAAGCCCAAAGACAAAGAGAGAATTCTGAAAACAGCAAGAGAAAAGCATCAAGTCACCTATAAGGGAACTCCCATCAGACTAACAGCAGACCTCTCAGCTGAAACCGTACAAGCCAGAATAAAGTGAAATGATATATTCAAAATACTAAAAGAAAAACTTGCCAGCCATGATTTCTTTACCCAGCAAGGCTCTCCTTCAGAAATGAGGGAGAAATAGTGTATTTCCCAGACAAACCCAAATTGTGGGAGTTCACCACCACACAGCCAGCCCTGGAAGAATTTCTCAAGGGAGTCCTGCATCTGGAATCTAAATAATGAAAGATGCTAACACAGATACACAAGAAAAAGCAACACCTGATGTTAAAACAAAAATGCCAGTGAGAAAGAGCAAGGAGCTAAATCATGTCACCTCCAATACCCAGCTAACATTGGAGAAATAAAAGTGGAAGTAAGGATCAAAGGATATTTGAAACATCTAAACAAAAAGCAATTAAATGACAGGAATTAAACAATACCTGTCAAATATCACCCTAAATGTAAATGGATTAAACTCCCCATTCAGAGGCACAGATTGACTGATTGAATTAAAAAGTCAGACCCAAGTATATGCTGTCTTCAAGAGACCTATCTCACATATAGAGACACAAACAGAGTAAAAGTGAAGGGATGGTAAAAGATATACCATGCAAATGGAAACCAAAAATGAGCAGGAGTATCTATTCTCGTATTGGATAAAATAGACTCTAAGCCAAAAAACATAAAAAGAGACAACGAAGGCCACCATACAATGAAAAAAGGATCTATCCAGCTAGAAGATATAACAGTCATAAATATATATGCACCCAATGCGGGAGCACCCACATATATAAAGCAAAGACTCTTAGACCTAAAGAAAGAAATAGGCCCTAAAACATTAATAGTGGGTGACCAGAATACCCCTCTCAGTAATGGACAGATCATCTGGGCAACAAATCAACAAAGAGACACAGGATTTAAACTGCACATTAGACCAACAGAACCTGGCAGATATATACAGAACATTTCACCCAACAAATAAAGAAAATACTTTCTTCTCATCAGCACATGGAACATTCTCCAGGATAGACCACATATTAGGGCACAAATCTAGTCTCAGCAAATTTTTAAAAATTGAAATCATTCCAAGTATCTTTGAAGACTGCAATGGACTAAAACTGGAAATCAATAGGAAGTATAACCCTGGAAACTATACAAAAACATGGAAAATGAACAATAGGCTCCTGAATGATGTATGGGTCCAAGAAGAAATTAAACAGGAAATTAAAAAATTTCTTGAAACTAATAAAAATAAAGATGCATCATACCAAAACTGGGGGGATACTGCAAAAGCAGTAAGTACTAGGAGCCAAATTTATTGCAAGAAACTCTTCAATCAAAAGAATGGAAAGACTTCAAATAAAAGACCTAAAACTATGCCTCAAAAAACTTGGGGAAAAAAAAACAACAAAAAACCGACAATCCAGTCCTAAAGGTAGTAGACAGAAAGAAATAATTAAGATCAGAGCTAAATGACATAGGGACCCAAAAAACGGTAGAAAAGTTCAATGAAACAAAAACTTGTTTTTTCAAGAAGATAAATAAGTAGACAAGCCATTAGTGAAGTTAACCAAAAAAAAAAAAAAAAAAAAAAAAAAAAAAAAAATGAGAGAAGACCAAAATAACAAAAATCATAAATGAATAAGGAGACATTACAACTGATACCACAGATATATGAAGAATTATTAGACACTAGTATAAACAACTGTATGACAACAAATATGAAAACCTGGAAGATATGGATAATTTTCTGGACACATACAAACTACCCAGACTGAACCAAGAAGACATAGAAAACCTGAACACACCAATAGTGAGCAACGAGTTTGAAGCAGTAATCAGCAGTCTTTCAGCAAAGAAAAGCACAGGTCCTTATGGCTTTATGGCTGTATTCTACCAAATCTTTCAAGAGTAATTAATACCAATTCTCCTCAAACTATTCTAAAAAATTGAAACAGAAGCCATTCTCCCAAACTCATTCTATGAGGCCAGCATAAAATTGATACCAATAACAGGTAAAGATACAACAACAAAGGAAAATTACAGGCCAATACTCTAGTTGAACATAGATGCAAATATCCGCAGCAAAATATTAGCAATTAGAATATACCAACACATCAAAAGAATTATACAGCATGATCAAGTGAGATTCATCCCAGCGATGCAAGGATGGTTCAACTTAAGAAAGTCGATTCTCGTGATACATCACATCAAGAAACTCAAGGACAAAAACCATATGATTATCTCAATAGATGCTGAAAAAGCATTTGGCAAAATTCAACATCCCTTCATGATAAAGACTCTCAACAAATTTGGTACAGAAGGAAAGTATCTCAACACAATAAAAGCCATCTATGACAAGCCCACTGCCAGTATCATTCTGAATGGGGAAAACCTGAAGTATTTTCCCTTAAGAACAGGAACCACTTCTGTGTAACATAGTACTGGAGGTTATAGGCAGAGCAATCAGGCAAGAGAAAAAAATAGCATCCAGATTGGAAAACATGAAGTCAAACTATCCCTTTTTGTTGATAACATGATACTATATATAGAAAAATCTGAAGACTCTACCGAAAAATTCCTAGAGCTGGTTAGTAATTTCAGTAACGTTGCAGGATACAAAACAAATTCCAAAAATCAGTTGCAGTTATATTCTCCAATAATGAGCTAACAAAAAGAGAAATCAAGAAAGTAAGCCCATTTACAACAATCACACACACACAAAAATTACCTAGGAATCAATTTAACAAAGGAGGTAAAAGATCTGTACAATGAGAACTACAAACTACTATTGAAAGAAATTAAAGAAGACAGAAAATGATGGAAAAGCTCCATGCTCTTGGATTGTAATAAGTAAGATTGTGAAAATGTCTATACTACCCAAAGTGATCCACAGATTCAATGCAATCCCCATCAAAATAACCAATGACATTCTTCACAGAAATGCAAGAAACAATCTCAACATTTATATGGAACAACAAAAGACCCTGAATAGCCAAAGCAATCCTGAGCAAAAAAAAAAAAAAGCAGGAGGCATAACTCTACCTGACTTCAAATTATACTACAAAGCTATAGTAACCAAAACAGCATGGTCCTGCCAGAATAATAAACACTCAGACCAATGGAGCAAAATAGAGAACACAGAAATCACCCCTCATGCTTACAGCCATCTGATATTTGACAAAGGCAAAAACAAAACAAAACAAACAAACAAACAAAAAACCTACATTGGGGAAAAGACTGCCTCCTTCAATATGTGGTGCTGGGAAAAATTGGATATCCAGGTGCAGAAGAATGAAACTAGACATGCACCTCTCACCAAATACTAAAATCAACTCAAAATAGATTAACGACTTAAGTATAAGACCCGAAACTGTAAAATTACTAAGGGAAAATGTAGGTGAAACCCTTCAGGAACTGGGTCTGGGCACAGACTTTATGAACATGAGCCTGAAAGCCCAAGCAGTGAAAGAAAAAATAAACAAATGGGACTATATCAAACTAAAAAGCTTCTGCACAGCAAAGAAAACAATCAACAGAGTGAAATGACAACCTACAGGGTGAGAGAAAATTTTGGGTAACTGCATCTGACAAGGGATTAATATCCATAATATACAAGGAAATCAGGCAATTATACAGTAAAAAAAAACAACAAATAATCCAATATAAAAATGGGCAAAGGACCTGAATAGACATTTTTCAAAGGAAGACATACAAATGTCCAGTAGGTACATAAAAAAATGCTCAACATCACTAGTCGTCAGGGAAATGCAAATTAAAATCATATTGAGATATCATCTCGCCCAAGTTAGACTGGCTGTAATCAAAAAGAATGAGAATAACAAATGCTGGCAAGGATGTGGAGAGAAGGGAATGCTCCTACACTGTTCGTGGGACTGTAAATTAGTACAACCACTATGGAAAACAGTATGGAGGTTTCTCAAACAGCTACAGATAAATCCTCCATATGATCCAGCAATCCCACTTCTGGGTATATACCCAAAAGAATGGACATCATCATGTTGAAGGGATCCCTGCACTCCCATGTTCATCACAGCTCTATTCACAATAGCCAAGACATGGAACATTGATGGATGACTAGATAAGGAAAATGTGGTAGATATACACCATGGAATACTACTCTGCCATAAAAAGAATGAAATTCTCCCATTTGCCACAACATGGATGAGTTTGGTGAAACTTACATTGAGTGAAATAAACAAAGCACAGAGGGATAAAAACAGTATGTACTCTCTCATAAGTGGGAGCTGAGGTAAAGAAAAAAGGAAAAAAAGACCAGATGCGTTGGATTTGTAGAGGGAGAGAACATACCTAGGGATACAAAGTGGAGTCGGGAAAAGGAGATGGGGAGAGAGGCCAGGCATAATTGTGGGGATAATTGGCTGGAGGACAAAGGGTATAATCAGAATTTGTGGTAATGGACATGCTGCCAGTGTGGATTTGGCCATCATGTCTTAGGCATGCATGGTGACTATTTGCTTTGTACCCCATGAATATTCATAACCAATAAAAATAAAACAAAACGTTTTTAAAAATTGGTAAAATTCACCAGTGAAGCCATAGTGTTCTGGGATTTTTGATGGTGGGTGGGTCATGATTACTGATTTAATTTCTTTACTCAGTATTTCTAATTCTTTATAATTCCGTATTCATAGGTTGTATGCTTCTAGGAATTCATCCATTTCTTCTATGTTATCCAGTTTTTTGGCATATTATTGTGCATAGTAGTCTCTTATGGTCCTTTGTATTTCTTTGTTACTTGTCTTGTTTCCTCTTTCATTTCTGATTTTATTTGTTTGAGTATTTTCTTTTTTTTTTTTAAATTAGGTAATCCAGCTAAAGATTTGTCAATTTTTTTTTTTTTTTTAAATCCACTCTTAGTTTTGTTCTCTATTTCATTATTTCTGCTTTAATCCTTATTAATTCATTTTTTTTTCCTGTTGACTTTGGGCTTAGTTTGTCCTGTTTTCTAACCCCTTTATGTGTTAAATTAGGTTGCTTATTTGTATTTGTTTTCTTAATGTAGGTGTTTATTGCTATAAAGTATCCAAAAGAACAGCTTTTCTTGTATCCCATTAGATTTGGTATGTTGTGTTTTCATTTTCATTTGTCTCAAGACTTTTTTTTAATTACCTTTTTATTTATTGACCCATTATTTGTTCAGGAGGGTGTTGCATTGCTTCCACATATTTGCCAGTTTTTTAACATTTCTTCTGTTTTTAATTTCTAGTTTCATAACACTGTTGTCAAGAAGATACTTCATATGAAGAAGGTGTTTTATATTTTAATTTTCTTAAATTTGTTAAGATTTGTATTGTGGCCTAACAAATAATTTATCCTTGAGAATATTCTCTGATCACTTGAGAAGAATGGGTATTCTGCTGCTGTTAGATGGAACATTATCTGCATCTCTATTAGGTTCATTTAGTATAAATTATAGTTAAACCCAGTGATTTCTTTTTCTTTTTTAAAAATTTGTTTTATTAGTGTATTCATTACTACAAATCACAGTTATTCTTTATGCACCTTATCCAATCTCTCCTCTTCCCTCTTCCCCTCCCACTTCTTATAGCCATAGATTTGTTTCTCCATCTGATAGATTAACTGTTCCTCTGTTGGTTTGTTGCCTAGGTGATCTGTCTAGTGTTGAAACCGGTGTGATCAAGTCCACCCCTATTATGGTAAAACAGATGCTTCTTCTATTACTCTGGAGTGTGCTTTGTGGAGAGAGAGGACCTCTTCTCTTTTTAAAATTTTTTTTTGGTCTCCACTGATGCCTCTCCTTGTGTCAATACAGTTGAGAGTCTGGCATGTCATCTGCATGGTGGCTGTGACTGCTGCTATAGAGACTAGCTGTTTTCATGGAAACCATGGCAACTGCAGTGTCTGTGGTGGGCTACCCACGTAGAAATGGCGTTTTGGGTGTGCTCTATACCTGGTTGCAGCTGGGTTCAGCTTCCCCCTTGGCTCCATGCCTCAGGCCCCCGTCTGGGCCAAGGGGTGGTGGCAGCAGCTGACCTAGTTGTGGCTGGGTTTGGCTTCTCCTGGCTCCATACCTCAAGACCCTGGCAGGGCCCCGGGATGGTGGTGGCAGATTTCCTAGAAACCTGGTGTTTTCTTATTGATTTTCTGTCCAGATAAGCTACTCATTGTTGAAAGTGGAGTACTGAAGTTCCCTATTATTTTATTTCTGTCTATCATCCACTTTGGGTCTTTTAAAATTTGCCTCATATAGTTAGATGATCAGAACTTTTATATATACATACATACATACATACATAGATATATGTATGTATGTATGTATATATATGTATGTATGTATGTATACACATACATATATATACATGTATAATTGTTATATCCTCCTATTGAATTGACAATTGAACCTTTTATCATTATATAAGAACATTCTTTGTCTCTTGTGACCGTTCTTTACTTAAAATATATGTTGTTTAAGTATAGACACCTCTACTCCATTTTTGTTAACAATTTGCCTAGAATATCTTTTTCCATCTCTTCACTTTCAGCCTTTTTTGTCCTAAAGCTAAAATGAGTCTCTTGTAGGTTCTTGTTTTTTCCCCATTTAGCCAGTCTGTGTATTTTGGTTGAATAATTTAAATCTTTAAAGTAATTATCAGAAAATATGGACGTACTATTCCTACTTTGTTTATTGTCTTATGACGGGTTTCTAATTCATTGTTTTTTTGTTTGTTTGTTTTTTTATTTCTTGCTATCTACCTTTGTGATTTGATACTTTTTTTTGTATTGGTGTGCTTTGATTATTTTCTCTTTCTGTTTTTCTCTTATTTATTTATTTACTTATTTATTTCCATCAAAACATTTTTATTGCACTTATTGTACTTATTTATTTACTGTCGAAACATATTTATTGTATAGTTATGGAGTACAGAGTTATATTTCAATACGTGTATACAGTGTGTTATGATCTAATCAAGGTAATTAGCATGTTTGTCATTGGAAACCTTAATCATTTCTTTCTGATGTGAACATTTGATAATATGTAGTAAATTCTTGTTAATTATAGACTCCTGGGTCTACTATAGACTCATAGGACTTATTTTGCCTATTAGCTGTAATCTTCTGGCCATTAACCTGCCTCTCACTCTTCCCCACTCTCCTTTCCTTTTCCTTTTCTAGTGACCACTGTTCTTATCTCTCCTTTTAACAGTTCAACTTATAATTATTATTTGTTTGTTTTCCTTTCTTTTTTAGCTTTCACATATGAGTGAGAACATGTGGTATTCCTTTTTCTGTGTCTGGCTTATTTCACTTAACATATTTTCTCCAAGCTCATTCATGTTGGTGCAAATGTCAGAATTTCCTTCTTTTTTTTATAGTTGAGTAGCATTCCATTGTGTATATGGATAATGTTTGTTTTCTTTATCCAGTCACCTATTGATAGGCATATAGGTTGTTTCCATATCTTATCTATTGCAAATAGAGGTGTGATAAACATGGGAGTGCAGGTATCCTTTTGACATAATGCTTTCTATTCCTTTGGGCATATACCCAGCAGTGGGTTTGCAGAGTCATATGATAATTCTATCTTTAGTCATTTAAGAAACCTTCATATTGTTTTACATAATGTCTACTAATTTACTATCCCACCAACAATGTATAAGGGTTCTCCTTTCTTTGTGTCTTTGCCAGCATTTGTTATTCTCTGTCTTTCCAATAATAGCCAGTCTAACTGGGGTAACATGATATCTCAGTGTGGTGTTGATTTGTATTTCCCTAATGATCAGTGATGTTGAGCATTTTTTCATATACGTGCTGGCCATTTTTATGTCTTCTTTTGAGAAATATCTACTCAGCTCCCTTGACCATTTTTAATAGGGTTATTCTGTTTTATTTTGTTTTATTTTTTAGTATTATTTGATTTCTTTCTATATTATGGATATTAGCTCTCTGTCTGATGTATACTTTGGAAATATACTCTACCATTCTATAGGTTATCCCATTGTTCTCTTGATCACTTTTGTTGCTATGTGGAAGCTTTTTAGTTTGATAAAATTCCTTTTGATTGTTTTTGCTTTTTTTGCCTGTGCTTTTGAGGCCTTATTTAATAAAATCATTGTCTAGTCCTATGTCCTGCAATGTTTACCCTGTGTTTTCTTCTAGTAGTTTTATAGCTTCATGTCTTATATTTCAGTCTTTAGTCCATTTTTAGTTGATTTTTGTATATGGTGAGAGATATGGCTCTAGTTTCATTTTTCTACACATGGATATCCAGTTTTCCCAGTACCTTTTACTGAAAAGGCTGTCCTTTCCCCAATGTATGTTTTGAGCACCTTTGTCAGTCATTACATGTCTGTAAGTATGTGGCTTTATTTCTGGAGTTTCTATTCTGTTCCTCTGGTACAAGTGTCTGTTTTTATGCCAGTATCATACCATTTTGGTTAATATAGCTTTGTAATATATTTTGGATTCAGGTAGTGTTATGCCTGCTGCTTTACGCTTTCTGTAAAGAATTGTTTTGGCTATTCAAGGTTGTTCAATATGAATATTAGGATGGCTTTTTCTATGTTTGTGAAGATTGTCATTGTTGTTTTTGTAGGTATTGCACTGAATCTATAGATCACTTTGGGTAGTATGGCCATTTTCACAACGTTAATTGTACCAGTCAATCAGCATGGAATGTCTTTTCATTTTTGTGTGTCCTCTTTAAGTTCCTTCATCAGTGTTTTGTAGTTTTCCTTGTAGAGATCTTTCATTTTCTTGGTTAAATCTATTCCTAGGTATTTCATTTCTTTGGAAGCTGTTGTAAATAGGCTTGCTTTCTTGATTTCTTTTTCTGGTACTTTGTTGTTGGTGTGTAGAAATGCTACTGAGTTTTGTACATTGATTTTATGTTCTGCAAATTTACTGAATTCATTCATCAGCTCTCAGTGATTTTTGGTCGAGTCAGGTTTTTCTCTATATAAGGTCATGTAATATGCAAACAGGGACAATTTGTCTTCTTTTCCAACTCGGATGCCCTTTGTTTCTTTCTCTTGCCTGATAGCTCTGGCTAGAACTTCCAGTACTGTATTAAATGGGAGTGATGAGAGTGGGAATCCTTGTCTTGTTCCTGTTCTCACAAGAAAAGCTTTCATCTCTTCCCTGTTCAGGATGATGTTAGCTGTGGGTTTGTCATATATGGCTTTTTTTGGGTGCATATATACTTATGATTGTTTTATATTCTTGCTGCATTGGTACCTCCATCATTATATAATGTCCTTCTTTGTGTCTTTTGATAGTTTTTGGTTTAAATTCTATTTTATCTGGTATAGCTATAGTTATTCCTTCTCGTTTTTTATTTCATTTGCATGGAATATCTTTTTTCATCTCTTCACTATTATTACATGAGTGTTGTTACTGGTGAAGTGAGTTTCTTGTAGGCAGCATATAAGTAAGTCTAGATTTTTAATACATTCAGCCAGTCTATATCTTTTAAGTGAAGAATTTAAGCTGTTTGCATTCAGGAATATTGTTGAAAGGTATTGCCTTATTCCTGACATTTTTTTATGGTTGTTTATATATTTTGCTTTATTTCTATCTCTTTGATTGTTTATCTTTGCTTTTTGGTAGTTTTTTTGTAGTGATAAGATACAGTTTCTTTTTTTCATTTTTGTATCTGCTTTACTTGTGGGTTTTGTTCTATCTTGTGTATTCATGATGATTGTTATTGCTCTTTTGATTCCAGATGTAGGATTCATTTGAGGATTTTTTGTAGGGCTGGTCTTGTAGTGGTGAATTCCGACAGTTTTGTTCGTCTGAGAGAGACACTATTTTTCGTTCATTTTTGAATGGGAGATTTGCCATGTGTAGTGTTCTTGTCTGACATTTTTTAAATCACTTTGAATATATATCATTCCACTGCCTAAAGCTTTCTATAGAAGCACCTGCTGTTAGTCTGATTAGGATTCCCTTATATGTATCTTGACACTTTTCTCCTGCTGTTTTCAGAATTCTCTGTGTCTTTGGCTCTTGAAAATTTGACTATAAGGTGTCTTTGGGAAGACTATTTTGGGTTTAACCTGTTTGGGGATTTTTGAGACTCTTATCTATATCTCTGTCAATATTTGGAAAATTTTTAGCTATTAATTTCTCTTCCCCTTTCAGTACATTTATAATACTGATGTTTGTATACTTAAGATCATCTTGTAGATCTCATAGGCTTTCTTCATTTTGAAAAATTCTTTTTTTTTCTTTCTTCTTTTCAGTGTAACTGTGTTAATTCAAAAAACCTGTCTTCAAGTTGAGAAATTATTTCTTCTGCCTATTTTAGACTATTGCTTAAGCTCTCAATTGTATTTTTTATTTTGTTGAATTAGTTCTTCAGTTCCAGGATTTCTGTTTGGTTCTTTTTTTTAAAAAAAAAAAAAAAAAAGTATTGAATCAAAATTGATTATACATATTTTGGGGGGTTCAACATTGAGATATGTTGATCAAATCAATATTACTAGCATATATATTATTACAAATCATAATTATTCTTTATGCCCCTTATCCAATGTCTCCCCATCCCTCTCTTCCTTCCCCCTTCCCCCTCTAATTACCCTAGATTTCTTCTCTCCTTCTGAAAGAATAATGGTTACTCTGTTGATTTGTTGCCTAGATGATCTGTCTAATGCTGAGAGGTGTGATCAGGTCCCCCAATATTATCAAAGAGCAGATGCTTCTTCTGTCACTCTGAAATGGGCTTTGTGAAGAGAGGCATCCTCTTCTTTATCTCTGCTGGTGACTCTCCTTGTGTCAATGCACTCCAGTGGTTGGTGGACCATCTGCATGGTGGTTGTGAGGTCTAGCCACTTTTGTGTCAGCCATGGTTATTGTGGTTGCTGTGGTGGACCACACACATGCAGGTGATGTTTTTGGCATGCTCCTTGGTGCTGGTGGTGTGCCTGGTTGTGTGATGTGTCTGGTCTCTGGCTCCATGCCTTGGATCCCTGGGCCCACCCCAAGTTACTGGCATGGTGAGCCTGGTTGTGGGAGGGGGGGTCCAGTTCCCAGCTCCAAGCCCTGGAAGTTCCCAGGAAGGCCCCAACGTGCTGCTGGTGTGCCTGGGCTAGAACTAATTTTTTGTCCTTTGCTTACTTCTGAAACCGGGGAACTTCCTGTGGGAACCAGTGCATGAGCCGTGTGGTTTAGCTAAATTGCTGCTTTGCTGCTGTTTCCCTAGGGAAGGCTTTTTGTGCAGCTCAGGGTATAAGGGTTAACCTTATAGGTGCTTCTGGCTCTCCAGAGACCCAGTGGATCTGCGTTGTGTAGAAACTCTGATCTCGGCCTGAGTTTTTTCATCAAACTGCACCCCATGCAATTCTTCATTCCCAACCAGTCTCCTCTCAGTGGTCCTGCACTGATTGGGGGACAGGTCATCTGTCCTTGCTGTGCCCCAGTGTTCTCCCGGTGGCCCCATCTCCAAACACTTCCCATGGGACGGGCCCTCCACCGGTGCCTTGTGATGACTCACTGGCCTCTGAACGGCTCCCTTTTTTCAGTTGTTCTGGCTCCTTGCTCCTGATTGGGTCCACGGGAACCCTATTAGTGGTCTTGCTGTTCTGGGGGCCGCCAAGGCCCTCTTCCCCCCTGCTGCCTCCAAGTAACTCCATCTGAAGGGCACAGCTGTGGCTTCTGCAGGCTCCTGCTCCATGCGCTTATCAGCTCCAAGCTTAAAGCAGCAGCAGCCTGAAGCACTCAGAGCAGTTTTTTCTTTCTTTCATCATGGTTTATGCTGGCTTCATGAACTCTGTAGGTCTCTCCTCCTCTTCCCCTGAGCTCCTGCAGCCCCAGCTTGGCTGATGTTACATTTTTGTAGTTGGAAATTGGTTAATTTGTGGGAGAGAGTAACACTGGGAACAATCTATTCCAACATCTTGACCGGAACTCTCTGTTTGGTTCTTTTTATGATATGTATCTCTTTGTTAAATTTCTCCTTCAGGTATTGGGTGGTTTTTATAACTTCATTGTGATTTCTATATTTTCTTTCATCATGTTTAGTGTCCTTAAGATTACCATTTGGAATTCTTCTTAAGGCATTTCACAGATTTCCTGCTGCTTGGGGTCTGATACTGGAGGATTATTGTCCTCCTTTGGGGATGTCATGTTTCCTAGTTTGCTCATGTTTCTCATATCTCTGCATTGATGTTTGGGCATCTCGTGGGGCAGTTGCTTCATATTTTTGGAGAAGTTTTTGAAGGGAAAATCTCTTACCTATCAAAGTGTCCTATATGGTCTGTCGGGTTGTGTGTTTTAGATTTGGTTCTTGGTAAGTATGATAGTGTAGTCTTCATGTATTCAATCTTGGATTTGTTCTTCAACTGTATTCAATCTTGGATTTGTCTATGGGTGTCTTGGTATCCTTTTCAGTGGATCCCTCAGCAGTTTCTTGTTGGGGTGGTTGACACTGAGCATCATTGTTATGGCCATTAGCAGGGTCTCACGTACCTTGGGGGTATGCTGATATGTCTGGTGCTTCCTAATCTGAAGTGAGTCACACTGTAGAGTGTTGGCTGGGGTCACCATTAGGGCTTTGACTTCTGGGATAGGTATTGCAATGGGCTTTTACTCTCCTAAGGGTTGCCAGGGTACTAGGTAGGTTGCACACCCCTGGGACAAGTGCTGGAGCACTTCTCTGTGTCCCTGGGTGAGGTGGACAGGCTAAGGCTTCCCTGCTAGAGTATGTGGATTTAGGCAACTTTACCAGAAATGCAGTATTTTTTGCACCCTGGAGGAGCTGGCACACTCTCAGCACCCACTCTGCTAGGGCAGGATATTCCATCAGGCTTGCTGAGTTGGACAGGCCTCTGAGTTCCTGAGCGAGGTGGGCATGTATCTAGGCAAGTTTAGCAGAGACACGCAGAACGGCATACACCCAGGAGGAGTTGGCTCACTCCCCACTCCCTCTCTTCTGGGGTGGGATGCTCTGGCATACTTTTTGATTTGGTTGGTACACTGAGTTCCTGGGGTAGAGGTGGGTGTGGATCTAGGCTACTTTCCCAAAGATGTGCAGGACTGCATACACCTGGGTGCCCCCTCTGTGTCAGGGTGGGGACTCTGGAAGGCTCAATAGAATTGGGTGGGTCTCTGTATCCTGGATTCTATCTCAAAATGTTGACATCCAGCAGCATCCTGGGACTGAGTGGGGATGGGGAGACTCGGCATGTACTCCCCCTTTGGAAAAATGCAGCTGTGTGAGCTCCTGATGCTCCCCATGGTAGGCTCACTGCCCACGATGGCCATGTGTACTTTGTAGCTTGAATTGCAAGTGTCTGTGTTTGGAGTGCTGACTTCAGCACCCCCCACTGACCTTGTTTCTGCAGTGTGGGATCTCTCCAGTCTCTGCACTTTTCTCAGTCAGGTGTTTCCTTTGTTTTTCTATGTTGATGTGTTGAGTTTGTAGATCTTGGGTGATCTTTCTCACCATTTTGCTAGATTCCATTTTTTTCTCCTAGACACTCTATTCTACAGATGACTATCTACTTGTCCCTTTAGACTTTCTTTGCATTACAAGTGAGAGCTGGCTACCTCTAGTTAACCATCTTGCCAAACAACTAGCAATTTTTTCTTTATATTCTATGTATCTACTAAAGGTTTGTTTTTCTTTGTGATTATATATAATCACCATTATAACAGTCTTAGTTGATAACAAATTTCTCTTAATCACATTCAGAAACTGCTCTTCTACTGCTCCTATCTTCACATTTTATGTTACTGATGTCACAATTTATATATTTTTATATTCTGTATCAATGAACAAGTTATTGTAACTATACTTATTTGTAATAATTTTATATGTTAATTTTTGTACTGCAGTTAAAAGTGATTTATGTGCCACCATTACAATATTAGAATATTTTGAATTTGACTATATTTTTACCTTAACTGAGTTTTATACTTTCATATGTTTCTATGTTACTAATTAATATTCTTTTGTTTCAGCTTAAAGACCTTTCTTTAGTGCTTTTTAAGACAATTCTAGTGTTTTAGAGCTATCTCAGCTATTATTCTGTATTCTGTTACTATGGGAAAGTCACTATCTCTCCTCATTTTTGAAGGAAAGTCTTTCTGAGTTTAGTATTCTCAGTTGGCAATTTTTTCTTTATTTGAATATGTAATCTCACTCTATTTGGTCTGAACGTTATCTGCTGAAAAGTTCACTGAAAGTATTATGGAGGTTTCCTTGTTGTGAAAAGTTGCTTTTTTTCTTGCTCCTTTCCAAATTCTCTTTGTCTTTGACTTTTAACAATTTAATTATAATGTGTCTCAGTGAAAACACCTTTTTATGCTTAATTTATTTGGAGTTTTCTGGGTTTCCTGGATCTTGAAGTTAATTTCCCTTTGCAGATTTGGAAAGATTTCTGTCATTATTTCTTTGAATAAGCTGTTTTCCCCTTTCTCTTTCTACACTACTTCTATGACCTCCATAATACAAGTATTGGTAAACTTGGTGGTGTCCCATATGTTCATAGGCTTTATTAGTTTTCAAAAAACTTTTTTTTTTTTTTAAAGATGACTGGTAAGGAGATCTTAACCCTTGACTTGGTGTTGTCAGCACCACGCTCACCCAGTGAGCTAACCAGCCATCCATATATACGGATCTGAACCCATGGCCTTGGTGTTATCAGCACCACACTCTCCAAAGTGAGCCACGGACCGGCCCTCAAAAAACTTTTTTATTTTTGATCCCATGACAGGATAATTTCACATAATTTGTGCTTAAGTTTGCTGATTCTTCTGTTTCTTTGAGTCTTCTGTTGATGTTGTCTGTTTGATTTTTCAGTTCAGACATTGTATACTGCACCTCCAGAATTTCTCTTTGGTTCTTTTATATTTTATGCTTTCTATATCTTGTTGTAGTTCTCATTTTGTTCATTTATTATTTTTTTCTGAATTTGTTTAGTTGTGTCTATGTTCTTTTGCAGCTCACTGAGCTACTTTTAGATAATTGTGAGTTTTTTGTCAAACAATTCATGGGTCTACATGTCTTTGGCTTCAGCCACTGGAGCTTTACTGTGTTCCTTTGGTGGTATCATATTTCCTAGACTTTTTATGTTCCTTGAAAACTTATGTTGCTATATGCACAGTTTAAAATGCAGTCATTTTTTTTTTCTAGTATTTATTGACTGGCTTTGAGAGAAATAGATCTTCACAAGTGAGTTCTCTTAAGATTCTGGAGATCTCTCAGACATTTTCTATGGATGAGTCTGCTCCACTCCACATGTTCCCTCTTAGGGGGCATGTCTTAATATTGTTTACGTCCTCTCAGTGCTTCAAAGCCAGACCTGGTGGTAACAGCCTCCCATTTATTTTTTCCTGGGCGTGTTTCCTGAGATGTTTAAGTCTGTACACCATCTACCAATTGAGCAGATTTTATCTACCTTTTAAGATTATCTCCTGGTGTTAAAATCCATATGTTGTCTATGGGAGCTCATGTAAGCCATGCACAAAGATGTATGGAGTGCTGTCCATGGTAGGGGACAGGGCATGTGGTGTGCTGGGGCACACATTGGCTGGTTAGGAAGTCCTCAGCTGAGTCATCTAGCAGGGTTCATGGGAAATTCTCTTGGTGGAATGGTGAATTTTTACCACGAACTGGTAAATAGAATCCACAACTGGCTGTTGTGTACTTCATGCTGGTTGCTATCTGCACCCTCCCCCTACTTTTGCTCTTAGTTTTCTTCAGACAATTCAGCTATACTGATCTCATCAGTTGTTTGGGTGAGGCAAGCTGTAAGTTGGTCTCCTGGGCAGCATCCTGCTAAGGTGGGGGAGCGGGGTGCTCACTTTTTTATCACTTTCCCCTGTGGATGAAGCTGATTTTTTCTTGGACCTGTCTTGATACCAAGCTGTGCTGCTTTGGGGTAGGGGTGATACAGATAATGTGAAATTGCTATTATTGCACTCTTCAATGTGTCCACTAAGATTTTTTTGTTCCACCGGGGTTCTGGAGCTAAACTAGAACCAAGGACTCTTACAAAAATGTTCTTATATAGCTGTGGTTGGCCAAAATTGTTGTTTTTATGGAAGATGAGAGCTACAAACTCCCATTCTGCCATATTGTCTCCTTGGTAATCAGGGCCATTCACTCCAGTCAGCAGAGTCATTCTCTCCTTTGCCTGTTGATTCAGAGGCATGAGAAGCGCAAAGTGGCTAGGTAGCAGTTTGGTGCCTTAACTTCCAGTTCAGTAGAATCATTGTCATATTTCCTTGTGAAAGTATCTTTCCCTTTGGACCTAAAACCTGTAGGCCCACATGGAACAAAGTAACAGGACAAGAAATAAAAATTATGCTAGTGTATCACTAGAACCAGTAGTGAGTGGTGCCACTTACTTTTCCAGCCCTTGATTACTGAAACAATCAATCCTGACTATGGGAGAAACAACAACATATGTTGTATGCTTATACAACCTTCTAGAAATCTTGCCCCAGCTCTGCAATGTCTTGCCACCTATCTAGCAATGTAACTTAGTTTTCAAAAGGCCACTCCACTGGTCTGTCAAGTCAACTGCTTCAGGATGGTAGATGTATTAGTCAGGTCAGACTGCCACAGCATAATACCGTAAACTGGCTTACTTACACAACAGAAATTTATTTTCTTGTAGTTCTGGGGGCTGGAAGTCTGATGTCAGGGTACCAGCATGGTCAGATTCTGATAAGGGCTCATTTCCTGGGTTGCAGATGGCTATGTTCTTTTTATATCCTAATATGACAGAGAGACAGAGACAGAGAGAGAGAGAGAGAGAGAGAGAGAGGAGAGAGAGAGAGAGAGGAGAGAGAGAGAGAGAGGGGAGAGAGAGGAGAGAGAGAGAGGAGAGAGAGAGAGAGAGGAGAGAGAGAGAGAGAGAGAGAGAGAGATCTTTCTCTTCTTATAAGGCCACAGTCCTATCATATTAGAGCTCCACCCATATGATCTCATTTAACATTAAATAACTTGACTCCAGATAAAATTGCATTAGGAGTTAGGGCTTCAATATATTAATTTTTCTTTGAGGGGCGTAGTAGAGAGAACACATTCAGAATTCAGTCCACAGCTGTGGGGAATATTCTAATACCAGTGAATTCCTTGAGCATGGATTCATTGCCACACTTCACTTGCTGTGAATGAGTTGATGAGAAGCATTGCTATGCAAAAAATCATGGTGGTGGATAAGGCAGTCTGTAAGTCCATGCATGATAATTTGGGCAGGAGAATTGTGTGCAGGAAAGGTAAATATATATCCAAACTAAGTTTTTAGGCTAGTAAGAACAAAATGCTGCCTTTCCCATGATGAATGTGATCCAACATAAGCTACGTGCCACCAGGTAGCTGTGTGATCACTCTAAAGGGTGGTGCCATGTTGGGGACTTGGCATTGGTCTCTGCTGCAGGCAAATTGATCATTCAGCAGTGACCATTGCCAGGTCACCCTTGGTGAGGGGCCCATGTTGCTGAGCACATGCATAACCTCCATCATTGCCACCATAGTCATTTTGTTCATGAGCTCATTAGGCAATGATGGGTGGCTGTTGAAAGAGACCATCTGTTATTCACAGAATGGGTCATTCTGTCCACTTGATTATTAAAATCCTCCTCTGCCTAGCTCTTCCCTTGGTGAGCATTCACTTGGTACACAAATATCTTTGTATTTTTACCTATACAGAGAGATCTGTTCACATGTGTATTTCCAATATGTCAGCATCACTAATTATCTAATCTGGTTCCTTCCAAGTCCCTGAGCAACTAGCCAAGTATTTGTACACAGCCCATGAAATCATACAAAATTGCATGTATGGCTACTTCTCCTTCCAAGTAAAATTAATGTCTATGTGCACTGTGTAAAATTCTACCAATGGGGAGAAATTCTCTTCACCACTGTCTTTCAGGGATGTCCTAAGGAAAGGGGTTGTAGTACTGCAGCATTCCCCTTTAGGTAGTGCCTGCATATTGTGCAGAAGCACTACTAAAACAGACCCCAAAGCGCTTTTCCTTTCTTCCTCTGTAAACTGATTTGTGGGAAACTTTTCATGAGGCCATAGGTTCAGACTCAAAGAAAGAAGGTAGCATAGCTGGATTAGGGACTATGGGCAATTGGGCCACCTCTTTATGTAACTTATTTGTGCCTTCAGGGCATATCTCAGCCCAGTCTTCTGTATGCCCTTTTCATTTGATGATAGAGTGCTGCTGTGCACACACCCACCTGTATGGGTTGGTTCAGACAACCCCCAGTTCATGATGGTTAGCTCAGGTTGTGTGGTAACTTGGTGGCCCATGGTTAAGCACTTAGTTTCTCTTAAGGTCAGAAACTGTTTCTCAAAAAAGGGAAGTAGTCATCAGCACAGGATGGCAGGACTTTGCTCCAAAATACTAAGGGCATTCACTGTGATCCACCTGTAAGGGACAAGCTAAACAGTATCCCTGGATCCCACTGACACTTCAGTCACCATCGGATCTTGCTGGGTGATATTAGCCAAGTGGCAGAACAGGTTAAATGGCAGCCTGGAGCTGTTGAAAAGCCTTCTCTTGGGCCTCACTCAAAACTAGCTACTTTTGAGTTCACTTGGTACATGAGCCAGAGTATCACACACAAATGAGGAATATGTTGCCTCCAAAACTTAAAAGGCCCAACATGCATTGTGCCTCATTTTTTATTGTAGGAGGGGCCAGATTCAACAACATATTCTTTACCTTACAATTGATATCTTGACCTGATCACACCACTGGAGCCTTAGAACTTTCACTGAAATGAAAGTTTTCTGATTTTTTGTCAGATTTATTTTCCACTGTCTGACATGCAGTGTTTTTCCAATAAACCTATAGTAGTTGCTACTTCTTGCCTACTAAGTCCAATGAGCATTATGTCATTCATGTAATGAATAGGTGTGATGTCTTTTAGAAAAAAAAAAAAAAAGGCAATCAAAGTTCCTGAAACTTAAAGTGTGGCAAAGAGCTGGACAGTTAATACACCCATAAGGTAGGACAGTAAAGATGTATTTCTGGCCTTGCCAGCTGAAAGAAAACTGCTTCTGGCTGTCTTTACTAACATGTATAGAGAAAAAAAATATTGTCAGTCAATAGCTGAATACCAAGTTCCAGGGGAAGTGTTAATTTTCTCAGAAAGTAAATCCACATCTAGTATAGTAGCTGTGTTTGAAATTACCACTTGATCAAACTTACAATAATTCACTGTCATTCTCCAAGATCCATCTATTTTCTGCACAGGCCAAATAGCTGAGTTGAATAGGGATATGGTGGGGATAACCACCCCTGCATCCTTCAAGATCTTGATGGTGGGAACCCCTCCAGGAATGTGGTATTGCTTTTGGTTTATTTTTTTATTTGTTTAGGTAAAGGCAGTTCTAGTGGCTTCTATTTGGCCTTTTTGACCACAGTAGCTTTTGGTCCACAGGTCAGGGAATCAATGTTGAGATTCTGCCAGGTGCTGCGTATGTCTATTCAAATTATGCAGTCCATAACTGGTGAAATAACCATAAGGTGGGTTTAGGGACTCAGCGAACCCACTGTGAGATGGACCTGAACTAAAACTTCATTGATTACCTGACTTCCATAAGTTCCTATTCTGGCTGGTAGACTGTAATGATATTATGAGACCTCTGACCTTAATGTCGGTTCAGAGTCGATGTCTAATAATCCACCCAATTTTAGATAACTTTTTTTTCCTATTCCTAGTAAAAGGCTGTAGGTCCCTATGGGGAATACTGTGAGAAAGATTAACAATATACATTCTTGGCAGTATAGTGGAATCTTTCCCTCAGGGGACCCATCTTACCCTTCAATCAAGGGGTTTTGAGTCTATAAACTGGCTCAAAATCTAGGAATCAATTGAGGGGCTATAATCATGTTTTTATGATACAATTTAGACTTTTGTTCAATTGGCCAAGGGCTCTTCTGCTTATACAGACTTAGTAAGAATTTAAAGGACTTCTCATCTACCTCACTAGGAACATGATCAACTAACCAATGCCACAGGCTTGTATGAGTCAGATTATTCTAATTGCTGCTTGGACTGTTCTATTACAGTAACCATGCTCACCTAGCCCTTGTCAATTAAGTGCTGCCACTTGGCCCCTGCCATCTGAGAATCCAATTGTCCCCATCAAACTTAGAGTTTCCAATTCAATAACAGCACCTTCCTTTCCCTGCCCAGTAGTCGCTGACCTACAGAGAAAAGTTATCACAGAGATCTTCAAAAATGCTGGAGCTACCCAAAAAAATTTATTTCTCAGAATTGTGATGAAAACTTGCTCTCTAGACCCATCCAAAGTGGGTTAACAGGTCTTAAATGATAAATCTCCCTAAGTCTTTTGATCCCTTCCTCTGCAATATAATAAGATAGAACTGGATTTTTAACTTTATTTAGTGTGGAACACTTTTTTGTCCATGTTTCTTTCAGCTTTTTAGAGATTTTTCTGACCCCTTGAGCTGCAATATTAAATCCAGAATCTCTCCTTGGTGGGCCCGTATTAATAAATTTGGTCTGTTCCAACCTTATCTTCCACTATTATCCAACACTTTTAATATCCATTCCCATGCATGGTCCCTGAATTACTGTCTTTATAAATTGGAAAAATCGTATCATTCTTTTGGAGTTTATTGCACCTCCTCATGGGTCGCATTTTCTATCTCATCATTAGGGACCTGCCAGAACTTGAATCTAGTTACAGGCCTAGAAGCAAAAAAGGCGGTGTGGTGAGTCCTGATGATAGTCAGCAACAACTCCCCCTTGCTTCTTCATAGGGCTTTAGTTGTTGTATTTTATTTCTCTGCCTGTAATATCTTGCCCACAAGCACTTACAGGTCTACAGTAACCCTGCTGCTCACTCATGGCACAACTTCCTCCATCACTTTATGCAGCCTCCAACCTACTGTCCAATCTATGCCACCATTCCTCTCAGTGCTCTAAGTCAGGAAATACAGTAACCAGTCTCTCAGGATGTCCTGAGACCAGCCAAAACTTCACAAGCAAGTTCTACTGTTTTCCTTCCATCCTGAGGGAGGAGCTGATAATTGGCTGGCTTCTTCCCAACTACTCTGCACTGTCAGGGAGGCAGTGGGACAAGGGCAAGCAAAATGCCATGAAATTTCCTAGCATTTTGAGTGTGTTCTTTCTTTTTTAGGCATGTGGCTTGGTTGCTGCACTTACTTAACTGGTTTCTAGAGTTCTCACAAAGCTACTTTGGTTTACATGCTGTTATATTTTGTTATTTCCTTAGAGTAAAAAGGGTCTGGAGCTTCCTAGTTTGGCATCTTGACATCATTCTCCACTGGCTGGGATCTCTTTTCTCATCATATTTGTCTATTTTTATATCTTTATTTTCAAAGGTTGTGACTCACCTTAAAACTGTGCTAGGAGCCTCAGTACAACATGTTAAACTGAAGCAAATGAAGTATTCTTTTCAATTGTGGATCACAATGATGTCAGCAAAGGGACATGATGGGAAGGTATGTTCACTTCTTTCCTTCCTTCTTTCTTTTTATAAACATTTACTGAGATTCTATTATGGGCCATATTTATTAGTCTGTTTCTGTTGCTTATAACAAAATGCCAGGAACTGGGTGATTTATAAAGAAAACATAATGAATTATTTACAGTTTCAGAGGCTAGGAAGTCCAAAATCCAGGGAACACACCTGGTGAGGGTTTTCCTTGGTGGTAGATTCACAGCAATGCAGGGGTCTCACATGGCAAAAAAAAAAAAAAAATGGCAGACCAGAGAGAGAGAGACTCTTTGTGTGCTCTCCTTTTGAAGCCCTCAGAACCACACCCCTGACCACCATTATTATTCCATTCAGTATGGCATGGTCCTACAATCAATCACCTGTTCAAGGCGCCATCTTTCAATTACCATAATAGGATTTCCCACCCTCTTTGCACTGTCACAGTGGGGACTAAATTTTGGGGGGACATTCAACTGAAGGCACCATACATTAGAGATACAGTAAAAATACACGCACAAGAAAAATAAGGAAACGTGTAAACTATCTAAAGAAAACACAGTTTGGTAAGTGCTATGCTGGTATAAGCATATATGGTTGTGTGATCGCAGAGCTTGGGCCTATATCGAAGTCACTGAAGTGTTCTTGGTGGATGAGTTCCTATCCCTTAACTCTTGAATGATTTGGAGGCCTTAACGAGGTAGAGAAGCAATAAATGTTATCCCAGGCGAGAGAGAAAGCATGGCACAAACATGGGGAAAGAGGTGTGAGTTTTATTCCAGTATATCTTATGCTGGATACTAAGAGTATTCAGGTTTCAATAAAGCAATAAGTGACTAGGTAACTCCAATCTCAAGCTCCAGCTTTATCTTCCCTCTGAGAGGTTTTTTTAAGAAACACACCTGCAGCTATCTGCCTTTCTCTTACGTATTTCCCACCTCCTGTTTATATCTGCTAAGGGTGGAAGCAGACATGGGTACGTGTGAAAGATGCTTGCTTTATACCTTGCTTTCTTCAGGCTTCTTGAGGATTTTAAACACAAAATCCTTAAATAATAAGATAAGTTTGAAATTATGAAGAAGTAGGAAATTTATTTTCTGGTCTTTCAACTTTTGTGCATATACTGGCTAGTAGGAATGTGTTTGTTAGAGTGTGACAGACCCAAATTCAAATAGCAGTCCACTTCCTGGCTTTGTCATCTTGGGCAAGTTAATTTTCTATTCCACTAAGTACTCATATGTGCAGTGAGACTATTGATACATATGTTACAGGATTATTGTGGATTAAGAATATTACTTTTAAAGTGCCTGACATAGAGTAGCTCTTCAATAAGGAAGAACTCAAATGATTCCTTTCTAACTTAAGGAAAATAGTCACTATCCTTACCTTTTAAAAATAGCCAGTTTCTTTTATATATACACCTTGGAAATCTCCCAGAACAGGAAATTCATGTAAATTTACAACCTGAGTATATTTGGGTCTGATATGTATTTTCATAATCAAAACTAAAGCAAAAATTACTAACAAAAAAGTTTATTGTGAGTCCACTTCTAGCATATACTCTGTTGTAATTTGGAGGTACTCTTAACATAAATGCTGATTGTTAAAATTGGTCCTGAAAATAAAAACCTGAAAAAAAAAAGTGGGGGAAAAGATGTTCTCCTGTTACCTTGAGTTATGATGCCTTACTCAGAGCTATTGGTCATAACCACTTTACCATGTTGCTCACTAATAATCATCCATTAGGAACAGAAACATTGTGTGGTTGGTACTTGAGGCCTTTAATATGGAAAAGGAATGCAGCCATTTTCTGAACCATTCTTTTTAAAAATTTATTTTTAATTGTACATATTATAGGTAGAGTGTGTTTTTTCAATACATGAATATGTTGTATAATGATCCACTCGGGGTAGCTGCTTTATAATAACAGGTTAATTAAGTTATAATTCACATACCATGCAATTCACCCACTTAAAGCATGCAATTCAGTGTCTTTTACTATATTCACAGTTTTGTAAGCCTCACCACAATTTTAGAACATTTTTCATCACCCCAAGATTGACTGCTAATGAGACCTCAAACTTAGCAGTCATTCTCCAATCTCTCCAGCCCCCTCAGCCTTAAGCAGCCACTAATCTACTTTCTATCTCCATAGACTTGCTTGTTCTGGACATTTCATGCAATTGGAATCATACATTTTGTGTTGTTTTGTTATTGGCTTCTTTTATTTAACATAATGTTTCAAGTTTTATTGATATTTTACCATATATTGGTTCTTTGTTTTCTTGTGTAATTTACTTATCCATTCATCAATTGATTGGCATTTGTCTGATATGAATAATGTTGCTGTAAAAATTTCTATACATATTTTGGCCTTAATAATATTTTTTTTTTGAGAAAATACTCTTGTATTTTCTTCCTTATCTTAAATCTCAGGAACCTGTGAAATTTGTGGATTTGCTTCGTGACCATGGGAAACCTATCAACCCTCTGTGGGAACTGATCAAATGGTGCCTGGGTCTGTCAGTGTACACCATCCCTTCCATTGGTATGTAGATCATCTTCTCTCCAAGACTAGTTTGATGTCTTTGGGGGAGGGAAGAACATTCTGCCACAAGTATCCTAATAAGAACTACTCCCAATACTTTGAGGAAAGCTGCAACATATGAATAAATGAATCAGTACCCACCATATACTGATCTTTCACTAGGTACCAAGCACTGTCCTATGCACTTCATTCTATCGATTTACAGTGTATTACGATGCCCATTTTATAGGATTAGAAACCATAATTCAGCAAGATTACATCACTACCAAGTTAAGATGCACTCTTTAAACACTGGTCTTATAAACTCAAAAGCCTATGATGTTTTCTGTGTCATATATTATATCTCAATATTTAAGTATAAATTTTGAACAATATATTTAACTTTAGGAATAGGCATATTCAAGGATATGTTGATAGATTAATCTATCAAAATGGTAATTATTGTAAGTAATTTTGGTTCAAGCAGCTCACCAAATTAGCATGATTATGGACACCTGTTGCAGAATTGATGATTGCTGTTATAGTAAAAAATGCTCATTTAGGGCCTGAGTGCCAGATGTTGGACGTTTGGTAACTTTGCATGAGTCATCCCTTTAAACATTCAAAAGAATCTGATAGTGTAGTTATTGTTTTTCTTCTATAGTGAGAAACTGAAGCTTCAGTTTAATAGACTGAGTCCAAACTAGGGTTTAATCTTAGATTTTCCAGATATTGGCTTGCTTGACCTTCATTCAGTTGTTTTTATTGTCAGTGGTTTATTTTTCTCATCTATAAAATAAGATTAATAAAAGTATTTGCTGCCTATGTGGTTGAGTGGATTAAACAATATGTACTTCCATGCATGGTTTTGCCAGCTAAATAAGTTATTTGTCTAAAGCAGTTAAGATACAACCCAACCATGCATGTAAACTAATTTATCAATGAAGATATAAACATAGATCTTGGAATATAGTAAAGACATAATAATTGGAAGCTGTATTCATTATTGTCATTATCACATAACACTACTGATGAGATATTATAATAGAGAAAGTTCTCTATAATGATTTCAATGGTTTTGTGTTGTTGACCAGTACCTGAGGGGAGGCAGTGGGGAATGAAGAGACACACTTATGGGATCAGGAGGACCATACAGGCTGATGACCTGTAAGGCACCCTAGTTTATTGAGGTTCCTTTTTATAAACCAGTAAAATAATAGATTGTACTGATTAAGTCAGACATGTCTGATACAAAGCTGTTTATAGAACATTTTCTGTTGTCACAGCACTTGAGGGTTCATGGCTAACTGCTTATCAGCCAAATAATAGCATCAGTTCCTATTTTACAAAGACTCAGGGTCCTGGGTTTAATCAAAGGTCAGACCTCAGAAGGAGAAATTAGGAAAAACGGGAAGTCAGTTTTGCTGGCTTGTACCCTATAACAACAAGGACTTTGTCAGCTTGCTATTCAGTATCCCACAGTTTTGGTACCCTGATAGCATTAGGAAAATACTTCTAAAGACAATAAGCATTCAAAGCACTCATATGCCAGATATTTGTCAGAGTTACTTTCCTTGAAAAGAATCTAGTCACTAATATTCTCTTTCTTGTGTTTGTCCATAAAAATTCAAGTAAAGTGGTGTACTGACATCAGGTTCTTAACCAACTTCTGAGTTATCTGATGCCAGCTCAATCCAAACAAATGAAATCATATTTTATCATCCTAAATAATGTCTGTGGCTTCTCTGAGCTGGAGAGAGAGATGAGTTGCCATGTATTGAGATAGACAAATAAAGCAGAAAGTCAAAATGGAAGTAACAGTGAAGTCTACAGACAAAGAAAAAATACCCGACTGCCCCCTGTTTCATTTTCTTCTGCCCCAGTCAAGGGTCAGGTATATCAGAGCACATATGGGGGCCTTCTCACCTTTGAAGGACACTTGAACAAAAGGCTTCAGCAATTTAATGGCCCTTGAGGTTGGGGCAGGGTGAGGAGAGGGACTAGGATTAGAAAAATCCTGAGTCTTGAGTCAGAGGGAGGATATTTGTTTTCAAGTATTCCCTCTCTGCCCCCAGGCCTGGACAGAGATACTTGAAGGTCTTTGCCTGAGGTAAAAAGACCTAGGAACAAAGGTGTGTTAGCTAGGAATGAAAAAAAAAAAATGCATGACAGCATGACTGGCCAGAGGGGCCTGAGTCCTTATCTGAAAAACCCTTTAGAAACTGCAATGCACTGGCTATGTACCATGTCTGGTTTGGGGAGGGCAACTTTCCCTTGTGAAGCCAGCCAGATAAAGCCTTTGTAATTGCCTATGTTTGGGCCTGAAAAGTCACATATATACTTTTTGGCCACGAGCCAGATTTCCCAGGTAAAAATATCATAAAACATAGTCAAAATTTTATTCACGAAGATGTGCACTACAGCAAGATTTACAATAACAAAAAATTGGAAGCACCCTAAACATATAACAATAGGGGAGTAGGTAATTTGTTATGGTGCATAAGTAGGATGAAAATGTATGCAGTCATTTATTTATTTATTTTTATTTTATTTTATCAATATACAATGTGGTTGATTATTGTGGCCCATTACCAAAACCTCCCTTCCCCCTCCCTCCCAACAACCTTATATCTGTTTGCTTGTCATAACAACTTCAAGGAATTGTGATTGTTGTGTCTTCTTCCCTCACCCCCCACTTTATTTGTGTATTTATTTACTTATCTTTAGCTCCCACAAATAAGTGAGAACATGTGATATTTCTCTTTCTGTGCCTGACTCATTTCAGTTAATATAATTTTCTCTGGGTCAATCCATGTTGTTACAGATGGCAGTATTTTGTTCGTTTTTATTTATAGCAGAGTAGTATTCCATTGTGTAGATATACCACAGTTTCCATATCCACTCATCTGATAATGGACATTTGGGCTGGTTCCAACTCTTAGCTATTGTAAATAATAGTGCTGCAATGAATATTGGAGAACAGGTATACCTTCAACTTGATGATTTCCATTCCTCTGGGTATATTCCCAGCAGTGGGATAGCTGGGTCATATGGTAGATTTATCTGCAATTGTTTGAGGAACCTCCATACCATTTTCCATAGAGGCTGCACCATTTTGCAGTCCCACCAACAATGTCTGAGAGTTCCTTTCTCTCTGCAACCTCGCCAGCATTTATCATTCACAGTCTTTTGGATATTAGCCATCCTAACTGGGGTGAGATGGTATCTCAGTGTGGCTTTGATTTGCATTTCCCGAATGCTGAGTGATGTTGAGCATTTTTTCATGTGTCTGTTAGTCATTTGTATATCTTCCTTTGAGAAATGCCTGTTTAGCTCCTTTGCCCGTTTTTTAATTGGGTTACTTGTTTTTTTGTTGTAAAGTTGTTTGAGTTCCTTGTATATTCTGGTTATTAACCTTTGTCAGATGTGTATTTTGCAAATATTTTCTCCCACTCTGTTGGTTGTCTTTTCACTCTGTTAACTCTTTCTTTTGCTGTGCGGAAGCTTTTTACTTTGATATAATCCCATTTGTTTATTTTTCCTTTGGTTGCCCATGCTTTTGGGGTCGTATTCATGAAGTCTGTGCCCAGTCCTATTTCCTGAAGTGTTTCTCCTATGTTTTCTTTGAGAAGTTTTATTGTTTCAGGGTGTATATTTAATTCTTTAATCCATTTTGAGTTGATTTTGATATATGGTGAGAGATATGGGTCTAGTTTCATTCTCCTGCATATTGATATCCAGTTATCCCAGCACCAATTGCTGAAGCGACAGTCTGTTGGTGCCTTTGTCAAAGAACAGATGGCTGTAGGTGTGTGGGTTGATTTCTGGATTCTCTATTCTATTCCATTGATCAGTGTGTCTGTTTTTACGCCAGTACCATACTGTTTTTCATCTTGAATTTTAATGTTAGTTACATTTTTTTCCTTTTTGTAATTGAAACATAATTGACTGTACAAATCTATGGGGTAAAGCATTGAATAAATGCCAGTACCAGCATGCAATATGTGATGTTCAAATGAGGATAATTAGTATATTCAGCCTTACAATTTGCAATCATTTTTTGTGGCCCTTTACCAATTTCTCACTAAACACCCTTCCCCCTCCCCCTTTTCCACCTCTGGTGGCCTCTCTTCTACTCTCTCCTTTTGAAACTTCAGTGAAGTATTGTGATCATTGTATCTTTCTTTCTTTTTTTATTTCTTTATTTCTTTTAGTTCCCACTTGTAGGTGTGGACATGAGGTTTTTCTCTTTCTGTGCCTGGCTTATTTCACTTAACATATTTTTCTCTAAGTTCATCCCTTTTCTGCAAATGGCAGAGTTTCACTCTTTCTTATGCAAGAGTAGTATTCCACTGAGTATATATACCACGTTTTCCTTATCCAGTCCTTAGTCTATAGACATGTAGGTCGGTTCCAACTCTTGGCTATTGTAAGTAGAGCTGTGATAAACATGGGAGTGCAGGTATCCCTTCAACATGATGGTGTCCATACCATTGGGTATAGACCCAGCAGTGAGGTTGCTGGATCATATGGTAGTCCTATCTGCAGTTGTTTGAGAAACCTCCATACTGTTTTCCATAATGGCTACACTAATATAAATCCCCTCCAGCAATGGAGAGGGGATTTCCCTTCTCTGCATCCTCACCAGCCTTTGTTATTCTCTGTCTTGTTGATAAGGGCCAGTCTAACTGGGTGAGATAATATCTCAATGTGCTTTGATTTGAATTTCCCTGATGCTTAGTGATATTAAGCATTTTTTCACTTCTATGTTGGCCATTTATATATACTCCTCTGATAAATTCCTATTCAGCTCTTTTGCCCGTTTAGGGTAGCATTTGGTTGTTTATTTGAAGTATTTTTCCTTTTTGAGTAAGTGTTTATTATAATAAACTTCCCTCATAATACTGCTTTTGCAGTATCCCACAGGTTTTGGTATGATGTGTCTTTATTTTCATTAGTTTCAAGAAATTTTTTGATTTAATATTTAACTTCTTCTTGGATTCCTAGGTTGTTCAGAAACATGTTGTTTAATTTCCATGTGTTTGTACAGTTACCAGAGTTTCACTTCTTATCAATTTCTAGTTTTAATCTGTTGTCTGAAAAGATACTTAAAATGATTTCAATTTTTTAAAAAGTTGTTGTTACTTGATTTGTGACCTAATTTGTGATCTATCCTGGAGAATGTTCCATGTGCTGATGAGAAGAGAGTATATTCTGTAGTTGTTGGATGAAATGTTTTGTAGATATCTGCCAAGTTCAATTTGTCTTAAGTGTAGTTTAAATCCTGCATTTCTCTGTTAATGTGTTGCCTAGATGATCTGTCCAATGCTGAAAGAGGGGTCCTCAGGTCCCCAACTATTATCATATTGGGGTCCATCCCTTTCTTTAGGTCTAATAGTGTTCATTTTATATACCTGGGTGCTCCAGTGTTCAGTGAGTATATATTTGTGATTGTTATGTCTTCTTGCTGTATTGGCCCCTTCCTTGTCTCTTTTTATGGTTTTTGGTTTCAAGTCTATTTCATCCAATATAAGAATTGGGTTATTTTCGGTTTCCATTGGCATGGTATATCTTTTTCCATCCCTTCACTATTAGTCTGCGTGCATCTTTATAGGTGAGCTGAGTCTCTTGAAGACAGCATATAATTGGGTCAAGCTTTTTGATCCAATCTGTCAGTCTGTGTCTTTTGAGTGGAGAGTTTCATCCATTTATATTTAGGGTTGTTATTGAGAGGTATTGTCTTACTCCTGTCATTATATCACTTCTGTTTAGATGTTTTAAGTATCTTTTGTTTGATATAGGCCCATTTGTTTATTTTCTTTTCTTTTGTTGTCTGTGCTTTTGGGGTCTTATTTATAAAGACTTTGCCCAGTCCTACATCCTGGAATGTTTCCCTTATGTTTCCTTCTCAGAGTTTCAAGGTTCCAGGTCTTATATTTAAGTCATTGATCCATTTTTAGTTGATTTTGGTGTATTATGAGAGATACAGATCATTTCATTCTTCTACACTTGGATATCCAGTTTATTGAAGAGGCTGTCCTTTCCCCTATTGTATGTTCTTGGTGTACTTGTCAATGATCAGTTGGCTGTAAATACATGGGTTGATTTCTGGGCTCTCTATCCTGTTCCATTGGTCCATGGGTCTGTTTTATATGCAAGTACCATGCTGTTTGGGATGCTATAGGTTTGTAATATAGTTTGAAGTCAGGAAGTGTCATACCTCTGGCTTTACTTTTTTTGCTCAGGATTGCTTTGGCTATATGGGTTTTGTTTTCCATATGAATATTAGGGTTGCTTTTTCTCTTTGTTTAAAGACTGTCATTGGTATTTTGATGGGGATTGCATTGCATGAGTGTATGAGTTTAGGTAATATGGACATGTTCACTAAGTTGATTCTACCATATGATCCAGCAATCCCACTACTGGGTATACATCCAGAGGATTGGAAATCACCATGTTGAAGGGGTACCTACACTCCCATGTTTATCACAGCTCTACTTAAAATAGCTAGGCCATGGAACAAACCTAAATGTCCATCGATGGATGACTGGGTAAGGGAAATGTGATATGCATACACAATGGAGTACTATAATGGAATGGAATTCTTCCATTTACAGCAACATGGATGAGCCTGGAGAATATTATGCTAAGTGAGACAATGGCAGAAAGAGAAATACCACGTCTTCATTCATAGGTGGGAGCTGAATCCATAAATAAACAAAAAATAAAGAGAGAGAGAAATAAATAAACAACTATCACAATAATACTTTGAACGTTTTGAAGGAGAGAAAAGAACTGTGGTTACTAGAGGTGGAAAAGGGGAGGAGAGGGGAAGAGGGACAGGGGTTAATGAGAAATCGGTTCACAGACAAAGGAGTGATTAAGTGTTGTAATGGTGAGTAAGCTAACTATCCTGATCTGACCATCACATATTGTACACAGCTAGTGAAAGTCAACCTTGTACCCCACATATATTTATAATAAATTATCTTTAAAAATAAATAAGAAAATATCTTTTGTTCCATTCTTCCCCTTTTATTATATATCTTCAATATTTATTGGTGTTTTAAGATAGTAAGATTTAGTTTCTTTTTTCTTTCTCGTTTGCATTTGTGTTCTACCAGTGGGTTTTGTTCTTTCTTCTGTATTCATGGTAGGGTTCATTGCATTTTGGATTCCAGGTGCATGACCTCCTTTAGGATTTCTTGTAGGGCTAGTTGTACTGTGGTGAACTCCCACAGTTTTTGTTTGTCTGGGAAATACACTATTCTTTCCTCATTTCTGAAGGATAGCCTTGCTGGGTATAGTATTATTGGCTGGCAGGTTTTTTTCTTTTAGTCATTTGAATTTATCATCACATTTTCTTCTGACCTGTAGAGTTTCTGTTGAGAAGTCTGCTGTTAGTCTGATAGGGGCTCCCTTACAGGTGACTTGATGCTTCTCTCCTGCTGCTTTTAGGATTCTCTCTTTGTCTTTGAACTTTGCCAGTTTGACTATAATATGTCTCAAAAGAGATCTTTTTAGATTGAATCTGTTTGAGTATATTTGACGCTCTTTGATCTGAAAGTCCATGTCTCTCCCAATACCTGGAAAGACTCCCATTATTATTTCATTGAATAGGTTTTCAATGCCTTGTTCTATATCCTCCCCTTCTTGAAAACCCATGATTCATATGTTTGTGCACTTAAGGTTGTCTGATAGTTCTTGTAGATTTTCTTTATTTTTTAAAATTCTTTTTTCTTTACTTTTTTTTTTGTTTTCCTTGTTTGTTTCTAAAAGATCATCTTCAACAACAAAAAACGTCTTTCTTTAGTTTGCTCTAAACTGCTGCTTAAACTCTCAGTTGTGTTTTTTATTTCATTCAATGAATCCTTCAGTTCCAGGAATTCTGCTACATTCTTTTTTAATGTATTAATGTCTTTGTGAATTTCTGCTTTCATATCCTGGACACTTTTTTCTCATTTCATTGTGTTTTCTAACTGAGTCTTGTATCTAATTGAGTTTTTTAAAAATTGTTACTCAGAATTCCTTTTCAGTCTTTTCAATGGTTTCCTACTCTGTGGGTTCTAATACTTGAGAATTATTGGTTCTTTTTTTTGGGTGTCATATTTTCTTTTTTTTTCATATTTCTGGCATGTTTACATTGATGTCTGGTCATCTGGTAGTGCAGCTGCTTCTTCTGTTACTCTGGAGGAGAGAGACTTCCTCATGTAGATGTGCTTTAAGTTGACCGTTGAGTAAAGTATTTTAGTACTGCTTATGGTTAGAGACAGTAGTGTAGTATCCATGTGGGTACTTCAGCCATATTCACTTTTGGAGTTGTGTGTAAGTGCCTCCATGGCCTAGGCACTAGGACACTTAGTGATAGCTTGCTGAGGTTAGTAACACTGTGTTGGTTTGTTGCAGGCATTGGCAAGCTCTCCAGTTCTTGGGTGAAGTTTGTGGGTGCTATGTCATTCTTCAGCTGGGATGGGCAAACCTGGGTATGCCTGTTGGCACCACACTTACTTTCCCATGGCCCTGATGGGTGCAATGGTGTATATTGGATCTCCTCAGTTTGGATGAGCAGCCCTGGGTGGGGATTTCTTTCCTCTTTGTTATAGGCAGAGGCTTCTTCTGGGTCTTTGCTTCCTGCAGTTGGGGAATAGGTTGGTGATATTTAGGATTTTCTTTCATATGATGTTTGGGTGTCCTGGTTTCTGCCCTCTTGAGGTGTTCTGCAAGTTTATCTCCTTGAATCAAGGCAGTAGTGTGGGATGCACACATACCTCCCACCCCCAAGTGTTCTAACTTGGGGGCCAGCATAATACCCCCTGTGAGTTGAACCAGTGGGTCATGGGTCTGCACTCATTCACCACTTTCCCCAGCTTCCACTGATGACTCTCCTTGTGTCAATACTGTCTAGTTGTCTGTGGGTCACCTGGTTGGCAGTGGCAGCTGCTGCTGTGTCAGTGAGCCACGCTTCCAGTGGAAGTGGCTGTGGCAGTGTCTGTGATGGACCACCCACATGGCAGTGATGACTGTGGTATCAGTAGGGGTCCCCAGGCATGCTTCCTGCCATCTGCCAGTCTGGTGGAGGGCTGCCCACGGCTTGTATGAAATTATTTAAAGCCAAGTTTAGGGAAGCTCTGTTAATGACATGGAAATGTGTGTGTTATAATGGTGAATGGAAAAAGTAGTAAATTTTACATACAGTATGACCTGTACTATATGACATGTAATATTTGCATAGGAAAGTACATGAACTAAGTGTAAATAACATGTTTGTAGTTATATTCCTCTGCCATTATATTTCTGAGTGAGTTTTTTTATTCTACTTTAACCTTGTGAAATTTGTCTTATTTTCTATTTGCCTTCTATGTTTCTTTCAAAATGGGGAAAATAAAGTTTATTTTTGAAATAAGTAAACTTTATTTTTTACATAAATATTTAATATTGAATATTGGATTAGTGTGTTTTCTATTGCTTAAAATACCTGAAACTGGGTAATTTATAAGAAAACTGAGTTTGTTTTTTACAGTTTTAGAGACTGGGAAGTCCAAGGTCCAGGGGGCACATCAGGTGAGGGCCTTCTTCTTGGTGGGGCTCCCTGCAGAGTCCCTAGATCATGCAGGTTATCACATGGTGAGAATGGCAAGAGCACTTGTCTACATACTCACTTGCTCTTTTTATAAAGCCACCAGTCCACACTTAAACCATTAACCATTAAACTATTAACCATTAATCCATTACTCCATGAATTAATTAATCCCTTCATGAGAGCATAGTCCTCATGATCCAATCACCCCTTAAAAGTCCTACCTTTCAACACTGCCACATTGGGAATCAAGCTCTCACATAAGCTTTGGAGGGGACAAACATTTAGACCATAGCAAATACTATATGTCTGAAGATTTATGAAGTACTTATAATATGTACTTAACTAATGTGAAAAATTTATATACATTAAATATATTTGTGATATTTTTATGAGATAACTAAAAACTCAAAGATACTTTGGATAGAATCCTCTAAAAATATAATTTTATTATAATGTTTGTTAAGAGTTTTGTATATGAAGAAGTTTATTGTGTCATCTAATATCTGAAAGCAGTCTACATGTCCCCCAGTTATGGGCTAGTTAGTTAAAATATTATGCAGTCATAATGTAAAACATGCCTAGAATGGGTTTCTATTGTAAATGTTTATGGGGTACAGAATGATATTTCTATACATACATACAATATGTGGTGTTCAAAGCAGGGTAATTAGCATATCCATTTTTGTAAACAGTTATTGTTTCTTTGTGTTGAGAACATTTGAACTCTTCTAGCCATCTGAAAATGTCCAATAAATTGTTGTTAAGTATAGACAGTAACCTAGCACTACCATAGAACACTAGAAGTTATCCTTCTTGTCTAGCTCTGTGTATTCATTAACCAATTTCTCCCTATACTTCCTCTCTCATACTCTTTCCAGGTTCTAATGACCACCATTGTACTCTCTACTTATATGAGCTCAAATTTTTTAGCTTGAATATATGAATGAGAACATGCAGTATTTACCTTTCTGTTCTTAATTTATTTCACTTAATGTAATGACTTTCAGGCCCATCCGTGTTGCCATGCATTTCAATTTTTTTTTTATGGCTAAGTAGTATTCCACTGTATATATATACAACATTTTCTTTATACTTTCATTTGTCAATGGACACTTAGGTTAATTGTATATCCTGGCTTCTGTGAATAGTACTGCAATTAACATGGAGGTGCAGATATCTCTTTGGTATGCTAATTTCCTTTGGGTAAATACTATGTAGTGGGATTGCTGGATCATATGGTAGTTCTATTTTTAGTTTTTTGAGGAACCTCCATACTGTTTTATAATGGGCTTTGAATGATGTGAAAAGTCCTCATCATCCATATGCTGTAGAAGAGGCTAGGAACTCTAAGAACAGAAAATGATCAACAGTGCTTATGTATGGGTTATAAGGTTTTCTTTTTCATTAATTTCTTACCTTCTCAGTGTTCTATAATGAACATGTTATATCTGAATAAGAAAAGATGAAGAGAACTAGGATTTAAAATGAAGTTTCTTACCTTAACTAGATATATGTGTTATTATTCTCTAGGGCTGGCTTTGTTGGAGGAAAAGCTCAAATATGACAATGAGAAATACAAAAAGTTTAAAGCAGTGGAAGAAAGCCTGCGTAAAGAGCTTGGGGAGATGCTTGGCGACGATGGTGTGTTCTTATATCCCTCGCATCCTACGGTGGCTCCCAAGCATCATGTTCCTCTAACAAGGCCTTTCAACTTTGCTTACACAGGTACCTAATTGCACTTCTTTCATTCTGTAATTTTAAAGAAATAAGAAGTTTTCCAAGAAAAGCATAATTTTCCTTTACTGTTGCACAATTTGCAAACATGCATATGCAAAAATGCTGTGTAATTGAAAATAAATTCCAGAATACAGTTGCTAACATCATATGTAGAAGATACTTTGCTAATGCCTGGTCTTTCCACAAGAACCCTGCAAGTGGATATGAATGTCCACATTTTACAGAACTGAGCCTCAGGGAGGTTCAGTGACTTGTCTTCAATCACAGAGTGTGATCTCACTAAATCTAAAGGCTTCCCTGGCTGCTGTGACATGTGATAAAGCCAAGTTAGCCTTTCTGCAGGATTTGTGGCTTTCCAGCAGATTCGAGTACAGAAGATAGTTCTCCAAGGGACCATTTATTGGCCTTAGCTATCATCCCTTCTGAGTTCAATTTAGCCTATTGTGCACTGCTTAAACTGCTTTGAGAGCTGTGGCTGGACCATGGCTATGTGAGGTCTAAAGATCCCTGGCTATGGTCTAGGTCAGCTTCTATGATTTCTCTAGGGTCTCTTACAGGGAGCCACACTACTCTCTGAGGTGAAGTTAGAAGGGTCTTCATCAAATACACATCCCTACTGTAAAAAAATGTGGTCCAGTTAAACTTGGAATTTTTACATATTTAATATCAAATCCATAGCTCTGCCACTTTCTACCTGTGCAGCCAAGAGCAAGACGGTGAATATTTCTGAACCTTTTTCTTCATCAAGGAAGTCAAGGTTATCTGTATTTCGCAATGTTCTGTCAAGATTAAGTAAAATAATACATGTAAAGTAATTGGCATAAAGGTTATGGAGACTGGGGAAAGGGTATCAAATAATTTATTTCCCCATCATTTATTTTTCCCACCCTTAAACTCTGATCCTTGGCTTTGGTCACTCATCTCCCACATTTTTAAGTCTGTGAAACAAGTTTCTGCCTAAATTGCTCCATTTTAGTTTCCAATTTTCTGTATTAGTCCATTTTGTGTTACTATAACAGATATACCTGAAACTGGGTAATTTATAAAGAACAGAGGTTTATTTGGCTTACGATTCTGGAACAGCTGCATCTGGCATGGGCCTCCAGCTGCTTCTACTCATGGTGGAAAGCAGCAGGCAGCCTGCGGGTAAGCAGATCACATGGCAAGAGGAAGCAAGAGAGAGAGAGAGAGAGGAGGTGCCTGGATCCTACAAACAGCAAGCTCTCATGGGAACTAATAGAGTGAGAACCCACTAATTACTCCCCCCACCTAGTGAGAGCACTAATCCATTCATGAGGGATCTGCCCCCATGACTCAGTCAGTTTCCAACACTGCCACATTGTTGATCAAATTTCCACATGAGTTTTGGAGGGGACAACACATCCAAACTCCATCAATAACCTAGTTATTAAAGCTCGAAAGACAGAGAAAATACTTCAGTGTTCAGGAGAGAAATCAAAGAAAAAGCTACTGGATACAGCTTTTCCAGGGGATTTTCCTCAGTTTCAAGTTTTCAAAACATTGCAATTGTTCTCTCTAGTTTATTCCTAAACATATTTGCAAAGTATTCACCGTTGCCGGGTGATGTGCCAGGTAATATGGATACAAGATCCATAATAGATAATAGCTGTGATTTATCAAGTACCTAATATAAGGGGACTTCAAAAAGTTTGTGGAAAAATGGAATTAAAAGATAAAAATGCAGAATATAAACCTTATTTCTCAATATTAGCTCCATCACATTCAAGACACTTTTGTAAGCAATGATACTAGCCATTTAGTTTAATTCCTACAGAACTGAGGGTCCTGGGAATTTAACCATGTCAGTGAAGTCATTTTTACATTATTAACTGAAGAAGAATGGGTGTCTGTATTCTGTTTTCTGTTGCTATAACTGAATACCTGAGACTGGGTAATTTATAAAGAACAGAGGTTTATTTGGCTTACGATTCTGGGACAGCTGCTTCCAGCATGGGTCTCAGGCTGCTTCTACTCATGGCCAGAAAGTAGCAGGCTGCCAGCAGGTACAAGAAGACCACATGGTGAGAGGAAGCAAGAGAGAGAAACAGAGGGGAGGTGCCAGGGTGTTCTAAACAACCAGCTCCCTTGGGAACTAAGAGTGAGAACTAGCTCTCCTCCCACACCACCAGGGAGAGCATTAATCCATTCATGAGGGATCCACCCCCATGACTCAAACAGCTTCCAACACTGCCACATTGGAAATCAGATTTCCACATGAATTCTGGGAGGACAATACATCCAAATTCCATCAGTGTCCTTTAAAGATTTTTTAAGGTTAGGAAACAAAAATAAGTCAGAAGGAGCCAAATCAGGACAGTAAAGTAGATGCCTAATGATTTCCCATTGAAACTCTTGCAAAATTGCCTTTGTTTGAAGAGAAGAGTGAGCATTTTCATGTGGGGGACTCTCTAATGATGAAGATTTCCTAGGCGTTTTTCTGCTAAAGCTTTGGCTAACTTTCTCCAAACGCTCTCCAAATAAGCAGATTTTATTATTCCTTGGTTCTCCAGAAAGTTAACAAACAAAGTGCCTTGAGCATCCCAAAAAACTGTTGCCATGACATTTATTCTTGACCAGTATGCTTTTGCTTTGGCTGGACCACTTCCACCTCTTGGTGTACACGGATTGACTGTGCTTTGTCTTCAGCATCATACTGGTAAAGCCATGTTTTATCTCCTCTTACCATTCTTTGAAGAAATCCTTTAGGATCATCATCTCATTTGTTTAAAATTTTCATTGAAAACTCTGCTGTTGTCGGTAGCTGATCTTTGTGCAACAGTTTTGGCAGTCATTGAGCATAAAATTTGCTCAGCTGTATTTTTTTTTCTTTTTTTCTTTTTTTATATTGAAACTTAATTGATTATACATATTTTTATGGACAGAGCTGAATATCAATACATGTGCATGATATGTGATAATCAGGATATTTAGTGTATTCCTCATTACAAAAGTAATCATTCTTTGTGAACCTTTACCAATTTCTCACTAATCCCCTTCCCCCTCCTCCTTTCCTGCTTCTGGTAACCATAGTTCTGTTCTCTCCGTTTGAAAGTTCAATGTATTATTGTGATTGTTCTTTCTTTCCTTTTTATTTATTTGTTTATTTTTTAGCTCCCACTGATGAGCAAGGACATGTGGTATTTCTCTTCCTATGTCTGGCTTATTTCAATTATAATTTTCTCCAGGCACCTACGTGTTGCTGTTAATGGCAGAATTTCATTATTTTTTATTGCAGAGTAGTATTCCATTGTGTAAATATATCCCATTTTCCATATTCAGTCATCTGCTGATGGACATTTAGGTTGGTTCCAACTCTTGGCTATTGTAAAGAGAGGTACAATAAACGTGGGAGTGCAGGTATCCCTTCGACATGATGATTTTCTTTCCTTTGGATATATATCCAGCAGTAGGATTGCTGGTTGGTATGGCAGTTCCATCTGTAGTTGTTTAAGAAATCTCCATACTGTTTTCCGTAATGGCTGTATTAATTTACAGTTCCACCAACAGTGTGTAAGTGTTCCCCTTTGTCTGTATCCTCATCAGCACTTGTTATTCTGTCTTTTTGATAATAGCCAGTCTAACTGGGGTGTGATGATATCTCAGTGTGGTTTTGATTTGCATTTCCCTGACGTTTAGTGATGCTGAACATTTTTTCATGTATCTTTTGGCCACTTGTATGTCTTCCTTTGAGAAATGTCTATTTGCTTCCTTTGCCCATTTCATTAATTGGGTTATTTATTTTTTTACTTTTAAGTTGTTTGAGTTCCTTATATATTATGAATATTAATCCCATGTCAGATTCATAGTTCGCAAATATTTTCTCCCATTTTTTAAAAAAATTTTATTTTGTCTATATACAATGTGGTTGATTATTGTGGCCCATCACCTAAACCTCCCTCCCTCCTTCCTCTCCCCCCTCCCTCAAACAATGTCCTTTCTGTTTGCTTGTCGTATCAACTTCAAGGAATTGTAGTTGTTATGTCTTCTTCCCCCCCCCCCCCCCGGGTTTTGTGTGTGTGTGAATTTATTTATTTATTTTTAGCTCCCACCAATAAGTGAGAACATGTGGTATTTCTCTTTCTGTGCCTGACTTGTTTCACTTAATATAATTCTCTCAAGGTGCATACATGTTGTTGCAAATGGCAGGATTTCATTTGTTTTTATAGCTGAGTAGTATTCCATTGTGTAGATGTCCAATGATGGAAATTTGGGCTGGTTCCAATTCTTAGCTACTGTAAAGAGTGCTGCGATGAACATTGGAGAAAAGGTATACCTTCGACTTGATGATTTCCATTCCTCTGGGTATATTACCAGCAGTGGGATAGCTGGGTCATATGGCAGATCTATCTGCAATTGTTTGAGGAACTTCCATACCATTTTCCATAGAGGCTGCACCATTTTGCAGTCCCACCAACAATGTATGAGAGTTCCTTTTTCTCCACAACCTCACCAGCATTTATCGTTCAGAGTCTTTTGGATTTTAGCCATCCTAACTGGGGTGAGATGGTATCTCAGTGTGGTTTTGATTTGCATTTCTCAGATGCTGAGTGATGTTGAGCATTTTTTCATATATCTGTTGGCCATTTGTATATCTTCCTTAGAGAAATGCGTACTTAGCTCTTTTGCCCATTTTTTAATTGGGTTGCTTGTTTTTTTTTTGTAAAGTTGTTTGTGTTCCTTATATATTCTGGATATTAATCCTTTGTCAGATGTATATTTTGCAAATATTTTCTCCCACTCTGTTGGTTGTCTTTTAACTCTGTTAACTGTTTCTTTTGCTGTGCAGAAGCTCTGTAGTTTGATATAATCCCATTTGTTTATTTTTCCTTTAGTTGCCCGTGCTTTTGGGGTCATATTCATGAAGTCTGTGTCCAGTCCTATTTCCTGAAGTGTCTCTCCTATGTTTTCTTTAAGAAGTTTTATTGTTTCAGGGTGTATATTTAACTCTTTAATCCATTTTGAGATGAGTTTAGTGTATGGTGAAAGGTGTGGGTCTAGTTTCATTCTCCTGCATATTGATATCCAGTTCTTCCAGCACCATTTGCTAAAGAGGCAGTCTCTTCCCCAGTGTATAGGCTTGGTGCATTTATCAAAGACCAGATGGCTGTAGGTGTGTGGGTTGATTTCTGGATTCTCTATTCTATTCCATTGATCAGTGTGTCTGTTTTTATGCCAGTACCATACTGTTTTGGTTATTATAGCTTTGTAGTATAGTTTAAAGTCAGGTAGTGTTATGCCTCCAGCTTTATTTATTTTGCTCAGCATTGCTTTGGCTATGCGTGATCTTTTGTTATTCCATATAAATGTCTGGATAGTTCTTTCCATTTCTGAGAAAAATGTCAGTGCAATTTTGATGGGGATTGCATTAAATTTGTATATCACTTTGGGTAGTATGGACATTTGCACTATGTTGATTCTTCCATTCCAAGAGCATGGGATATCTTTCCATCTTCTTGTATCCTCTCTAAATTCTCTCAGCAGTGGTTTGTAGTTCTTATTACAGAGATTTTTCACATTCTTGGTTAACTCAATTCCTAAGTATTTTATTTTTTTGGTGGCTATTTTAAATGGGCAGGCTTTTTTGATTTCTCGTTCTACATGTTCACTATTGGAGAAAAGAAATGCTACTGATTTTTGTGTGTTGATTTTGTATCCTGCTACTGTGCTGAAATCATTTATGAATTCCACGAGTTTTTTTGTAGAGGTTTTAGGCTGTTCGATATATAGGATCATGTCATCTGCAAACAGGGACAGTTTGACTTCATCTTTTCCAATCTGGATGCCCCTTATTTCCTTCTCTTCTCTGATTGCTCTGGCTAGTACTTCCAAAACTATGTTGAATAGGAGTGGTGAGAGTGGGCATCCTTGTCTAGTTCCTCTTCTTAAAGGAAAACCTTTGAGCTTTTCTCCATTCAGGATGATATTGGCAGTGGGTTTGTCATATATGGCTTTAATTATGTTGAGATACTTTCCCTCTATGCCTAACTTATAGAGGGTCTTTGTCATGAATGAGTGCTGAACTTTATCAAATGCTTTTTCAGCATCTATAGAGATGATCATATGGTCCTTGTGTTTGAATTTATTAATACGGTGTATCACATTTATTGATTTGCGTATGTTGAACCAACCTTGCATTCCTGGGATGAATCCCACTTGATCGTGGTTAATAATTTTCGTATGTGTTGCTGTATTCTATTTGCTAGTATTTTAGTGAGGATTTTTGCATCTATATTCATCAAGGATATCGGCCTGTAGTTTTCTTTTTTGGTTATATCTTTACCTGGTTTTGGTATCAGGATGATGTTTGCTTCATAGAAAGAGTTCGGGAGATTTGCGTCTATTTCAGTCTTTTGGAATAGTTTGTAAAGAATCGGTGTCAATTCCTCTTTGAATGTTAGGTAAAATTCTGCTGTGAATCCATCTGGTCCTGGGCTTTTCTTTGTTGGGAGCTTTCTGATCACAGCTTCAATCTCCTTTATTTTTACTGGTCTGATCAGATTTTCTACATCTTCATGGCTCAGTTTTGGGAGCTTGTGTGTTTCCAGAAATTTATCCATTTCCACCATATTTTCAAACTTTTTGGCGTATAGTTGTTTATAGTAGTCTCGAATTATTCCTTGTATTTCAGATGAATCAGTTGTAATATCACGTTTTTCATTTCTAATTTTTGGTATTTGAATCTTCTCTCTTCTTTTTTTTGTTAGCCATGCTAATGGTTTGTCACTTTTATTTATCTTTAAATTCCCCAATCAAAAGACACAGACTGGCTGACTGGATTAAAAAGGAGGACCCAACTATATGCTTCCTACAAGAGACCCACCTCACCCATAAAGACTCACATAGACTAAGAGTGAAAGGATGGAAAAAGATTTACCATGCAAACAGAAAAGAAAAACGAGCTGGAGTAGCTATTCTTATATCTGACAAAGTAGACTTTAAACTAAAAACCATTAAAATGACAATGAGGGACAATACATAATGATAAAAGTACTGATCCGTCAAGAAGACATAACAATCATAAATATGTACGCACCCAATGTTGGAGCAGCCTTATTTATAAAACAAACTCTATTAGACCTAAAGAAGGAAATAGACACTAAGACCATAATAGCAGGGGACCTGAACACCCCACTCTCAATATGGGACAGATCATCTAGGCAAAGATTCAGCAGAGAAACACAAGATCTAAACAATACTCTAGACCAATTGGACTTGGCAGATATCTACAGAGCATTCCATCCAACAACCTCAGAACATTCATTCTTCTCATCAGCACATTGATTATTCTCCAGGATAGATCACATATTAGGTCACAAATCAAGTCTCAACAAATTCAAAAAAAATGGAATTATACCATGTATTTTCTCAGACCATAATGGCTTAAAACTAGAAATCAATAACAAACGGAACTCTGGAAACTATACAAACACATGGAATTTAAACAGCATTCTACTTAATGACATATGGGTCCAAGAAGAAATCAAGCAGGAAATCAAAAAGTTTATTGAAACTAATGAAAATAATGATACATCATACCAAAACCTGTGGGATACTGCAAAAGCAATATTAAGGGGGAAATTTATTGCATTATATGCTCACCTCAGAAGAATGGAAAGATGGCAAGTGAACAACCTAACACTTCACCTTCAAGTTCTAGATAAACAAGAACAATCCAAACCTAAAGTTAGCAGACAGAAAGAAATCATTAAGATCAGAGCAGAACTTAATGAAATTGAAATCCAAAAAACAATACATAAGATCAATGAATCAAAAAGTTGGTTTTTTGAAAAGATAAATTTTCTCCCATTTTATAGGCTGTGTTTTCAGTCTGTTGATTGTTTCCTTTTCTGTGCAGACGTCTTTTAGCTTGATATTATCCCTTTTGTTTATTTTTCCATTTGTTGCCTGTGCTTTTGAGGTCTTATTCAAAAAGTCTTTACCAGTTCTACATCCTGAAGTATTTCCCCTATGTTTTCTTGTAGAAGTTTTATAGTTTCAGGTCTTGTATTTAAGTCTGTAATTCATTTTGGATTTTGGTATATGGTGAGAGGTGCGAGTCTAGTTTCATTCCTCTACATATGGATGTCCAGTTTTCCCAGGGCTAAACATTTTAGTTATAGAAGGAAAATATTTCAACACAATGAAAGCCATATATGACAAACTTCCAAGGTCATCCTGAATGGGGAAAAGCTCAAAGTTTTCTTTTATGAACAGGAACAGACAAAGGTGCCCACTCTTACCAATTCTATTTTGCATAATACTGGAAGTAATAGCCAGAACACTCAGGCAAGAAAAAGAAATAAAGAGCATCCAAATTGGAAAAGATGAAGTCAAATTGTCCATTTGCAGATGACATGATCCTATATATAGAAAACCCTGAAGACTCTACCAAAAAAGTCTTACAGCTCATGCATAAATTTAGCAAAGTTGCAAGATATGCAATCAACATGCAAAAATCAGTAGCATTTTTATACTCCAACAATGAACAAGAAGAAAAAGAAATCAAAAAAGCAGGCCCCTTTACAGCAGCTACCAAAAAAGTAAAACAGCTAGTATTAAATTTAGCCACAGAAGTGATATTTTTCTAAAATGAGAACTAAAAATCACTGCTAACAGAAATTAAAGAGGACCCAAACAGATGGGAGAACATTCCAGGCTCATGGATTGGAAGAACTAAATTGTGAAAATGTCCTTACTACCCAAAGCAATCAACAGATTTAATGCAATCCCCATGAAAATACTATTGACATTCTTTGCAGAAACAGAAAAAAACAATCCTAGCATTCATATGGAACAACAAAAGACCCTGACTCTCCAAACAATCCTTCGTGAAATGTAAAGCCAGAAGCATTACATTACTTGACTTCAAATTACACTACAAAGCTACAGTAACCAAAACATGGTGCTGGCAGAAAAACAGACACGTGGACCAACGGAACCAAGCTGAGAACCCAGAAATCAACCCAAATACTAACAGCCAACTTATCTTTGACAAAAACACCAAGAGCATACATGGGGGAAAATACTGCCTCTTCAATAAATAGTAATGGGAAAACTGGACATACATATATCAAAGAATAAAATTAGATACATACTTCTTGCCATATACCAAAATCAACTCAAAATGGGTTAAAGAATTAAATATAATACCCGAAACTATTAAACTCTTAAAAGAAAATGTAGGTGAAACACTTCAGGAAGTAGCTCTGGGAAAGACTATGGATATAACTCTAAAAACACAGGCACCAAAAGAAAAAACAAACAAAAGGGATTATATCAAAGTAAAAGGCTTCTGCACAGCAAAAGAAATAATTTAACAGAGCCGTTAGTCAGCCTAAAGAATAGGAGTATGTATTTTCAAAGTATGCATCTGATAAGAGATTAATATCCAGAATATAAAGGAACTCAAACAACTTAATAGTAAATAAGCAGATAACCTAGTTAAAAATGGGCAAAGGAGCTGAATAGGAATTTCTCAAAGGAAGACATACAAATGGTACATAAGAAAAATTCTCAGCATCACTAAGCATCAGGGAAATGCAAAGCAAAACCACACTGAGATATCATCTCACTCCAGTTAGACTGGCTGTAATAAAAAATACAGAGAATAACAAAGGCTGGCGAGGATGCAGAGAAAGTGTTACCCTCCCACACTTTTGGTGTCACTGTAGATTAGTACAGCCATTAGGGAAACCATTATGGAGGCTCCTCAAACAACTACAAATAGATCTGCCATATGATCCAGCAATTCTAGTGCCGGGTATATACCTGTAAGAGTAGGAATCATCATCTCTAAGGGATACCTGCACTCCCATGTTTATTGCAGTTCTATTTACAATGTCCGAGAGTTGGAACCAACCTAAATATCTATTGCTGAATGACTGGATAAGGAAAACGATATATATTTACACAGTGGAATACTACTCTGCCAGAAAAGAGAATGAAATATTGCCATTCACAGCAACATGGATGAACTTAGAGATAATTATGTTAAGCAAAATAAGCCAGGCACAGAAAAAGAAATACTACATTTCCTTTTTTATAAGTGGGAGCCAAAAAAATAAGCAAATAAATTTTTCAAAAGGAGAAAGAAAGATACAACAATCACAATGGAATTATGAACTTTCAAAAAGAGAGAACAGAACTGAGGTTACCAAAGGTGGGAAATGGGGAAGGGGGGGAGGTTAGGAAGGAATTGGTAAGGGGCCCGAAAAATGATTATATTGTATAATGTAGAATATATTAATTATTCTGATTTGAACATCAGTTACAGCACATGGGTATTGATGTTCAACACTGGATCCCAGAGATATGTACAATCAGTTATATTTCAATAAAAAATGTGCTACGTCTGTGTTTGTGTGTACCTTAGCAGTGAGGATTTGGACGTGGTGGTGACAGTGGAGTGAGGAGGGAAGGGTATGAAATGCCATCACAAGGGTGACTATGGTAGTGGTGGACAAATTGATCGTTTGGGATAATGATAGGGGCAGTGGAAACCTCTTCCACCCCTGTCAGTCTGTTGCTCCTGTCACAGTGCTGCCCTAATAAATAAACACATCAGCAGCTGCAAAAAAGATAAAATAAATAAAGAAAATAAATAAATAAATAAATAGAATAAAAAATTGCTAAAAGTAAAGAACTAGTTTGGGAAGGTGTTAGAATAAAAGGTGAATATACAAATATCAATTTTATTTTTGTACTAGCAAAGAAAATATAAACATGAAATCAAAGCAGTTCCATTCACAATAGAATAAAAAAAAATTCTATTATACTTAGGAATAAAATTAACAAAAATAAGCAAAAGAAGTGGAACACTTTTCCATAGAAAACATTTCTGAAAAAGAGAAGTCCTAAATAAATGGAAAGATGTCTCATGATTATGGATCAGAAGAGTTAATATTAAGATTACAATACTTTCTAAATTGATCTACATTTTTTAAATTCATTCCCTATAAAAATTTCACCTGGCAGACTTTTTAAAAAAAAATTAAGTAATAGTTCCTAACACTCATATGAAAATTGAATTGAAATAATTGGATTAAACAAATCAATCTTGAAAAATGGGGGAAAAGTTGGAGTACCTACGCATCTCAGTTTATAAATCTACAATAATCAATAAAGTGTGGTACTTGCCTAAGGATAGATATATAGATACATGGAATAAAACTGAGAGTATAAAAATAAATCCTACATTTAAGTTCAATTGATATTTCAATTAATATTTTTAATTGAGAGATAATTGTCTATATTTATGGGGGACGATGTGTTGAGTTGATACATCTGTGCAATGTAGAATGATTAAATGAAGCTAATTAGCATATTCATCACCTCATTCATTTATTTCGTAGTGACCCATCTGAAATTTACTCTCTTAGTTATTTCAAACTATACAATACATTATTATTGACTCTAGTCATCCTGCTGTGCAATAGATCTCAAAACTTATTCCTTCTAATTAAAACTTTATTCCCTTTGACCAAAAACTCCCCATTTCCTTTAACCCATCAGTCCCTGGTAGCCATTATTCTACTCTCTACATCTATGATCTTGACTTTAAAATCCAAGTATAATTGAGAAAATGTGATATTTGTTTTTTTGTGCCTGGCTTATTTCACTTAACATAATGTCTTGCAGGTATTTCCATATTGTAGAAAATGACATAATTTACTTCTTTTTAAAGTTCAATAGCATTGCATTCTGTATACATACCAGATTCTTTTTATTCATTCATCCATTCATGGACACTTGCATCTTTTCTATGTCTTGGCTATTGTGAATAATGCTGAAGTAAACATGGGAATGCAGATATCCCTTTGACATACTGATTTCAGTTTCTTTGGATATATTCCCACCAGTGGGATTACTGAATCATATGTTACTTCTATGATTTTGAGGAACCTACATACTGTTTTCCAATATGGTTGTATTAATTTACATGTTACCCAATTGTGTACAAGGGTTTCCTTTTCTCTGCATCCTCATCAACATTTATCTTTCAACTTTTTGATATTAGCCATTCTACCAGGTGTGAGGTGATATCTTACTGTGATTTTAATTTGCATTTCCCTGATGATTAATGATGCTGAACATTTATTCATGAACCTTTTAGCCACATGTGTGTCTTCTTTGGAGAAATGTCTTTTCAGGTTATTTGCCCATTTTTTAATTGGGTTATTTGCTTTCTTGCTATTGAGTTGTTTAAGTTCATTATGTATTTCAGATTGTAAACACTTATTAGATATATAACTTTCAAATATTTTCTCACAGTCTGTTGGTTGACTCCTCACTTTGTTGTTTACCTTGATGTGCAGAAGATTTTTAGTTTGATGTAATCTCACTGATCTAGTTTGTTGTTGCCTGTCCTTTTGAGATCATTTTCCAAAAAGTCATTGCCCAGACCAATGTTGTGGAGCAGTTTTTTTTACAATTTCTTCTAGTAGTGTTACAGTTTACGGTCTTATAATTAAGGCTTTAATTTATTGAAAATTGATTTTTGTACATGGTGTGAAATAAGGATCAAATTTTATTTTTCTGCATGTGAACATGCAGTTGTTCCAGTACCACTTATTGATATGAGTAATCTTTCCTCATTGTGTGTTCTTGGCACCTTCATCAAAAATCAATTGACCATAAATATATGGGTTTACTTCCAGACTCTCTGTTTAGTTCCATGTATCTTTGTGTCAGTTGTTATGCTGGTACCATGCTGTTTCTATTACAATCACTTTAGAATATATTTTGAAATCAGGGAGTGTGATGCCTCCACCTTCATGCTTTTGCTCGATTGTTTTGGCTGTTTGAGGACTTTGTGGTTCCATACAAATTTAAGGATTATTCATATATTTCTGTGAGAAAATGACATTTGAATATTGATGGAGATTTCATTGAGGGCATGCAGTGCTTTGATAATAGAGACATTTTAACAATATTAATGCTTATAATTCTTAAACACAAAATACCCTATAATGTATTTGTGTTTTAGTGAACCACTTTCATCAGTGTTTTATAGATTTTAATATACTAGTCTTTTTATTTCCTTGGTTAAATTTACTACATAGTATTTTTTTCATAGCTATTGTAATTGGGATTGTTTTCTTAATTTCCTTTTCAGATAGTTTATTATTAGTGCATAGAAATTGTAATGATTTGGGTATTTTAACTTTTGTATTCTGCAACTGTACTGAATTTGTTTATCAGTTCTAATGGTTTTTTGGTGGAGTCTTTAGGGGTTTCAATATATAAGATAATGTTGTCACCAGAGACAATTTCACTTTTTCATTTCCTATTAGGTTGCCTTTTATTTCTTCTTTCTTGCCTAACTGATCTCGCCAAGACTTTTAGTACTGTTGAAAAGAAGTGGTGAGATTGGTCATCTGTGTCATATTGTTTTCTTACATATGCTTTCTGGGAATTGTTCTCTTTCTTCTCATGTAACATTTATTAAGTAAATTTTTATTTAAGTGTATTGATAATACATATTTGTGGGGCATAGAGTAGAATACCAATATATGTGTAAAATGTGTGGTGATCAAATCAGGGTAATTACTGTATTCATCATTGCAAAACTAAATCATTTCTTCATGATGAGGACATTTGATCTCCTCTCTTCTAGCCATTTGAAAAACAGGCAGTAAATAATTGTTAATTATACATGCCTCACTCAACTATACACCCATGGTTCCTATTTTCACTATCTAGCTGTTTTGTGTTCACTAACCAGCCTCTCACTATCTCCCCTCCACCTCTTCCTTTTCTACCTCTAGTAATTACAGTTCTCCCCTCTTCTTCTGAAAGTCCAACTTATTATTATTATTCTTTCTGTCTTTTCTTCCTTCTTTCTTTTCTTTTCTTTTCTTTTTTTTTTGGTTTTGGTTTTGGTTTTGGTTTCTTCTTTCTTTTTTTTTTCTCTCTTTTTTCCTTTTCTTTTGTTTCCACTTTTGAATGAGAACATGTGGTATTTCCCTTTCTATTTCTGGCTTATTTCACTTAACATAATTTCCTCCAAATTCATCGATGTTGCTGTGAATGGCAGAATTTCGTTCTTTTCTATGGCTGAGTAGTATTTCACTGTATGTATATACCATATTTTCTTTATCCAATCGTACATTGTTGGACATTTAGGTTGGTTCCATATCTTGGCTATTTTGAACAGAGCTGTGATAGACGGGAGTGCAGATAGCCCTTCTCCATCATGATTTTCATTCTTTTGTGTATATACCTAGTAGTGAGATTGCTGGGTCATATGACAGATCTATCTGTAGTTGTTTGAGAAAACTTCATACTGTTTTTTATAATGGCTATACTAATTTACAGTCCAACCAACAGTGAATAAATATTCTCCTTTCTCTGCATCCTTAGAAGCATTTGCTATTTTCTGTCTTTTTCATAATAGCCAGTCTAACTAGGGTGAGATAATATCTCAATGCAATTTTGATATCCATTTCTCTGATGATTACTGATGCTGAGAATTTTTTTATTATATGTACACCTGTTGCACATTTGTATGTTTTCTTTTGAGACTAGTCTGTTCAGCTCTTTTGTCCATTTGTAAGTTGGAATATTTGTTTTTTTACTGTTAAGTTGTTTAAGTTACTGGTATATCCTTGATATTAATCACTTGTCAAATGTGCAGTTCACTAATATTTTCTCCCATTCTGTAGGTTGTCTTTTCTCTCTACTGTTTCCTTTGCTGTGCAGAATCTTTTTAATTTAATATAATCCTATTTGTTTATTGTTTCTTTTGTGGCCTTGCTTTTGAGGTCTTATTCATAAAGTCTTTGACCAGTCCTACATCCTGAAGTGTTTCCATTTTATAGTTTCAGTTCTTATATTTAAGTATTTAATCCATTTTGGGTTGATTTTGTTATATGGCAAGAGGTAGGAGTCTAGATTCTTCTATACATGGATATTCAATTTTCTCAGCACCATTTATTGAAGAGGGTGTCCTTTCCTTAATGTATGTTCTTGGTGCCTTCATCAAACATCAGTTGTCTGTAAGTATGTGGATTTATTTCTGGATTTGCTATTCTGATGCATTGGTCCATGTGTCTGTTTATATGACAATACCTTACTGCTTTGGTATAGTATAACTTTGTTGTTCATTTTGAAGTCAGGTACTGTAATCCCTCTGGCTTTATTTTTTATTTTTATTTTTTGCTCAGGATTTCTCTCTCCGTTTGGGGTCTTTTGTTGTTCCATATGAAGTTTAGGACTTTTTTTCTACTCCTGTGAAGAATGTCACTGGTATTTTGATGGGGATTGTGTTGAATCTGTAGCTGACTTTGGTTATATGGATATTTTCATGACTTTAATTCTTCTAATCCATGAGCATGGAATGATTTTCCATTTTTATTTCATTTAAAAAAATTTTTTTCATCAGAGCTTTGTGCTTTTTATAAAAAGATCCTTTACCACCTTTGTTAACTTTATTCCTAGGTATTTATTTTTTGGTAGGTATTGCCAATAGGCTTGCTTTCTTGATTTCGTTTTCTGCTAGTTTGCTATTGGAGTATAAATATGCTATTGGTTTTTATATATTGATTTTTTACTCTGCAACTTTCCTGAATGCATTTAGCAGCTCTAAGAGTTTGTTAGTGGAGTCTTTAGGTTTTTCTATATATAAGATTATGTCATCTGCAAACAGATACAATCTGTCTTCATCTTTGTAATGTGTATGCCCTTTATTTCTTTCTCTTGCCTGATTGCTCTGGCTAGTACTTCCTGTAATATGTGAAATAGGAGTGGTGTAAGTGGGCGTCTTTGTCTTGTTCCTGTTTTTAAAGGAAAAGCTTTCAGCACTTCTCTGTTTAGGATATTAGCTGTGGGTTTATCACATATGGCTTTTATTTTGTTGAGATAATTTCCTTCTGTGCCTAAATTGTTGAGAGTCTTTATAATGAAGAGATGTTGAATTTTGTCAAATGTTTGTCTCCATCTGTTGAGATGATCATATGGTTTTTGTCCTTAATTTTATTGATGTGGTGTTGGTTTAACATTTATTGATTTGTGTATGTTGAACAATACTTTCATCTTCGTAATGAATCCCAATTGATCATTTTGTATAATCTTTTTAATATGCTGTTGGATTCTGTTCACTAGTATTTTGTTGGGAAATTTTGCATTGATATTCTTAAGGATATTTATTCTGGTTGTGTTTTTTATTTCATTGAATAAATTCTTCACTTACAAGGGTTTTGCTTGGTTCTTTTTAAAGATATCTATCACTTTGTTGAATTCCTCCTTCAGATTCTGAATTGTTTTTCTCATTTCATTGTGTTGTCTATCGGACTTTTTTTCATCTTATTGATTTTTCTTAAAATTATTGTTTGGAATTCCTTTTCAGGCATTTCATAGATTTTCTGTTGTTTGGAGTCTGGTAGTAGAGAATTATTGTATTCCAATAGGGGTATTATATTTTCTTCTTTTTTGTTTTTGTTTTTTCATATTTATGGTATTCCTATATTGATGTCTGAGCATCTGGTAGAGCAGTTGCTTCTTCTAATACTGTGTAGTAGCTTTTGAGGGGAGATTCCCTCCTGTAGATGTGCCCTATTGTGACAGTTTTATAGGGTGTTTTAGGTTTGGTTTCAGGTAAACACAGTAGTGTAATCTCTGTGATTTCTTTGACTGTATTCATTGTCAGAGTTGTCTGTGAGTGTCTCCATCACCTAGGCAGTGGGGTATTCAGCAGTTCTTTGTTTAAGTTAGTGACACTGGGCCATGTCATCAGGGTCACAGGTGAGGTCTCAAGCTCTTGGGAGAAGTTCCAGGGTGCCCTATTGTTCCTCAGTTGAAGTGGGTGATGCTGGGTGGGTTTGCTAGCACCCCGGCAAGAATCCCATGATCCTGATAGACACACTAGGATTTTCTGCAGAACTTCAGCTTAAACAGATCATGCTTGGCAGGATTTCTGGAGATCGGGATTAGGATCTTGAACTCTGGGTGGGACTATGTGGTGCTTAGCAGCTCCTCAGCTAGAGTGGGTGACTCATTGTAGTCACTAAGGCATCAGTGTGGGCCTTATACCATCAAATGAAGTACTAGGGAACTCTAGCTCTGCAGTTGATGTGAGAAACACTGGGTGAGTTTGCTGGGGCCGTGGATAAGATCCTGTGCCCAAAGAGAGATGCTGGGGTTTTCTACAGTTTCATTGTTGAAATGGGCCAGTCTGGGTGAAGTCAGTGGGTTCAGAGTTGGGGCCCTTCACTCTCAAGGGGAACGCTGGGTTGCTGTGCAGCACTACTGGTGGAGTAGGCCACTTTGAACAAGGTGGTAGCCATTTGGGGAAGGACCCTTTGCCCCATGAGAAATGCTGGGGCCTCTGTAGCTGTTCATATGGATTGGACACTCTGTGTGAGGCCACCATAGTTGCAGGCAGGACCCTGTGCCCCCAAGAGAGAAGTTGAGTCTCTCTACATCTCCTTAGTCAGATTGAGCCACCTTGTGCCCACCCCAAATGAGGAGCTCCAGAGTGACATGGTATGTGCCTCAACCACATTGGCCAACATCAGCTAAGCAACTGCAGAGAACTGATCTCCCTTGGGAGCTTAGGGTCCCACATGTGACCACAGTAACCTTATGCAGAGTGGCCAATCCATATAAACATCTACAGAGGACCCCAGCATCTATCTTGAGGTTGTGTGCACTGCTGTGTTCCCAAAAGAGATGCTGGGTCCCTCTGCGACACCCCTGCTGTGGTAGCCAGCCCTGGAAAGGCTCACAGGTTCTGCAGATTGAGGTCTGTGCCCCAAGAGAGGCATGCATGGTCTTCTGCTGGGATGTGTGGGACTGCACAGGTCCACTTGAGTCAAGTAGTGACTCATCAGGGCTCTGACAGTAGCAAGGGTGCTTAACTAAAGAGGTTGGGTCTTCCAACAGAGGCAATAGGCCTATGTTAGTCATCTTTCTGGCTTTGGAGAGTTCATTCAGCAACCCTCTCTGTCCTAAGGACGGTCCCCTCACTGCACTGGACCTCCGGTGCCTGGGGCACACAATGCCATGTGGACTCAGGTATAAGCAACCTGACATAATGATAGGGCCTTACATCTGTGGACTCACCAGAGATACTTTACCCCAAAGCAAAATGCACTTGGGTGTTGGGTTTGATCCCAAAGCAGCAACTGCTACAGTAACCTGGGACCTAGGGGGTGGAGTTGGCTAAGTATGAACTCTTTCTCTAGATCAATTCAGTAGGCACCCAGCAATTCCCTACACTGGGTGGAGCCCACAAAGACAGCACAGTTCCCCTGTGGTTTGGACCACTGGGCCCACTGTGATGCATTTGCTTATCTCTCTCCTTCAGGCAAAAATTAATTCTGGTTCTTTACTGCTCCTGGCTGGGGGATGGGTTGATGGAGGCTAGGAATTTTCTTCAAGTCTGTATGTTGCTATCCTGAGTTTCTGCACTTGCCAGCATCTCTACTACTCCTTTAATATGTTCCTCCTCTCTCCTTTAGTTATTTTTATCCAAGTGCAGTTGTGTATTTGATGCATTCCCTGTCTTTGTGGGAGAGACAAGAGATGTATATTGCTCTGCCCCAACCTAAAATGCAAATATTAGTTATCTTTATTATGTCCCATAATTCTGATTCCTTCATTTTTAAAAATTGTTATTTATTTATATATTTATTTTGCTCTCACTCTATAATTTCAAATGTCCTGTCATCACACTTCCTGATTATTTCTTTCTTTTTATCAAGTCTGCTCTTGAAGTTGTCTATTGAATTTCTCTGTTCAGTTATTACACTCTTTATCTCTAGGATTTCTATTTTTTTCTGTTGTTTGCATTTTGGGGCCAAACTTCTCATTTTTTCATGAATTGTTCTTTAAATTTTATTTAAGTTTATATTAGTATCTTCTTGTACTTTCCTGAATTAATAGGATTATTTTGAATTCTTTGTCAGTTATTTTGCAGATATACATTTCCTCAGGGATAATTGTTGCAGCTTTATTAGTTTATTTTTGTGGTGTTATATTTCTCTGATTCTTTGTAAATGTTGTGCCCTTTCGTTGGTGTCTGTGCATTTGGGGAAATGACCGTATCTTCTGTCCTTTGCATGTTTTCTTTGGCAGTGATAGTTTTTCAGTATTTATTGTAGACTGGGATGGATTCTGAATGGGCCACTGGGAGCAATCCTCATGAAGCTGATCTTGCTGTTGGGTTTTTTAGTTGGGCTGGGTTACTGCCTGCACTCTGCACTCAAGTAAAATGTGGCTTGTGATCTGATGAGACCACTGGTTGGTCTTTGCAGTCTGGCAGAGCTGATGGTTGGCCTTTGTGATTGCCTCTGACTGGGCTGAATTACAGGTTACCTTCCCATGCTGGGTGGTATTGCAGTTTGAAATCTAGTTGTGCAGAGCTGTGTGCTGTGGCTTCAAAGCTAGGGGAGATCTGTGAGGTTGCTGCTTAGCTACTCAGGATGAGCCAGAATAGGTGTTTCCTTTTGCAGGTATTCATGCACCTTCACTTGACTCTCTACTTGGGAATCCTTAAGCAGAGCACCAAGGCTTGGTGGGATTGCCAGTTGGCTGCTTGAGTTAGGTGGGCCCAGCAACTCCTCTGCACAGATAATCACTGACATGAACTTGCCTCCCAGCCTGGAAAAGGCTTAAAGAGAGCAACGAGGCTGGGTGGGGAAGCAGGCTAGAGACTTGAACCTGTAAATTGTGCTGACTGCAGAGTGATGCTGTTGGCTAGTCTCACTGGTCAGAATGCAAAGCCACTTCTAAGATCTGCATTCTGGCCACCATGATCCTCAACCTATTCTGTGTTTCTAATTAACACCAGATAGTGATACTCCCAATGTATCTCATGGGGCAAGACAGATTGAGCCTTCTGAGAAGGGTCACAGAATGGTGGGAAAGCTGAATGTCAACTTCTGACACTCCCTAAAGAAATGTGTGCTCAGGGGAATGCTCTGTGTGTTGCACCAGGCCAGCTTGGAAGGGGGGTGATGCAGTAAAAGTGAAATCATTCATCTTACCTTTTGATTATCTCTTTTGTCAGTTCTGTGGTCCAAGGGAGTATCACAGCCTCTTTCTGGAGTTCAAAAATATTCATAAGTATATTCTTATCTATGAATAGTTGTTTGTTGAATTTCTGTAATGGGACTGGAACTAGGGAGCTCCTATTCTACCATCTTGCTGACTCTCTCTACTGCTCTATCATTTGATTTTTGACAAAAGTTTCAAAAGAATTCAGTGGGTAATATATTAGCCCATTTTGTGTTGCTATAACAGAATACTTGAAACTGGGTAATTTATGAAGAAAAACGAAATTTATTGCTTACAGTTTCTGAGACTGGGAAGTCCAAAGTCCATCTGGTGGTAGCACCAGTGAACCAGAGGTCGCACATTGCAAGATGGTCAAAGCAGAGAGATCAGAGAGAGCAAGACAGAGTCTCCTCTTCTTTTAAAGCCCTCAGAAATATGCCCATGAGCACCATTTTTAATCCATTCACTACTGCATGATCCTATAATCCAATCACCCCTTCAGGGCTCCACCTTTTGATAACCATAATAGGATTTCCCACCCTCTTAACAGTCACAGTGCGGGATAAGTTTCTAATACATAAAACTTGGGAGACAATTCAAGCTTCAATGAGTTTTGGTGGGACATAACTCAATCCACTACCGGTACCAATAGTCTTTTTATCAAATGATTCTGGGACAACTGGATATCCACATGCAAAAGAATGAAGTTACCAGGCCCAAAGCTTCTGTAGCAGTTGCAGATTTGAGATAGGCCCCAACACCTGGGACCATTTCTCTCTGACCCTGGGAGCAGTTTCTCTTCTCTGTGGCCACATCATTATGCTGGCTTACTCTCATGTACATGCAGGATCTTGCAGCTTGAGACAGGCAGTCCCAGGCAGTGGGGATGCCACCCTCAAGATGGGGGTGGTCAGTGTGCACATTTTACAGAGTCAGAAAACTGCCTGATTGAGGCATCTATCCACTGCTGGAAACCCCACCTTCTTTGGTGTGGTGCCCTTACAATTTGTGCAGCCATGAGAGGTAGTGGAGGACTCATGTGCTCCTCTCAGGCACAGACACCTACCTGCAGCATCAGAGAGCCCACAATGACTGCCTGCATCAGAAGGAGGCTTAAAAGGGATCCAGCATCTCTTTGGGGGCACAGCAGCACAACTACAGCCCCCGTGACCTCTTGTAGGGTAGCCAAACCCATTTGAGGATATCTAGAGCATTCCAGTAGTGCATATAGGGTTACAGGGGCCTGTACACAAGTGCAGTGCCCTCACTCAGAGTGGAAACTCCGGCTTAACAGCTATAGAGGGCCCCAGCATCCTTCTAGGGGGCAAAGGGTCCCACCCAAAACTGCTAACACCTCTCCAAGGGTGCCTCACTTAAATAGCGGTGCTGCAGCCCATCCCACTGTCCCTTCTGACTATAAAGCTCCCCCCCCCCAAATCCTGGGGCCGCATTCAGTGTTTCCCACCTCAACAGTGAAGCTACAGAATATCTCAGTGTATCCTCTGGGGGTAAAGGGCTTTTCTCAGAGCCTCAGTGACACCATTTATTCATCCACTCTAGCTGAGGGGCTGCTGAGCACCCCATACACCCCTCAAAGTCTAAAGTACAAATCCCAAACTTTAAGAATGCCAACTCGTGTTGTCCATTTAATCTGAGGACCTTCAGATCACCACAGAACACTTATCAGGGTCATGGGACACTAGTTGCAGTGCCAGCAGGGCCACTCAGGGTAACCCACCTCAGCCAAGGAGATAAAGGTCATCCTGGTGCTTCTACCAAGAAGTCAAGATCTCACTTATAATCTCAACAACCAAACACAATGTCACTCGCTTCAGTTTGGAACTACTGATTTCACCAGTACCTAGGACACAGAGGAACTCACAGACAACTCTGACTCTGAATACAACCAAAGTAATCACAGAGACTACACTACTATGTCTATTCAGAACCAAAACTAAACACTCTACCCAAGGGACAATGCAAAACACAGGAGAGATTCTCCTCAAAAGCCTCTGTTGAGAGTTAGAAGAGGCAACTGCTCCACCAGTTGCCCAGATCAACATAGGGATATTACAAATAGGAAAAAAGCTTGAAAATATGACACCCCCAAAGGACTACAATAATTCTCCAGTACTAGACCCACAATAACAGGAGACCTATGCTATGGGTGGAAAGGAATTTCAAACAACCATTTTAGGAAACTCAGTGAGATACAAGAAAATTCTGAGAATGACACAACAAAATGAAAAAAATGCAAGATCTGAAAGAACAAATTTATAGAGATAGATACTTTTAAGAACAACATGGCAGAACTCTTAGATCTGAAGGAGTCATTCAATGAAATAAAAAATAAAAATATAACTGAGAGCTTAAGTAACAGGCTAGAGGAAGCAGAAAAAAGAATTTCTGACCATGAAGACAGGCTTTTTGAAATAACCCATGCAGACCAAAAAAAAACAAAAAATTAAGAATGAAAAAAGAAAATTTACCAGAGCTGTCAGACAACCTTAAGTACATGAATATCAAAATTATGAGTACTTTGGAAGAACAGAAAGAAAAAGGCATTGAAAACCTATTCAACAAAATAATAGGGAAAAACTTCCCAGTGATTGGGAGAGATATGGACTTTCAGAAAGAAAATGCTCAAAGATCCACAATCAAATACAATCCAAAAAGGAACTATCCAAAACACATTTTAGTCAAACTGTCATAATTCAAGGAATTCTTCACAGCAATAGAAAAAACCTATCCTAAAATTCATGTGGAAAAAAAGACCCCAAATAGCCAAAGCAATCCTAGGCAAAATAATAATAATTAATAATAATAATAATAATAATAATAATAATAATAATAATAATAATAATAATAATAATAAAACTGGAGGCATTACACTACCTAACTTCAAGTTATACAAACCTATACTAACCAAAACAGCACAGTACCTGTTAGTGTAATTACACATTACATGTTTGGTTAGTATAGCTTTTTATACAAAGCTATACAAACCAAAAACAGCACATGTCTGGCATTAAAACAGACATGTGGACCAGTGGAACAGAATAAAGAACCCAGATATCAACACAGGTACTTACAGCCAACTGATCTTTGAGAAAGACACTAAGAACATACAATGGGAAAAAGAGTGCCTCTTAAGTAAATGGTGCTGGAGAAACTGGATATCCATATTAGAAAAATCAAACTAAACCCATACTTCTCACCATATACCAAAATCATCTCAAAATGGATTAAAGATTTAAGTATAAGACCAAAATCAATTTAACTTCTAATTGTAAACATAGGAGAAACACTTCTGAATGTAGTATTGGCAAAATCTTTGTGAATAAAACCCCAAAACCACAATCGACAAAAAAATAAATAAATAAATAAACAAAAGGGATTACACCAAACTAAAAAGCTTCTGCACAGCAAGGAAAACAATCAGCAGAGTGAGAAAGCAACCTACTGTACAACAAAATGAGAGAAAATGTTTGCAAACCACAGTTCTAACAAGGGATTAATATCCAGAATATACAAGGAACTCAAACATGTTCACAGTAACAAAAAATAATCACTCAATAAAAAAATTGGCCATATGGATTCACGCCTGAATTCTACCAAATATTTAAAGAAAATTAGTACCAACATTTTCCAAACTATACCAAAAAGTTGAAATGAAGGATATTCTCCCAAACTCATTCTATGAAGTCAGTGACAACCTGACATCCAAACTGAACAAACATACAACAAAAATAAAAATCTACAGGCCAATATTCTTTATGAGCATAGATGCAAAATTCCTCAACAAAATACTAGCAAATAGAACAAACCAAAACATCAAAATTATTATACATCATGATCACGTGGGATTCATCCCAGGGATGGATGGATGGTTCAACATATGCAAATAAATAAATGTGATGCATCACACCAACAAAATCAAGAACAAAAATCATATGATCATCTTAATAGATGCAGATAAAGCTTTTGACAAAATTCACATCACTTCATGGTAAAGACTCTGAACAAATTAGGCATAGAAGGAAACTATCTCAACACAATAAAAGCCATATATGAAAAATGCATCACGAATATCATCCCAAATGGGGAAAAGCTGAAAGCTTTTCCCTTAAGAACAAGAAGAATACAAGGATGCCCATCATCACCACTCCTATTTAACATAGTATTGGAGGTACTTTTCAAAGCAATTAGACAAGAAAAAGAAATAATGGGCATCCAAGTAGGAAAAGATGAAGTCAAATTGTCCCTGTTTGAATATGACATGATTCTATATATAGAAAACCCAAGAGACTCTACCAAAAAACTCTTAGATCTGAAAAATGAATTCAGTAAGGTTGCAGGATACAAAATCAATATACAAAAATCAGTAATGTCTTTCTATACTGTCAACACACTTGCAGAAAAAGAAATCAAGAAAGTAAGTCCATTTACATGTCAGCAAAACAATAAAATACATATGAATTAATTTAACCAAGGGGGTGAAAAATATCTAATGAGAACTACACATCACTGCTGAAAGAAATTCAAGAGGAAACCAAAAGATGGAAACACATTCCTTTTTCATGTGTTGAAAGACTCACCATAGTGAAAACGTCTATACTACTAAAAGCCATCTACTGATTCAATGTAATGCACATCAATATACCAGTGACATTATTGACAGAAATAGAAAAAAAAGTCCTCACATTTATATGTAACAACAAAAGACCCTGAATAGCTAAAGCAATCCTGAATAATAATAATAATAATAATAATAATAATAATAATAATAATAATAATGATAATAATACTAATAATGCCAGAGGCATTACATCTCCTGATGTCAAACTATATTACAAAGCTATAGTAACCAAAGCACATGGTACTAGCATAAAAACAGACACATTGACCAAAGGAAAAGAATAGAGAACACAGGAATCAAATCACATGTTAACAACTAACTGATCTTCAACAAGAGTACCAAGAACATACAATAAGAAAAGGAAAACCTCTTCGATAAATCATGCTGCGAAAACTGGATATCCTTATGTAGAAGAGGAAAACTAGATACATACCTCTAACTGTACACAAAATCATCTCAAAATTAATTAAAGACTTAAATATAAGATATGATACTTTAAAATTGCTAGAAAGAGGCCCAAGGTACACCGATCAGAGAGGTGCCCAGTGAGAGAAGTGGAAGATCCACGGAGACCACATGCCCCACGGTACCAGCGCACGACCAGCAGGTAGGCCTTGCCACCACTACCTGACTCCATCCTCAGCCCGGCTGAGTGCATGCTGACCAGAGAGGCACCTCCCCACAGAGACCCAAAACCCTAGGCAAACATGCACCCAAGGCACTTGTGGGCAATGAAGAAGGCACTGAGGCAGCCATACCAAATTAGCAGCCCAAGCAGCATCCTAGCCAGACAATAGTGTCAAAACAGTGGAACATGAAATTCCCTGCCACAATGACTAAACATCAAAGGAAAGATACCAGAAATATGAAAAATCAAGAAAGTACACCACCAAAGGGTAATAACTCTCAAGTTCTAGATCCTATAGAACAAGAAGACATGAAATGTCTGAGAAGAAATTTCGAGTGATAATTCTAAGGAAACTAAATGCGATACAAGAAAACTCAGCTAGACAACACGATGAAATGAGGGAAAGTATACAGGACCTGAAAGAAGAAATGTACAAGGAAATCAATGCCCTGAAAGAGAATGCAGCAGAGCTTGCCAAGCTGAAGAATTCATTCAACGAAATAAAAAACACAATAGAGAGTTTAACCAGCAGGCTTGCAGAAGGAGAAGAGAGAACTTCTGACCTTGAAGATGGGCTGTTTGAAATAACACAGGCAGACAAAAAAAAAAAAAAAAAAAAAAGAAAAGAAAAGAAAAGAAAAAAGAATTTAAAACATTGAAGAAAATCTAAGAGATATATCAGACAACCTTAAGCACTCAAATATCTAAGTCATGGGTATTCCAGAAAGGGAGGAAAAAGGAGATTGCATTGAAAACATATGCAACAAAATAGTGGCATAAAACTTCCCAGGTATAGGAAAAAAAAAAAAAGAGATCTTCAGAGTCAGGAAGCTCCAGGATTCCCGAATGTATTCAACCCAAAAACGACTTCCCCAAGACATGTTATAGTCAAATTGGCAAAACTCAAAGACAAAGAGAGAATCTTAAAAGCTACAAGAGAGAAGCATCAAATCACCTATAAGGGAGCCCCACTCAGACTAACATCAGACTTTTCATCACAAACCCTAAAAGCCAGAAAGGAATGGGATGATATATTCAAAATACTAAAACACAGAGATTGCCAGGCAAGAATACTCAACCCCGCAATGCTGTCCTTCTGAAATGAAAGGCAAATAGTACATTTCTCAGACAAACAAAAACTCTGGGAGTTCACTACCACACGACCACCCCTACAAGAAATTCTCAAGGGAGTACTGGGTTTGATACCTGAGAAATAACTACCAGTGCCATAAGAACTCAAGAAAAATCAAAACCCACTAGTAAAATAAAAATGGCAACAATGAAGAGAAAAAAAGGTTATCTCCAAGCAAAGGAACCAACAAATACAGAAAACAAACAGTAAATCAGAAAGAAAGGAACAAAAGAAATTTAAGACATCCAAACAACAATCAATAAAATGCTATGAGTAATTCAACACTTTTCAATAACAACTTTAAACGTAAAAGGATTAAATCCCCCAATAAAAAGATGCAGACTGGCTGACTGGATTAAAATGAGGACCCTACTATGTGCTGCCTTCAACAGACCCACCTCACCTATAAAGACTCACATAGACTAAGATGGAAAGGATGGAAAAAGATTTAGCATGCCAACAGAAATGAAAAACGAGCTGCAGTAGCTATTCTTATATCTGATAAAATAGACTTTAAGCTAAAAACCATAAAAAGAGATAATGAGGGCCACTACAGAATGATAAAAGGATTGGTCGGTTAAGAAAATATAACAATCATAAATATTTATGCAGTCAGTGTTGGAGCAGCCAGATTTATAAAGCAAACTCTATTAGACCTAAAGAAGGAAATAGACACCAATACCATAATAGCAGGGGACCTGAACACCCCACTGTCCATATTGGACAGATCATCTAGGCAAAGAATCAGCAGAGAAAGACAAAATCTGAACAAAACTCTAGACCAATTGGACTTGGCAGATATCTACAGAACATTCCATCCAACAACCTCAGAATATTAATTCATCTCATGAGCACATTGACCATTCTCAAGGATAGATCACGTTAGGTCTCAAATCAAGTCTCAAAAAATTCAAAAAAATTAGAATTATCTGATGTATTTTTTCAGACCACTTGGATAAAAATTACAAATCAATAACAAATGAAATTCTCGAAACTATACAAACACATGGAAATTAAACATCATTCTACTTAATGACATATGGGTCCAAGAAGAAATTAAACAGGAAATCAAAAAAATTATTGAAACTAATGAAAATAACAATGTGTCATATGAAAACCTGTGGGATACTGCAAAAGCAATAGTAAAGGGGGAATTTATCGCATTAAATGCTTACTTCAGAAGAATGGAAAAATGGCAAGTGAACAACCTAATACTTCATCTTAAAGAACTAGACAAACAAGAACAATCCAAACCCCAAATCAGCAGATGGAAAGAAATCATTAAGAGCAGAGCAAAACTTAATGAAATTGAAACCCAAAAAACAATAGAAAATATCAATGAATCAAGAAGTTGGTTTTTTGAAAAGATAAATAAAGTTGACAAACAATTAGCATGGCTAACTAAAAAATGAGAGAATATCCAAATAACAAAAATTAGAAATGAAAAAGGTGATATTACACCTGACATATCTGAAATACAAGGAATCATTCGAGACTACTATAAACAACTATATGCCAACAAATTTGAAAATCTAGCAAAATGGATGAATTTCTGGACATACACAAGCTACCAAAACTGACCCATGAAGATGTAGAAAATCTGAACAGGCTAATAACAATAAAAGAGATTGAAGCTGTTATCAGAAGGCTCCCACTAAAGAAAATCCCAGAACCAGATGGATTCGCAGCAGAATTTTAACAAACATTCAGAGGAATTGACACAAATTCTCTAGAAACTATTCCAAAACATTGAAAAAGAGGCAATTCTCCCAAACTCATTCTATGAATCAAACATCACCCTGATACAACTAAAAAAGAAAACTACAGGTCAATATCCTTAGTGAATATAGATGCAAAAATTCTCAATAAAATACTAGCTAACAGAATACAGTAACACATACACATAATTATACACCATGGTCAAGTGGGATTCATCCCAGGGATGCAAGGTTGGTTCAACATATGCAAATCAATAAATGTGATACACCATATCAATAAAATCAAACAAAAAGACCATATGATCATCTCTATAGATGCTGAAAAAGCATTTGATAAAATTCAACACTCATTCATGACAGACTCTCTGTAAGTTTGGTATAGATGGAAAGAATCTCAACATTATTAAAGACATATATGATAAAACCACTGCCAATATCATCCTGAATGGGGAAAAGCAGAATGATTTTCCTTTAAGAACAGGAACTAGACAAGGATGCCATTCTCACCATTTGTATTCAATATAGTGTTGGAAGTACTAGCCAGAGCAATCAGAGAAGTGAAGGAAAAAAAGGCATCCAGATTGGGAAAGATGAAGTCAAAATGTCCCATTTTGCAGATAATAAGATCCTATGTATTGAACAGCCTAAAGCCTCTACAAAAAAACTCTTGGAGTTGATAAATGATTTCATCAAAGTAGGAGGACACAAAATCAAAACACAAAAATTAGTAGCATTTCCATTCTCCAACACTGAACATGCAGTTAGAGAAATCAAGAAAGCTTGCCCATTTACAACAGCCACCAAAAAAATAAAATACTTAGAAATAGAGTTAACCAAGTATGTGAAAAATCTCTATAATGAGAACTACAAACCACTGCTGTGAGAAATTAATGAGGACACAAGAAGATGGAAAGATATCCCATACTCTTGGATTGGAAGAATCAACATTGTGAAAATGTCCACACTATCCAAAGTGATATACAAATTCAGTGCAAACACCATCAAAATTCCAATGACATTTTTATCAGAAATGGAAAAAAACTTTCCAGACATTTATGTGGAATAACAAAAGACCATGCATAGCCAAAGCAATTCTGAGGAAAAAACATAAAGCTGGAGGCATAACACTACCTTACTTTAAACTATACTATAAAGCTATAATAACCAAAACAGCATGGTAGTGGCATAAAAACAGACACACCGATCAATGTAATAGAATAGAGAATCCAGAAATCAACTCACACACCTACAGCCATCTGATCTTTGACAAAGGCACCAAGCCTATACGATGGGGAAGAGACTGCCTCTTCAGCCAATGGAGCTGGGATAACTGGATATCAATATCCAGGAGAATGAAACTAGACTCATACCTCTCACCATATACTAAAATCAACTCAAAGTGGATTAAAGATTTAAATTTACACCGTGAAACAATAAAACTTCTCAAAGAAAACATAGGAGAAACACTTCAGGAAGTGGGACTGGGCACAGACTTCATGAATATGACCTCAAAAGCACGGGCAAACAAAGAAAAAATAAACAAGTGTGATTATATGCACCTAAAAAGCTTTTGCACAGCAAAAGAAACAATTAACAGAGTGAAAAGTCCACCAATAGAGTGGGAAAAAATATTTGCAAAATATACATCTGACAGAGGATTCATATCGAGAATATACAATGAGTGCAAACAACTTTACAACAAATAAAAAGTAAGCCAATTAAAAATCGGATAAAAGAGCTAAATAGGCATTTCTCAACGGAAGATATACGAATGATCAACAGACACATGAACAAATGCTCAACATCACCCAGCATTCGGGAAATGAAAATCAAAACCACACTAAGATACCATCTCACCCCAGTTAGGATGGCTAATATCCAAGACTGTGAATGATAAATGCTGGCAAGGTTGCGGAGACAAAGGAACTCTCATACATTGTTGGTGGGACTGCAAAATGGTGTAGCCTCTATGGAAAATGGTATGAAGTTTTCGCAGACAATTGCAGATGGAGCTCCCATATGACCCAGCTATTCCTCTGCTGGGAATATACCCAGAGAAATGGAAATCATCAAGTCAAAGGTATACCTGTTCTCCAATGTTCATTGCAGCACTCTTTACCATAGCCAAGTGTTGGAACCAGCCCAAATGTCCATCATCAGATGTTTTGATACGGAAAATATGGTATATCTACACAATGGAATACTACTCTTCTATAAAAAAGAATGAAGTATTGCTATTTGCAGCAACATGAATGTACGTAGAGAGAATTATATTAAGCAAAACAACTCAGGCAGAGAAATAGAAATATCACATGTTCTCACTTATTTGTGGAACCTGAAAATAAATAAATAAATTCACAAACAACCTGGGGGAGAGAGAAGGAGACACAACAATTACAATTCCTTGACATTGATATGACAAGAAAACATAAAGGAAATTTTTTGGAGGGAAGGGGGAGAGGGAGGAGGGAGGTTGGTTTTGGTAATGGGTCACAATAATCAACCACATTGTATATTGACAAAATAAAATAAAAAAAATTTTTTTTAATTCCTGTAAAGATACATAGGGGATGCACTCCAGGTTGTAGGACTGGGCTAAAGACTTCATGAATAAGACTTCTAAAGCACAGACAACAAAAGAAAATATAAGCAAATAGAATCATATCAGACTATAAATTTACTACACAGCAAAAGAAACATTCAAGAGAACCAAAAGACAACCTACAGAATGGGAGAAAATATATGCAATCCATGCATCCAACATGGAATTAGTAACCAGAATATACTGGGAGCGCAAACAAGTTTACAATAAAAAACCAAATAGTGTAATTAAAAAATGGGCAAAGGTGCTGAATAGACATTTCTCAAAGGAGGACATAGAAATGGCCAAGAGATATAAAAAAAATGCTCAACATCACTAATCATCAAGGAAATGCAAGTCAAAATCATTTTGATATATCCTACCACCCCAATTAGACTGGCTGTTATCAAAAAGACAGAGAATAACTAATGCTGGTGAGGATGCAGAGAAAAGCGAATACATCTGTACTGCTGGTGGGACTGTAAATTATTACAGCCATTATGGAGAACAGTATGGAATTATTTAAACAACTACAGATAGAGCTACCATATGATCCTGCAATCCCACTATTGGGTATATATACAACAGAATGAAAAATATCATGTTGAAAGGGATACTTGCACTCCCATGTTTATCAAAGCTCAATTTACAATAGGCAGGTTATGGAACTAAACCAATGGCCCATCAATAGATGACTGGATAAGGAAAATGTGGTATACATACACAATGGAATATTACTCAGCCATTAAAAAAGAATGAAATTCTGCCATTAGCAGCAACATGGATGAGCCTGGAGAAAATTATGCTAGGTGAAACAACCGAAGTGCCGAAAGGGAAATAACATATGTCGTCCCTCATAATTGGGAGCTGAGGCAGAAGGCAGGAGCCCCCAGTGCGGATGCAAGTGAGGCCAGAGACAGGCAAAAAATCCAGGTATCCATTGCCACTAACCCACCCCACCCACACACAAGGAAGGAACCCAGGCCTCAGACATGAGCAAGGCCCCAGAAAGGGAGAAAACCTGGGCAACAACTCCTGCTGAACCACCCTGCCCACAAAGAATGCAGGAACCCCCACCACAAACACAAATGAAGCCTGAGGCAGGCAGAAATCCTGGGCACCCACCACCACTGTCCTGCCCTTCCTGTACAGGAGGCAGGAACCTGCCCCACCTCTAGAGGGGGAGGTGTCCCACCGCTTCTGTGGAGTTGGTCCACAACAACCAACACCAGAGCTTCTACAACTGCATGGATGGCTTTCTGTCACAGTAACATCCACAACTACTGTGCAGGTGGCGCACTGTGTTTTTGACTTCATTGACACAAAGGTACTCACTCAAGGAGACTGGAAAAGGAGGAAGATGTCTTCACCCTCCAAATCCACTCCAGGGTAATAGAAGCAACTGATATACCAAATGACCAGAAATCAATGTAGAGATATTATAAATAAATAAATAAATAAATAAATAAATAAAAAGTAAGTAAATAAATAAATAAGTAAATAAATAACAGAAAATATGACATAGCCAAATGAATTTAGTAACTCTCAAGGACCAGACTGTATGGAACAAGAAACCCTTGAAATGACTGATAAGGAATTCTAATTACCTATCTTAACTAAACTCAATGTGATAAGAGAGGACTCAGGTAGACAACACAATGAAATAAGAAAAAATTTCCCAGAATATGAAGGAGGCATATTGAAAAGAGTTTAATACCTTAAAAAAGAATGTAGCAGAGCTCCTGGAACTGAAAGTCTCAATCAATGAAATAAAACACATAACTGAGAGCTTAAGCAGCAGATTAGAACAAGCAGAAGAAATTCGAAACTCAAAGATGGTCTTTATGAAATAACCCAGGGAGACAAAAAGGAAAGAAAAAGAAAAGAAAGAAAGAAAAGAGAATTTCAAAGAATGAAGAAAGTCTAACAGAGCTAGCAGACAACCTAAAGCACACAAATATCCAAATGATGGGTATTCCATTAGGGGAGGAGAAGGATAAAGACACTGAAAATCTGTTCAATTAAATAATAATGGAAAACTTCCCAGGTATAGAAAGATATACAGACTTTCAGAAGCTCAAAGATCCCAAAGCAGATTCAAAAAGATCCTCTCCAAGACACATTACACTCAATATGATAAAGCTCAAATACAAAGAGAGAATCCTAAAAGCAGTAAAAGCATCAAGTCACTTATAAGGCTGCCTCCATCATACTTACAGCAGACTTTGAAACTGAAATTCTACAGGAAAGAAGAAAATGGGATAACATATTCAATACACTAAAAGAAAAATAACTGTCATTCAAAAATACTATACCCAAAAAGTCTATCCTTCAGAAATGAGGGAGAAATAGTGCATTTTCCAGACAAAGAAAAATTGAGGGAGTTCATCACCACACAACCAGCCCTGCAAAGAATTGTCAAGAAAGTCCTGCATCTGTAATCCAAAAAAACAATAAACACAACAAAAAATACACAAGAAAGAATAAAACCCACTTGTAAAACACAAATGCAAATGATAAAGAAAATGGAAACTAAACCTTACTACTTCACAAATACCTACAAACTTTGAAGATTAACAATAAAAGTGGAAGAAATAAACAAAAGATATTTAAAACATCTAAATAAAAAGGACTGAAATGGCAGGAGTAAGACAATGCCTGTCAATAGCAACCATAAATGAAAATAGATGAAAATCCCCACTGAAAAGGCAGAGACTCGTAGGTTGGATCAAAAAGCTGGACTCAACTATATGCTGTCTTCAAGAAACTCACCTCTCCTGTAAAGATGCACACAGGCTAATAGTGAAAGGATGGAAAAAGATTTACTACAGAAATGGAAATCAAAAATGAGAAGGAGTGGCTATTCTTATATCAGATAAAATAGGCTTTAAACCAAAAACCATAAAAGAGAGACAAAGAAGGCCACTATATATTGATAAAGGGATCAGTCCAGCAAGAACACAGCAAAATCATCAATATATGCACCCAACACTGGAGCACCCAGATGTATAAAGAAAACAATTTTGGACCTAAAGAAAGACATAGAGCACTGTGGTGCTTTGGACTAGCAGAGGGTCAGAACATACCTAGGATTGTTGGTGGTGGAGGGGTGAAGGGGTAAGGATGTCAGGACATGGGAATAATTGCAATTTGTGGTAATAGGCATACTGATAGTATTAATCTGATCATCACATCCATCTTGGAGACAGATGTGACAGTCAGCTTTGTACCACATGAATATGCAAAATCAATTTAAAAAGTGGGAGCTGAATTCATAGAGAAACAAATAAGAGAGAGAAAAAGAAAGAAATATCAATCAAACAAATATGTTGATTTTTAGAAGGAGAGAACAGAACTGTGGTTCCAATTGGAGCAAAGAGGGAAGGGATGGGAAAAGGGAAGTGTGTTCATGGGAAATTAACAAACATGAAGAATTATATGTATTGTAATGATGAATAAGATAACTATCCTGATTTGACCATCACAGATTGTACACAACTGTTGATAGTCAATTTTGTACCACACAAATATGTGTGATAAATTATGTTCCAATAAAAAATAAATAAAATAAAATAAAAATATTTTCAAAGGAGCTGAGTAGACATTTTTCAAAGGAAGACATACAAATGCCCAACAAGTACATGAAAAATGCTCAACATCCCTAATCATCAGGGAAATGCAAATCAGATCCACAGTGATATATCATCTCACCCTAGCTAGAGTGGCTATTATCAGAAAGACTCAGAATAACAAATGCTGGTTAAGATTTGGAGAAAAGGAAACTCTTGTAAACCATTGGTGGGAACGTAAATTAGTACAGCCACTATGGAAAACTGTATGGAGGTTTCTGAAGCAACCTGAAAAAACTACCATACAATCCAGCAATCCCACTTCTGGGTATATACCCAAAGGAAAGGAAATCATCATGTCAAAGGGACAACTGCACTCCCATGTTCATCTCAGCTGTATTTACAATAAATAACCAGGCCATGGAACAGCTTATGTATCCATCAATGGATGACTGGATAAGGAAAATGTGGTATATATTCATAATGGAATATTACTCTGCCATTAAAAATAATGAAATTCTGCCATTTGCAGTAAACTGGTTGAGCTTGGAGAAAATTACATTAAGTGAAATAAGCCAGGTGCTGAAAGGGGAATACCACATGTCCTCACTTGTGAGTGGGAGCTAAGAAACAAAGAAAGAAAGAAAGACCATAATAATGCATTGAACTGTCAGAAGGAGAGAACTATGGTGTTGGATCAGATAAATTAACATTGAAAAAATGTCCATACTACCAAAAGTGATCTTCATGTTCAGTGCAATCCTCATTAAAATACCAATGCCATTCTTCATAGAAATAGAAAAAAAATGCTAAAATTCATATGGAACAACAAAAGACCCCGAATAGCCAGCCAAAGCAATCCTGAGCAAAGTAATAAAAATACAAAATAAAGCCAGAGACAGAACACTCCCTGACCTTAAATATATACAAAGTTATAGTAACAAAAACAGCATGGTACTGACATAAAAACAGACACTCAGCCCAATGGAACAGAGTAGAGAATAGGAAAATGTGGTATATAATAATATATGTGTGTATATACACAATGGAATATTACTCATCCATTAAAAAATAACAAAATTCTGCCATTTGCAGCAATATGCATGAACTTGGAGAAAATTATGTAAAGTGAAATAAACCTGGCACAGAAAGAGAAACACCACATGTGCTCACTCATAAGTGGGAACTAAAAGAAAGAAAAAAAAAAAGAAAGAAAGGATGAAACAATCACACTAATACATTGAACTTTCAAAAAAAATAGAAGAGAACTGTGGTTATTAGCAGTCAGAAAGGGGGATGAGGCGGGGTGTTAGTAAGAAATTAGATAAGGGTCACAAATATTAACTATTTTTGGAAAACATGAGTAAACTAATTATACTGATTTGATCACCACATATTGTACACATGTATTGATATTCAATTCTGTACCCCACAAATATATATAATCAATTATCTTTCAACACAAATAAGAAAATGAAAGAACAGACCTAACATTACTAGAGGTGGGAAAAAGGAGGAAGGGTGGATAGGGAGTAATAGGTAAGGGGTACAAAAATAATGATGATTTGTAATGGTAAACATGCTAATAATAATGATTTGCTCGTCACATACTGTACCCAAATACTGATAGTTATCTCTGTGCCCCATGAATATATATAAATCAAAATAATTTTTTAAAACTTCAAGGGCAAAGAAAGCCCCTTAAAACCCAAAGTATGAAGCATCACATCACCTGTAAGGAAGTCCCCATCAGAATAAAGGCAGATTTCTCAGCAAAAAGCTTACAGGCCAGGAGAGGATGGGATGATATATTCAGATTACTATAAGAAAAAACTGTCAATGAAGAATACTATACCCAGCAAGGCTATCCTTCAGAAATGAAGGAGAAATATTGCATTTCTTAGACAAACAAAAAACCATGGGATTTCCCCACGACATAACCACCCCTACAAGAGCTCCTCTAGGACGTTGTACATCTGGAATCCAAATAATGATATTCAACACCATGATTACATGACAAAGAACAATACCCAGTGATAGAGCAGATATGCAGATGAGAAAGAATGAAACTGCATATTACCACCTCAAAAAAACCATCAGCAAAGACAAACTATAAAAGAGGAAGAAAGAAACAAAAAATATTTAAAACAATGATGCAAAATATCAGTAAAATGCCAAGAGTAAAGCAATACTGTTCAATAACAACCCTAACTGTAAATAAATTGAATTCATTCAAAAGACATAGACTGGCTGAGTGCATTAAAAAAAACTCGACCCACCTCACCTGCAGAGTCTCATACAAGCTAATAGTTAAGGGATAGAAAAAGATATACAGCACAAATGGAAACAAAAAATGAGCAGGAGTAGCTATTCTCATATCAGATAAAATATACTTTAAATCAAAAACTATAAAAACAGACAAAGAAAGTCATTATATAATAATAAAGCAATCTGTCCAGCAAAAGGATGTAACAGTCATAAACACACACACATCCAACATTGAAGCACCGAGATATATAAAGCAAACACTACTAGACTTGAAGAGAGAGATCCACCCCAATATAATAATAGTGCAGGATCTCAACACTCCTCTCTCGACATTTGAGAGATTGGTGGCAAAAATCAGCATAGAAATAAGGGGTTTAATCTATACTTTATATCAATTGTACTTCACGGAATTCTACAAAACATTTCATCCAACAACTACAGAATTTACACTCTTCTCATCATCACTTGGACAGTATACAGGATAGACTACATTTTAGGTCACAAATCAAGCCTTAACATATTTTTAAAAAATTGAAATTATTTCATGTATCTTTTCAAACCACAATGGCTTAAAACTAGAAATCAGTAACAAGCGAAACTCTGGAAACTATACAAATACATGGAAATTTAACAACATGCTTCTGAATGACATATGAGCCAAATAAGATATTAAACAGGAAATCAAAAACATTTTTGAAACTAATCAAAATAAAGACACATCATATGAAAACCTGTATGATACTGCAAAAGCAGTGCTAAGAGGGAAGTTTATTGTAACAAATGCTTTTGTCAAAAGACTAGAAAGACTGCAAATAAACAGCCTAATGATACACCTCAGAGAAGTAGAAAAACAAGAACAATCCAACCCCCAAATAAGCAGATGGAAAGAAATAATTATGATCGAAGGAGATCTAAATGAAATAGAGCCCAGAAAAATGATACAAATAATCAATGAAACAAAAAGTAAGTTTTTTTGAGAAGATAAAATAGAATAATGATTAGCTAGACTAACGAGAGAGAGAAAACCCAAATAACAAAAATCAGAAATGAAAAAAGAGATATCACAACTGATACCACAAAAACACAAAGAATCATTACAGAGTATTATGAACAATTATATGCCAACAAATTTGAAAACATGGAGGAAATGGACAAATTTCTGAACACACACAAACTACCAAGACTGAACCAAGAGGCAATGGAAAATCTACATAGACCAATAAAAAGCAATAAGATAGAAGCAGTAATCAGAAATCTCCCAACAAAGAAAAGCCAAGGACCAGATGGCTTTACTGCTGAATTCTACCAAACATTTAAGGAGGAATTGATCCCAATTCTCTTGAAAGTTTTCCAGAATATCGAAACAAAGGCCATTCTCCCAAACCCATTCTGAGGCCAGCATCAATCTGATATCAAAATCAGACAGAGATGTACACAAAAAAAGAAAATGACTGGGCAAAATTCTTGATGAACATAGATGCAAAAATTCTCAACAAAATATTAGCAAATGGAATACAACAGCATATCAGAAAGATTATACATCATAGTCAATTGGGATTCATCCCAGGGATGCAAGAATGGTTCTTCATATGTGACTCAATAAATGTGATAAAAGGATAAAAACCATATGATTATCTCAATCGATGCAGAAGAACGCATTTGACAATATTCAACTTCATGAAAAAGACTCAAGAAATTAGGTATAGAAGGCAAGTATCACAAAACAATAAGAGCCATACATGACAAATCCATCACTAATATTCTAGATGGGGAAAAGCTTTCAGAACACAAACAAGACAAGGATGCCCACTGTCAACACTCCTATTTACCATAGTATTGAAAGAACTAGCCAGAGCAATCAGGCAAGATAAAGAAATAAAAGGAATCAAAATTGGAAAAGACAAAGTTAAACCATCTCTGTTTGCAGATGACATGACAGTATGTACTGAAAAACCTAAAGACTCTACTGAAAAACTCAGAGATGATGAACAAATTCAGGAAAGTTATAGGACACAAAATCAACACGCAAAAATCAATAGCATTTTTACACACCAACAATGAACTAGCAGAAAAGAAATCAAGAAAGCTAGCCCATTTACAATAGCTGCCATAAAAATAAAACACCTACAAATAAATGTAACCAAGGGGGTAAGAGACTTCTACAGTGAGAACTACAAATTACTGATGAAAGAAATTAGGGAGGACACAGAATGATAGACATTCCATGTACATGAATTGGAAATGTTAACATTGTGAATATGTCCGTACTACCCAATATGATCTACAGATTCATTGCAATTCCCATCAAAATACCAGTGGCATTCTTCACAGAAATAGAAAAAACAATCCTAAAATTCAAATGGAACAACAAAAGACCCTGGGAAACAAATAAATAAATAAATAAGGCTGGAGACATAACACTGCTTGGCATCAAATTATACTACAAAATTATAGTAAACAAAATGGCATGGTATTGGCATAAAAACAGAAGATGAACCAATGAAACAAAATAGAGAACTCAGAAATTAATCCACATACTTACAGCCAACTCATCTTTGATGAATTCACTAAGAACATACATTAGGGATAGGACAGCTTCTTCAATAAATGGTGCAGGGAAAACTGAATATCCATATGTAGAAGAGTGATACTAGACCCATATATATATGTATATATATATGGGGAAAATAAACAAATGGGATTTTATTAAAATAAAAAGCTTCTGCACAGCAATAGAAACAACCAACAGATTGAAAAGACAACCTACAGAGTGGGAGAAAATATTTGCAAATCTAGCAAGGGATTAATAAACAGAGTATACAAGGAATGCAAACAACGGAATCAAAATAATCAAATAATCCAATTAACAGATGGGCAAAGGAGCTGAAGAGACATTTCTTAAAGGAAGACATACAAATGTCCATCAGGTACATAAAAATGTTGAGCATCACTAATCATCAGGGAAATGCATGTCAAAAGCTCACTGAGATGTCATCTCCCCCCAGTTAGACTGGCAATTATCAAAAAGACAGTGAATAACAAATGCTGGTGAGGATACAGATAAAGGGGAACCCTTGCACACTGTTGGTGGAATCGTAAATTAGTACAGCAATTATGGAAATCAGTATGGAGGTTTCTCAAACAGTTACAGATAGAACCACCATAAAATGCAGCAATCCACAACTGAGTGTATGCCGAAAGTTATGGAAATCATCATGTCGATGAGATACCTGCCCTCCCATGTTTATCACAGCTTTATTTGCAAAAGTCAAGTTATGGAACCAACCTAAATGTCCATCTACTGGATAAGGAAAATGTTGAATGTATACACAGTGGAATACTACTAAGCCATAGAAAGTGTAATTCTGCTATTCAGAACAGCACGGGTGAACTTGGAGAAAACTATGTTAAGTGAGATTAACGAAGCACAGAAAGAAATACTGAAAGTCCTCACTCATAAGTAAGAGGTAATGGAAGGAAGGGAGGAAGGGAGGAAGGGAGGGAAGGGAGGGAGGGAGGGAGGGAGGGAAGGAAGGAAGGAAGGAAGGAAGGAAGGAAGGAAGGAAGGAAGGAAGGAAGGAAGGAAGGAAGGAAGGAAGGAAGAAGGAAGGTCATAATTATATGTTGAACTTTCAGAAGGAGAGAACAGACCTGTGACTACTAGAGGTGGGAAAGGGAAAGGGGCGGGGTGTTAGTGAGAAATTGTTAATTGATGCAAAAATGATTACATTTTGTAGTGATGAACATGCTAACTATCCTGATTTGATCATCACATATTGAACACAGTTATTGATATTAAACTCTGTACCCCCAAATATGTATAACCAATTATACTTCAATTTAGTAATTTTTAAAAAGAAATTCAAAAAAAAGAAGTTGGTCTCCTACCTCATACCACATACAAATATTAGTTAAGGTGAATCAGAGACCTAAGTGCAAAAGCTAAAACAATAAAACTTCTCAAAGAAAACATGGGTAAAGCTTTGTGGCTTTTGGTGACTAACCAAAAAAAAAAAAAAAAAAAAAAAAAAAGGATAAATTGACCTTTTCAGAATTTTAAAACTTTTCCCTTTAAAAAAAAGATGTACAGACTGGGAGAAAATGTTTGCAAATTATATATCCAATAGGGATTTGTTTCCAAAATATATGAAGAATTCTCACAACTCAATAAAACTAAAACCCAATTTTAAAATGGCATGAGTTTCAATATACATTTTTCCAGGTGAGACACAAATGGCCAATAAGTGCATTAAAAGATGCTCAACATCATTATTTATTGTGGAAAAGCATATGAAACCCACAATGAAGTATTACTGCACACCTACTAATATAGCTATAATCTAAAAGGATAACTGTTACCAAGCATGTGGAGAAACTGAAACCTTCGTAAAGTGCTGGTGAGAATGTTGCATAAATGGTGCATTTTTAAAGAAAACAGCTTGGTATTTCATAAAACATTTTCATATAGTGTTATATGTAAATTTACCATATGACCCAACAACTTCACTGCTATATATATACTTGAGAAATGAAAGTGTGTTCATACAAAAACTTGTTCACAGATATGTAATTATGTTGTTGTTTATCACAGCATAATTAATAATAGCAAAAAAAAAAGTTAACCCAACCTTCTATCAAGTGGTAAATGGATAATCAAAATTTGGTACATTTTCTCAACTGAATACTCTCTGGCAATGAAAAGGAACCATTTGGATAAACCTTGAAAACGTTATTTTGTGTGGAAGAAGCCAAACATGAAACACTATGTATTATATGATTCTGATTATAGGAAGTGTCCAGAATAGGAAATCCATTGAGATAAAGAGTAGATTAGTAGGTCCTAGGGGGTTGGGAAATATGAAAATCTACAGTAACTGCTAATTGGTATAAAGTTTCACTGGGAGGTGATGAAAATGTTTTCAGCTTAGATTGTGATAGTTGCAAAATTCTGTAAATTATTTAACAATCACTGAATTGTACATTTGAAACAGGGGCGTGGCCTTTATTTAAATTATGCTACAAAAATGCTTTATAACAACAATGTGAATGAGCTAAATAATTAGAATTTACAACTCTAGATTAGCACAAACTGATATTACAAAATGTTCATAAGTAAAAAGAAAATCCATATATTTGAGAATATACTACCCAATTTAGCATTTACTCTGATTTTTCTGTAAATGCTGTAGAGGACAAGTTAGGAATAACATAGTGGGAAAAAAAATCAGACTCTCATTCATATTTTCTGCATTCAGATCCTGATTTCAGCTTTTACTAGCCAAGTAACCTTGGACATGTGATCTAACTTCCCTTTTCTTCAGTTATTTCATTGGTAAAATAGGGATAATTAATAGTCCCTACACCATGGGTTTATTGTGATAATTCAAATATTTAACACGCATAAAGTCTCCAAATGAGTCCTTAGCAGATAGTAAGCTGTAATTATATGTTTGCAGCTATTATCCTTATTATCAGACAAATGAAGGGAGAAATAAGGTTTCAATAACAGGCCTTGACAACTCACATTTTTCTTGTTTGTTTTCTTCAGGTGTCTTCAATGCCCTTGGTTTTCCTGTGACCCAGTGCCCACTGGGTCTGAATGCCAAAGGACTTCCTCTAGGCATCCAAGTCGTGGCTGGACCTTTTAATGATCACCTGACACTGGCTGTGGCCCAGTATTTGGAAAAAAGTTTTGGAGGCTGGGTCTGTCCTGGAAAGTTCTAGTAGAGCCTTCTCTTAGGTCAAAGGGGTGTGTGTGTGTGTGTGTGTGTGTGTTTCTTTTGATTGAGTGAGCTCAAGAAGCAGCAGGCAAGTAGAGAAAAAGCAACTGGGTAATTTATTCACTTGTTATTCTTTTCGCATTTATTTCCTACTCTAACTGTTGATCTTACTAAAATGGTGATATTTGATTCCTGCCTTCACTTTACTGGAGAAGTGTACATGTAAATGAATAAATGCAATCAAGTTTCCTATATACTGTAACAGTGTTTGTTTTGGGTACAGCAGGGAGATCAAAGGAGGGAATATTCTATTCTAATGAGGGAATCAATAAATTTCATAGAAGAGATGATGCTTAAACTGAGATTTGAAGGACCGTTATGTGTTTTTCAGGAAAATCATGGAATAAGGGAATTCCAGTTAGAAGGAGCTGTAGTGGCAAAGGAAAGGCATGAGACTGCATGGTGTGTTCATGCAGCCATAAGTTCTTATGACTGCGGGGAGCTAGAAAGGGGTATAGAAGCAATAAGATTGCAACAAAAGAAGCTTCTCCAATACCACCAATGTTTTTTCTGTAGTTTTGTCCACTAAGGGGTCCTAGAAGCAATGGCACCTCAGTACAATTGATCACACATAGCATCCCGATCTTTGTTTCTAAATACCTTTTTTTCAATAAAAGGGAGCAAGGTTTTTCAGAGAAAAAGCTGGTTCCAGGGCTGAGACAGAGAAAACATACATGAACCTAGAACAGGTTGGAAAAGCTCAAAATTGAAGGTGGATATGTTAAAAAGTCACAAGACCAGTTTAATGAGGCTGTCACTGGCCAAATTTAGGACAATTTGAATATCAAAATGAATGAACAAAAAGAACAAAGTTGAAGGCATCACACTTTCTGACTTCAAAATATACTGTAAAGCTATAGTAACCAAAATAGCATGGGACTGGCATAAAAACAGAAGAAAACCTGAACCAATGAAATAGAGAACCCCCAAGTAAACCCAGGCACTTACAGCCAACTGATTTTTGCAAACGTGTCAGAAATATACAATGGTGAAAGCACAATCTCCTCAACAAATGGCGCTGGGAAAACTGGATATCCACATGTTGAAGATTGAAACTAGACCTCTATCACTCACCATACATAAAAGTCAATTCAAAATGGATCACAAACTTAAATTTACAATCCAAAACTATGAAACTACTAAAAGAAAACATGGGGGAAACGCTACATTAAACTGGAGTGCACAGTGCCTTTTTACATTAGAATACATGGCATAGGCAACTAAAACAAAAATACATAAGTGGGACTATATCAAATGAAAAGCTTTTGCACAGCAAGGGACAGTCAACAAAGTGAAGAGACAGTGTATTGAATGGGAGAAAATGTTTGCCAGCTACACATTAGACATCCAGAATATATAAGTAACTCAAACAACTCAACTGTAAAAATAAATAAACCAATTAAAAAATAGGCAAAGGACCTGAACAGACATTTCTCAAAAGAAGACATACAAATGACCAAAGGCACATGAAAAAATGCTCATCATCACTAATTGCCATGGAAATGCAAATTAAAACTGCAATGAGATATGATCTCACTCCAGTTAGGATGACTATTATCAACAAGACAAGAAATAACAAACGCTGGCAAGGATGCAGAAAAATGGAACTCTCTTACATTGCTGGTTCGAGTGTAAATTGGTACAGCCACTGTGGAAAACAGCATGGGGATTCCTCAGAGAACTAAAAATAGATCTACCTTAGACCCAACTACACACCCAAAGGAAATGAAATCATTATACCAAAAAGACACCTGCACTTCCATGTTCATCACAGCACTATTAAGAATAGCTAAGAGATGAAATCAACCTAAATGTCCATCAATGGATGAATGGATAAAAAAAATTGTGGTATATAAACATGATGGAATACTACTCAGCTATTTAAGCAATGTTATCCTTTGCACTTGGATGGAACTGGAAACAATCATATTAGGTGAAGTAAGTCAGGCACAAAAAAGACAAATACTGCATAATATCACTCATGTGGAACCTTAAAAAAAAAAGGTGGTTCTATAGAAGTAGAGAGTAGAATAATGGTTACCAGAGGGTGGGAGGAGAGGGGGTTCAGGAGGAAGAGAAGTTGTGGGCTAATGGGTATGCTTTTACCCTAAGTGAATCACTGTGCAGTGTGTGCATGTATTGAAAGAACACACTGTACTCCATAAATATGTACAAGTAAATGTTAAAATATTTTAAATAAAAATTTTAAAAATGAATGACTATAATGGATTATAAGTCAAGTGGGAGTGGAGAGGAGGGATAGTATGGATAGACTGATAGATATAGATGATTGCAAAATGATGATTTTTTGAACTATATAGCTTTATATATATGTTCTTCATATGTTTTATATCTAGTTTTATATAGTTATATAAAGCTATATGTTTAGTTAGAAAATCATTCTGCAACCATCAAAATAATATTCTTTTTAATAATAATTAAGATATTACTTATCAATGGATGCTGAAGCAACTGGATAAAATTGCTTGGGAACAGGATAATTTTATTCTCAAAATTTTTCCCCACCTGTTACTTATTAATTACAAGGGTGATGGATGTCACCTTTAGAATGGAGCCATATCGTAAACAATGCTTTAATGTATAGTCAAAATTAATTGAAAAATAATAGGACAAATTAATATCACACATCTCCATTTGATATGTACTGAGGATATATCACTAGTTTTTTGGTGTTCCTGCCAAAAATGCATGACCTGAATCTCATCATAAGAAAGCACCAGACAAAACCCAATTAAGGGACATTTTACAAAATTAAGGGCCTGTGCTCTTCGAAAATGTCAAGGAATTAATGCCAGAGAAAAGCTGAGAAACTTTCAAATTAAAGGTGACTTAAGACACATCATAACTAATGCAACGTGTGATCTTGGATTGGAAAAGTAAAGTTCTTATAAAGAATAGTATTAAGACATTTGGCAAAATATGAATATGGGCTGGATATCAGATAATCATGAATCACTGTGGTGATTTTTGAATTTTAAAATTGCACCAGAAGCATGTAAGAGAATATTCTTATGTTTTAAATTAGAAGAGATGAGAGCCAGGTGATGGAGCTTGCTGTATGGGTGTGAGAGTGTGGCAGGGTGAAAAACAGGATATAGCAAGGAACACAAATATGTAACTGACTTTATGTTTTATTCTGTCCCCAAGATACCTTTATAATAATAAATAAGTTTCCTGAAATGCACTTGACATGCACTACCTCATTTAAAGCTCTAAAGAGTAATGTGAGATAAGCACAATTATTATTCTCACTTCACAGATGAGGAATTTGAGGCAGAGAGGCTTAATTATTTTTCCAAGATGTCACGCAATGTAAATGGCAAAGTGAATTTATATTGTCCGACCTGTGATCCAAAGACTACCTTCGTCAGAAAAGTCTACATTGTTTACTACGTTAGTTAAGATTCTTTTGGCTTTAAACAACAGAAAACCTTGTTTCAAACTAATTATAATTTATAAATTTATAATTTATAACAGGCAGTCAAGTGGTTAGGCAGGTTCCAGGCTGGTGGTTTTCAGTGAATCAAAGATGGTATTAAGGACTCAGGACCTTACGTATCTCTGCTCTACCATCCTCAGTGTTGGGCTCCTCCTCAGGCTGACTCTCAGATGATTGTCCCGATTACAGCCTCCACATCTAGATAGTGTAATGTTCAGGGACAGAAAAGTCCATCCCTTTTTGGAAATCTTTTCTATGAGAAAGGAAGTCTTTCCCAATCCCAACTCCTTTAGCAGACATCCCCTGCCAACATATTGGGCAGCACTGGGTCACACACACATTCCTAAACCAGTCACTGGCAACAAGTATGGCATTATTTGACTGGCTTCTACTAATGACTTTGAGCTAGAATAAATACGGGGATGTCAACTTTATTGTCCACTGCACTAGAATAACCCAGTGCAATAGGATAACAGGAAGTGTTGCTGAGTGTGTGGTTCTTTTGTGTGTGTGTGTGTGTGTATGTGTGTGTGTGCATGCATGTGTATGTGCATGTACATAAAGTAAGGCTAATTTCTGGAACAAAAAGTAAGGCTGGCACAGTAAAAACATACTGTCATGTGGTAACACAAATCAAAGGATGAGAGTGGGAGAAGTTAGCATCTTGTTTACATGTAATTTAATGTTTAATGGCAATAGGTTGAGATGCTTAGCCAGTAGAAGTACAAAAACTCAACCTTCCTAGTCCTATATTTCCTCTACCCTTGAAAGTACTTTGGTTGAAAATTACCCAGGTTTTATTTCAAAGGTGACCAACCTTCCTTTTTCAGACTGAAAAAATCTGCCTGTAACTTTTATAACACCTTTAGTGCAGATTAGGTTTTTCTTAGATGAGGGAAGAAAGTCTTATTCCTTAAAATTATTTTACATATCTTTGCTCAGATATTGTAGTATAAATTAGAGGATAACATAATTTCCCTTATTTCTGAGTTCTTTGGGGGTACTTAATCATTGCCCTCTCTTTTTCCTCACATAGAAACAATGTACATACATTCTGATACTTTCTCTCTAGTAGTAGAAGTCCCTTTCCCTGGAATCATACTGACATCAGATCTGAAATGTTAGGGCAGTATGAGCTGGCAGGAATGTGAAGGACAAATCTCAGAGACCTTGTAACACTGTAGAGTACTGCACAAGTGAGATTCTGCAGCCTGATAATCAGTAGTCCAGAGATAGTTATTTCCTCAAAAGATGAGTAAACTGAGAATTGGGGAGCTTAAAAAACATGCTCAGACCTCATTGCTGGGTAGTGGTAAAACTAGTTTTCAATTCTAGTTCTGTGGGTCCCTACTAAGCAATCATATATTTTCATTAAAACCCTTGCCTTTTCCCTACTTGCTTCTAAATTCTTTAAATCTGTGAATCAGAAATTAAAACACTTTATCAAGAAACAATGTCCAAAAAAAAAAATTGCTGGAAGCCTCTTTGTATTTTCTTGGTGTTCCTCAGGAGGGCAACCCTAGAAATACAATCTCTGTCCAGGTTAAGTGGGGCAGTTCTTGGAGGCAAGACTTTACTGTGCCCTTTACTAGGTATCGGCCACTTTGTAAAAGCTGCTCACTCTAAAGATTTGACCTGCTGAAATGTTAGGGAGAGTGCCATCTTTCTGGCACTTAAAACTAATTGATGCATCTGTCCTTCCTAGAAAGCACCTTTCCAGTCGATACTTCTTCCCATGATGCCTACAGTTTTGGTTTCAAAAGATAAGTTATGAAGGTGAACCTCAGCCCTGATGGTTTCAGTACATCTCCTCTGAGGTCTTATCCAGAAGATTCTATCACTTTACATGGATGCTATCCTACTATGGGTTACCTGGATTTTCCAGGTAGTAGGAAGATGTCTTTGTCATCTATCCTCATCTCAGCAACTGTGACATAAGTGAAGTATGGAGACAGTTAGTGGAAAGAGGAGTAGTTCTGGAGTCAGGCAGACCTTGCTGTGATTCTCAGATTCACTACTTATTAGCTTAGTTACCTAACCTATTTCAGCCAGTTTCCTAATCTATAGAAGGGAGGGTTTGACATTCATGTTTCATGGTCATTTAGAAATGACAACTGAAAGTAGCCTTGTTCACAGTTGATCATCTGGTTATTACTGAGATTTTCTATTTGTCTTCCCTACTGGACTGCAAGCTTCTTGAATATCCTGTTTAAATCATTTCTATTTTTCTCAAATGCACAGTACAGTGTTTCACATGACAGGCAACAGTTGAGCTCAACAGTTCTTGTTGACTAGTTCTAAATTAATTAGGCCTCATTCTATGCCTCTCAAATGTAGTGGTTTTACATTTGGTGATTCTTTTTTTCTTTAATTTTCCATATTCCTATGGAAACCACCAATGTGCCACTGTTGATATGAATCTCCTGTATGCAGAATGTTAAAATTTGCTGCATTGTGATTTTTATTATAATTTTCTTTACATGATAAATGTGGTTTTGGCTGAGCTAGATATGTTTTCTTACTGCCCACCAGGTTGGCTGATATTCATTCAGCAATAACTTTAAATATGGAAGATTTAATAACATGATGACATCATTGCCTGAATAGTGACTTTAAATAATTTTTGAAGGATCAAATTTTGCAAAACTTCATTCATATTTTGACAACATTTTATGTAGTCTTTGCTAAGTAGTATTATCAGGTGTTTTTTAAAAATAAACTTCATAAACTTGCCAAGCATCTTTGCATGGATCAGAACTGGACAGTTATCTATAAGTCATGTTTCATCTGCACAATATGAAATGCCACAATGACTTGTTGCAGTCAGGAATATTAACTGCTTGCTTACCTGTCTTGACAATCCTCAAGTACAACTTTAAAAGTATTTAATATACAAATTACAACTGAAGAGCCACTGTTCTCAAAACTATTTGGAGAAATATGCGAAGAAGAATTTTATCAAATTTCCTAAACTGATATCCTTGAGTTTTCACCACATGATTCATCATATTGATATTCACCGGCTTTGCACAGCCTCTGTGAATGGCTAAATAGCAGGTAGCAATCTGTTCCCCCCATAGAGGGCATTTCTCCTCAACTCTTCATCTTCCTAACTCCTACTCATTCTTTTTGTTTGTTTATTTATTTATTAACTTATTTATTATTATTATTATTATTATTATTATTATTATTATTTACACTTTAAGATGTTCCAGAACTGTGGGAGGGGGACAGGGCAGGGAAACAAAGGTGGGGCTAGCCTTTGGTCATCTCATTTGCTGGGGTGACATGGGTGAGGTGTGTGGGTACCCCACTAAGGCTCGGGAGCCTGGGGGATTTCTGGTGGTGGCATGGTTGTCACTGGTCTGGATGCAAACATTGGGGAACATGGCTGAGCCCCTTGGTCCCCCCACCCAACCTTGTGGGCCTGGGAAGCTTCTGGCACTGGGTCAGTCATTGCTGAGCTGGACGCAGATGTCAGGGGGAGTGGCTGAGGCCCTCGGCATCTCCCCACCCCAGCTCAGGGGCCTAGGGGCTTCCAGCAAATGTGTAGTCATCGCTGGGCTGGATGTGAACATCAGAGGTGCATGGCTGAGACCCTCAGTCCCCCTACCTTGGCTCAAGGGCCCAGGAGGCTTCTGGTGGCAGCACAGTTGTCACTGGGCTGGATGCAGATGTCGGGAGCTCATGACGGAGGCCCTTGGCACCCCCCACCCTGGCTTGGGAGTCCAGGGGCTTCTGCAGCAGCTCGGTCATCACTGGGCTGGATGTGGTCATTGGGTGGTGAGTGGCTGTGGCTGGGGCCCTCACACTTCCCTCATCACAGTTCAGGAGCCTGGAGGCTTCCAGCTCTTCTGGTTTTATAGGTATTCTGTGGTGGTGTTAGACCTTTACTGGTTAATATCAGAACTTTGTCTCTGATCTATAAGGTTTTTGTGTTCTCTTTCAGTTCTGTGTTGGGTTATTAGCTACCCCCACCACTTAAACTCTACACTGGAACTAATTTGTTATCCTTCGCTAAAACGGAGGGATTTCCTGTGGAAACCAGCACTTGAGCCCAGTGGTTGAGTTAGATTCCCGCTTTGCTACTGATTCTCTGGGGAAGGCTTTTTGTGCAGCTCAGGTTTTAGTTGTCGACCCTTTAAGCACAACTGGATCTTATGAGGTCCGATACACCTTGGTTCTGTGGAAACTCTGGTCTGGGCTTGAGTCTTTTCAGCAAACTACATCTTCTGCAGTTCTATATTCCTGTCCAATCTCTACAGAGTGGGCCTGTGCTGATTGGAGGGCAGATCGGCTGTCCACGCTATGCCCCAACGTGGGCCTATCTTCCCCAACCCCTGCACTCCAAATATTTCTCATGGGGTAGACCATGTGCTGGTCCCTTGCAATGACTCACTGGCCTTTGAGTCATTCTTTTTCTTCAGTTGTCTGTGGTCCCCCACTCGTATGTGAATCCATGGGAACCCTGTTAGTGCTTTTGCTAGTCTGGGGGCCACCAAAGCCCTTCTCTCCCCTGAAGTCTCCAAGTTACTTCATACAAAGGGCATAGCTGTGGTTTTTGCAAGCTCTTGCTCTGTGCGCTCACCAGGGCCAGCCTTAAAATGGCCAGGGCTCAAAATGGTCAGAGCAGTTCCTTCTTTTTCTCATCATGGCTTCTCCTACCTTCATGAACTCCGTAGGTCTCTCCTCCTCTTCCCCTAAGCTCTAATGGCCCCAGGAGGCAGTCATTGCTTTTCAGTAGTTGTAAATTGGTTGATTGTGGGGGAGAGTGATGCTGGGGACCTTCTATTCCACCATCTTGATTCTCTATCCCCCTACTCATTCTTAAGGTCTCAATTTACAGGTAATTTTCTCTAAGATTATTTTCCTACTTTTCCTCCCCACCTGAGTCAGTTTTTTTCTGCTATAAGGTGCTAGAACACTCTGTATTCCCTAATACATAAAAAAACATGTATCACTAACTTCCTTTTCATCTACCAGATGTTAAATATCATTGAGAAAGTTAAAGAAAAACTTCACATTTTACTGATGCAATATGATGGAGAATGATTTTTAATATTTTAAATAAGTAAAGTTTTTACTCAAGATCAAAAGCAGGTATAAGAAGTGGAATCTGTTTCATATTACTGACATTTGTACACTAAAAGATATCTGCTAAACAAACTTTTTTTTTACTTCTGTATTTTCAAATATATCAGCTATAACATGTAGATGGAGTAGGGGGATTGTGGGAAGATGGTGGACTACAGGTGCCCAGGGCATGTTTCCCCCACAGAAGCCAATTAGAGCAGGACAAATACCACCACCACAGTCTCCACTGCCATTTTCTGGACCTAGGATCATCGACCATCTTCCCAAACAGAGGTTTGTCTCACTCCCCACTACTGCCACCTGCAGCACGGCCCCTACCACTGCCACTGCAGCAGCTGCTGTTGTCATTGTCCAGTCTCAGGACCTTAACCTACCTTCCTGCAGAGAGGTTCATCCTGCTCCTTGCTGCTGCTGCCTGCAGAGTGCCCCCTCCTGCTGCTGCTTTCACAGCCACCAGCAGCCAGCCATGATGTGCAAGACCACCCCATGCCACTGCAACACCAGGCACCCCACCTGCATGCAGGACCCCCCATGCTGCTACCACACCAGGGACTCCAGTTGCATGCAGGACCCTCCATCATTGCCTGCTTGACTGCATTTTCACAAGGAGGGTCACAAGCAGAGCCACTGGAAAGAGATGAGTGAGTGCAGACCCAAACCCCAGAGGCCCAACCCACAGGGGGAATAACGTGGCCACTGCAGTCATGCACCCAGGATGGGACCTATGTGACTTATTTGATAAAAAGAAACACTTATGGAGTTCCTAGAGAGTGTAGAACCCCATGATAGCCATAGATTACATATGAAAATTCTCAGCCACCACCAACCCACTCCCCAATTGGGGGTAACAGGGATCCAGGAAGAAGCTGTGCCTATAGGAGTGATGAAAGATAAACCTTACCCAGGGTAGCCAATTAAATCTGAGGAGTTCCAATATACCCCAGTCCACCTATCAGGGCAATGGGACACCTGCTGTGGTGCTAACAAGCCTTCCCAGGGTCATCCACACAGCCAAAGTATGACAGGGCACCCAGGAACTTCTCCCAAAATTTTAAGAGATCACCTGTGTCCTCAATGACCCAACACAAGTCACTCAGCTCAGCAAGAAACCAATAAGTGCCCAAGTGCCTAGGTCACAGAAGCACTCATGCACAACTCTGACATTGAATATGGCCAAAGTAACCACACAGAGACTATACCACTGTGTCTCCCTGGAACCAATACTAAAACATCTGACTCAACAGTCAATACAAAACACATCTACAGGAAGGAGTCTCTCCCCCTCAAAAGCCATTCTGAAGTAATAGGAGAATGAACTGCTCTACCAGTTGACTAGACAACAATGTCAGGATACCAGAAATATATATTAAAAACAAACAGACAAAACAACAACAACAACAAAAAAAAAAAAACCCAAGAAAATAATTCTCAAGTACCAGACCCTATACAGCAGGAAACCTTTGGAATATCTGAAAAGGCATTCTGAGCAGCAATTGTAAGGAAACAATGAGTTACAAGAAGACACAGGTGACATAATGAAATGAGAATAACTATCCAGGATATGATGGGGGAAATTTACAAAGAGATAGATAACTTTAAAAAGAATGTAGCAGAACTTACGGAACTGAAGGATTCATTCAACAAAATAAAAAATACAACAGACAGCTAAACTAGCAGTCTAGAGCAACAGAAGAAATTTCCAATCTAAAAGATATTCTTTTTGAAATAACCCAGGCAGACAAAAAAGAAAAAAAAAAGAGGAATATCAAAATGAAGAATATCTATGAGAGCTAACAGACAACCTTAAGCATACAAATATACAAATCATGGATGTTCCAAAGGGGAGGAGAAAGGAAAATGCATTGAAGATATATTAATCAAAATAATAGCAGAAAACATTGCAAGCATTGGAGAGACACAGACTTTCACATCAAAGTGAATCAAAGATTCCCAAAGAGATCTAATCCAAAAAGGTCCTCTCTGAGACACATTATAGTCAAACTGGCAAAATGCAAAGACAAAGAGAGAATCTTAAAAATGGCAAGAGAAAAGCATCAAGTCACCTGTAAGGGAGTCCCTATCGAAATAACAGCAGACTTCTCAGAGAAAATAATCCCTACAGGCCAGAAGAGAACGGGATGATATATTCAAAGAACTATAAGAAAAAGACTTCCAGCCAAGAATATTATACCCAGAAAGGCTATCCTTAAGAAATGAAAGAGATATAGTGTTTCCCAAACCAAAAAAAGAAAAAAAGAATACCTGCAGGAATTCACCACCACATGACCAAACCTACAAGAAATCCTCAAGGGAGCCCTAAATCTGGAATCCAAGAAACGAAAATCACCACCATGAATACACAGGAAAGAACAAAACCCACTGGTAGAATAGATATACAAATGAGAAAGAGAAAGAAACTGTGTCTTGTTAAATCAAAAAAACCAACAAACTGAAAAGACAATAAAAGGAAAGAAGGAAGCAAAGAATATTTAAAACAACCAAATGAAAATTAATAAAATTCCAGGAGTAAGACATACCTTTCAATAACAACCGTAAGTATAAACGAATTGAATTCCCCACTCAAAAGACACTGGATGGCAGATTGTATTATGATGCCAGACCCAACAGTGTGCTGCCTAGAAGAAACTCATATCACCTGTAAAGTCTCACACAGACTAAAAGTGAAGAGAGAGAAAAAGTTATACCATGCAAATGGAAAGTAAAAATGATCTTAAATCAGTTAAAATAGACTTTAAACCAAAAACCATAAAAAGAGACAAAGTAGGCCATTATGTAATGATAATAAATGGGTATATCCAGCAATAAGATATAACATTCATAAGAATATATGCACCCAACAGTGGAGCCATGGACCCAGACATATAAATCAAACACTATTAGACCTAAAGGAAGAGATAGACCCCAAAACAATAATAGCTGGGGACCTCAACACCCCTCTCCCAAGACTGGACAGATCATCCAGACAACAAATCAGCAGAAAAACAAAGGATTTAATCTACACATTAGACCAATTGGATTTGGCAAACATCTAAAAACATTTCATCCAACAACTGTAATACATGCTTTCTTCTCTCCAGACCATGGAACATTCCCCAGGCTAGAGCACATTTTAGGCCACAAATCAAGCGTCAACAAATTTGATGAAAAAATCAAAATCATCTCAAGCATCTTTTCAGACCACAATGGATTAAAACTAGAAATAAATAGCAAGCAAAACTCCAGAAACTATACAAATAGGTGGAAATTAAACAGCATGCTCCTGAACAACATATGGGTCCAAGAAGAAATTAAACAGGAAATGAAAATATTTCTTGAAACTTATGAAAATAAAGACACATCATACCCAAACCTGTAGGATACTGTAAAAGTAGTACTAAGAGGAAAGTTTATTGAAATAAATGCCTGCATCAAAAGAATAGAAAGTCTTCAGATAAACAACCTTACAATACACCTCAAAGAAAAAGAAAAACAAGAACAATCCAATCCCAAAATTAGCAGAAGTGAGGAAATGTGATCAGAGCAGAACTAGATGAAATGGAGAGCAGAAAATTGATACAAAAGATCAATGAAACAATAAGGTGGTTTTTTGAGAGGTTAAAATAGACAAACCATTAGCTAGACTAACGAAAGAAAAAAAAAAAGAGAAGACCCAAATAACAAAGAATCCCAAATGAGAAAGGCGATATCACAACTGATACCATAGAAATACAAAGAATCATTAGAGACTATGATTAACAAATGCCAACAAATTTGAAAGCCTGGAGGAAATGGACACATTTCTGGATACATACAAACTGCCAAGAGGAACCAAGAGGAAACAGAAAACTTGCACATATCAGTGATGAGCAATGAGATTGAAGCAGTAATCAACAGTTTTGCAACAAAGAAAAGCCCAGAACAGGCTGGCTTCACTGCTCACTTCTAGAAAATATTTAAAAAAGAATTAATACCAAACCTTTTCAAACTATTCAGACAAATTGAATCAGAGACCATTCTCCCAAACTCATTCTATAAGGCCAGTATCAACCAAATGCAGACAAACATACAACAGCAAAATAACTATATGCTGATATCCTTGATGAACATAGACACACAAACCCTCAACAAAATATTAGTAAACAAAATACAACAGCCCCTCAAAAAAAAAATTACACATCATTATCAATTGGATTTATCCCAGGGATCCAAGGATGGTTCAACATATGCAAGTCAATAAATTTGGTACACCACATCAACACAATCAAGGACAAAAAACATATGATTAACTCTGCACATGCAGAAAAGGCATTTGACAAAATTCAGCATCACTTCATGATAAAGACTCTCAACAAATTAGGTAAAGAAGGAAAATATCTCAACACAATTAAGGCCACATATAACATAGGCACTGCCAACATCATCTTGAATGTGACATCATCTTAAGAACAAGAAGGAGACAAGGATGCTCACTATATTTAACATAGTACAGAAAGTATTAGCCAGAGCAATAAAACATGAGAAAGAAATAAATGGTATCTGTACTGAAAAACACAAAGTCAAATTGTCCCTGTTTTCAGATGACAGGATCTTATACAGAGAAAAACCTAAAGACTCTATCAAAAAACTCTTAGAACTGATAAACAATTTCAGTAAAGTTGTGGGATACAAAATAATCATGCAAAATTTGGCACCATTTTTATTTATTTGTGTATTTTTTATTATAAATATTCATGAGATACAATGCTGATTGTCAACCCTCATGCCATGAGGTGAGGGCCAGATTCATACGGTCAGCATACCCACTGCCAGAAATTGCTTTTGTACCTTCTGTCCCCACCCAATTATCCCCATCTGCAACCCCCTCCCCCTCCACCATTCCCCTCCACTCCACATTGTAGCCTAAGGAATATTCTCTCCCTCTGCAAGACCAATGCACTACTGTGGTCTTTCTTTCCTTCCTTCTTTCTCTCTTAGCTCCTACATATGAGTGAGTACATGTGGTATTTATCACTCTGTGCTTTGCTTGTTTCACTCAACATAAGTTTCTCCAGTTTCATCCATGTCGTTGCAAATGGGAGTATTTCATTCTTTTTTTATGGCAGAGTAGTATTTCATGGTGTATATATACCACAGTTGCCTTATCCAATCATCCATCGATTGACATTTTGGTTGGTTCCATATCTTGGCTATTGTAAACAGAGCTGTGATGAACATGGGAGTGCAGGTATCCCTTCAACATGATGACTTCCATTCCTCTGGGTATATACCCAGAAGGGGGATTGCTGGATCATATGGAGGATCTATCTGTAGTTGTTTGAGAAACCCCCATACTGTTTTCCATAGTGGTTGTGCTAATTTATAGTCCCACCAACAGTGCAGTAGTGTTCCCTTCTCTCCACACCCTCACTAGCATTTGTTATTCACCATCTTTTTCATTATAGCCAGTCTAACTAGGGTGAGGTGGCATCTCAATGTAGTTTTAATTTGCATTTCCCCGACCTGATGTTGAACATTTTTTCATGTACCTGTTGTTGGCACCATTTTTATACTTCAACAACAAACTAGCAGAAAAATAAATCAAGAATGTAAGGCCATTTATAATAGCCACCAAAAAGAAAAAAAAGAAAAAAAAGAAAAGAAAAACCTGGGAATAAATTTAACCAAGCAAGTGAAAGATCTCTGTAAAGAGAACTGCAAATCACTGCTCTAAAAGAAATTAAAGGCTACACAAAATATATAAAGGCATTTCATGCTCTTGGATTGGAAGAAGAAGCATTGTAAAAATGTCCATATTACACAAAGCAATCTACAGATTCAATTCAATCTCCACCAAAATACCATTGACTTTCTTTGCAGAAATAAAAAAATCAAGCCTAACACTCATATGGTACAACAAAAGACCCCAAATAGCCAAAGCCATCCTAATCAGAAAATAAATAAATAAACCATAGGCCTTACACTACCTGACTTTAAATCATAGTACAAAGCTATAGTAACCAAAACAGCGTGATGCTGGCAGAAAAACAGACACACAGACCAATGGAACTGAATAAAGGATCCAAAAATCTACCCATCTAATTACAGCCAACTGAACTTAGGCAAAGGCACCAGGAACCTACATTGGGGATAAGACTACCTCTTCAATAAATGGTGCTGGGGAAACCGGACATCCATGTGTAGGAGAATGAATCTAGACTCGTACCTCTTGCCATATACCAAAATAAACTTAAAATGAATTGGTGACTTAAATATAAGACCTGAAATTATAACATTCCTAGAAGAAAACATAACAGAAAAACTTCAGGGTGTAGAACTGGGCAAAGACTTTCTCAATAAGACCTCAAAAGCACAGGCAACAAAAGAAAAAAATAAACAAGTTGGATTATGTCAAACTAAAAAGCTCCCACACAGGAAAAGAAACAATCAACAGAGTAAAAAGATGACTTAACAGAATGGGAGAAAATATCTGTGGACGATGCATCTAGAAGGGTTAATATCCACAGTATAACAAATTAGCAGTGGAAAAAAAAAGTAACCTGATTTAAAAAATGGGCAAAAGAGCTGAGGAGACATTTCTCAAAGAAAGACATACAAATGGACAACAGAGACATGGAAAAATACTGAACATCACTAATCATCAGGGAAATACAAATTAAAACCACATTGAGATATCATGTCACCCCACTTAGAGTGGCTATCAAAAAGACAGGGAATAACAAATGCTGGTGCGGATGCAAATAAAGAGCAACGCTTATACACTGTTGGTGGAACTTTAAATTAGTACAGCATGGAAAACAGTATGGAGGTTTCTCAAACAACTACAGATTGAACTGCCATACGATCTGGAAAATCCATGTGGTAGGTATATACCCAAAAGAATAGAAATGATCATGTCAAAAGGATAGCTGCACTCCCAGGTTTATCACAGCTCTATTTACCATAGCCAGGAGATGGAATCAACATGAATGTCTAGCCACAGGAAGAAATTGGAATAGTACTCGGCCATGAATATAGAATAATAATCAGCCATAAAATGGAATGAAATTCTGTCATTCACAGCAACATGGATGAACTTGGAGAAAATTATTTTAAGTGAAATAAGCCAGGCACTGAAAAAGAAATACCGCATGTCCTCACTAATATGTGAGAGCTAAAAAGCAAACAACTAAATAAAAAAGAAATAAAGAAAAAGATACAAGAATCACAATAATATGTTGAATTTTCAAATGTAGAGAACAGAACTGTGGTTACTAGAGTTGGGAGGGGAGGAGGGAGAGGGGTTAGCAAGAGATTGGTAAAGGTCACAAAGAATGATTATGCTTGTAATGATGAATATGATAATTATCCTGATTTAATCATCACGTATGGTACATAGGTAGTGTTGCATTCAACTCTGTACCTTACAAATGCGTATAATTAATTATGTTTCAATAATGAAAAAATAAATACACAAACTTGGGCTCATTGGACATAGAACATACTTCTTATTACGTGATTTGTAGCAATCATTTTTTTCAGTATATTAAATTGAAAGTGTTGTGGACACTCTGAAAAATCAGACTGGACCTCCCACCCCAAAATGTGGTTTAGTTATCGAGACTGATTGTGCCACATATATGGTAATAAGGTACAAAAAAGTTTATTACTCACCTGATGAGGCTTCTGTAAAAAGGAGAGTATGCTTCCCAATCAGATTCAACAATGTCTTGGGAGAGTAAAAAAAAGAGATTTGTTTTTATTGTGGCTAGGGGGTAGGGGGAGGGGGAGGATTTCTTCAAGTGGACAGAACCTTGTGTGATTTAATCTCCCACTGGTGCTAAGGAGAGAGCAGCCAAATTGTCTTATTAGCTCACTCAGTTGTGGGGTGGAACGGGAAGGGGAAGGTGTAAGGCTTAAAATCTGTCAGCAAACATCATAAAATGGAGTTATACTCTTCATTACAGGAAGACTGAGAAAATAGATTGAAAGACTGAATGAACAGAGTAATAAATCACACATCATCCACAACAACACCTATTAACATTTTTATATATTTCCTTTGTTGTTTTTTACTGCTTTTATGTGGGAATTTGTTTTGTATATATTACCATTTTATTCCATATAATATATGTGTTTCTGTCTGTCTGTGCATGTACATGAGGGTATTGAAAGATAATACAAATATTTCCATAAATTTTCTAAAGTACACTTGTATATTCTTTTAATTTTTCAAAAGGAGAAAGAAGTACAATTATTTGAATAGAAGGAAATAACTGGTGTAGCCCTCTGACCAAATGCTTTTTAAAGCTATAATAAATAAACACTGTGTCACTGGTTCAAAACAATACATAGCCTCATGTTAGAAAAAATATGACTGCATTCTGAAAATTTGAAGAGAATCCATGGAAAAACCCTTATAGTCAGTTTAGCAAAGTTTCTGGATACTTGAAATATCTCCAAATTAAAAGTATTTCTATATACCAAAAGGAACAGATAAATATTATCCTATACACAACAGCAGAAAAGCAGAATAAACTTTAAAATAAACTTATGAATAAAGTTAAAAAGATGGAAGGGTACTATATTAGTCCGTTTCTGTGGCTTATAATAAAATGCCTGTTACTGGATGATTTCCAATAAAATGAAATTTATTGCTTACAGTTTCCGAGGCTGGGAAGTCCAAAGTCCAGGAAAAACATCTGGTGAGGTGAGTCTACAGCTATTAAGGATGTCACATGGTGAATGGCAGAGCAGAGAGAGAGAGAGAGAGAGAGAGAGACTTTCATGTGCCCTCCTTTTAAAGTTCTCAGAACCATGCCCGTGACCACCATTATTAATCAATTCACTATGGCATGGTTCTCCCAATCCAATCACCTCTTCAAGGCCCCACCTTTCAATTACCACAATAGGATTTCCCACCCTCAACAGTTACAGTGGGGATTAAGCTTCAATGGCTTTGGGGGGCTACTCAATCCACTGCAGGTATTTTATGACAGATATAATGAAAGTCCCATCTAATTTTAAATCATGTTGTATGCATACAAAGTTTTCTGAAATGTTTAGGTTATATGACATAGCATTCAAAACACTAATGGATATTTTTGTGTCAATTTTTTAAAATTGGGATGGGCAGAGCAGGATGTTCAGCTCTACATAACATATTAGCTAGCCTGTAAATACACCTTTATCATATATTAAGTTCTTATATGTTTTATATGGTGTCATGAATAAGCAATAATAACATAAAAATGCAAATAATTAGGTAATGTTGGTGATTAAAATGGCATTTGGTTATTATCCTTATATAAAAATGTCCAATATACAATTGACAAGAGAAACATCAATTGATCAGTGATCTAAGGAATAAGTCAGTTTAAAACATAAATATTTGTACAAATGCCTGATGAACATATAAAAGATGTCAAGGAAGTGCAAATTAATTTTGTTAGTTAAGATTCTCAAATTAGCAAAGATTAAGGAAAGGCTGAGCATGTGCTTGGATGTATTAAGACTGGAATATTTATGCAGTGCTACTGATGATTAAAACTGGGATATTACTTTTTTAAATTAACGGGGTTTTCCAGGATCTCAGGGGAGAGAGAAATGGGGAATTGAAGTTCAATGGACATGAAGCTTCAGTTATATAAGATGACAAAAATTTCTGGAGATCTGCTGTACCTATAGTTAACACTGTGCCTATAGTTAACAATAATGTATTGTTCACTTAGAAATTTATTAAGAGGGTGGATCTCATATTAAGTGTTCTTACCATAATACAAAATATAAGATAAATGGTGTTGGGAATATAACAAGTTCAAAATGTCTTTATTTTTATCTATGAGTTCCACTCTTTAAAATAATACAAAATATATAAAATCTTTAATCTTGAAATAGTCATCTCAACACTCTGAAAAATAAAACTAAGAAACAACCTAAGAAATGAACTTTCCAAGCTTCCTCATTCCCATTTAAGCCTGCAAAATCGTGCTATTCAGCCCATCTCTAAAGTTTTTTTTTTACCAGCAGTTTATATCTCTAATTATTTTTCTAAACATTTTTCTCCTTTACATTGAGGTAAAACATATCCCTTAAAGTGCACAAATCTTAAAAGTATAGTCCTTCCAATTTTTTTATATCTATACATTCATGAAAACACCACTCAGATTAAAGTATAAAAAAGTATTAGCACCACAGAAGCCTCCCTCATTCCTCCTCTTAGCCAAGGCCCTCTCCAAAGGTAGTTTATATCCTGACTTCTGTCTAATAGATTAGTTTTATATAGGTTTTTATACAGATTAATTTTATATAAATGTAACCATGCATTACTTTTTTTTTTTTTCCTTTTTTTATTTCTGGCCTCTTTTTTTTCTTTTTCTTCTCTTTCTTTCCTTTCTTTTCTTTTTAAAAATTTTTTGGTGGCTGGGCAGTATGGGATCTGAACCCTTGATCTTGGGGTTATCAGCACCATGCTCTCTCTCTGACCTCTTCTGACCAAGACAATGTACGTGGCATTTATTCATCTCATTGTACATAACAGTAGTTCACTTATTTTTATTGATATGGTGCATTTCAATTTTAGAATATTTTGCAAAGTATTTGTTCATTCTACTTTTGGTGGGCATTTAGTCTGCTCCCAGTTTGGACCACTATAAATAATTCAGTGTTGAACATTCTTTCGAGTCCTGTGTTGGTTGTAATAAATCGTTTTGTTGGGTAGAACCAGGAACAAAATTGCTGAGTCATAAAGAAAATGTATGTTGGGCTTTAGGAGATATTGCAAATGTTTTCCAAATGACCTACTAATTTGCACTTCTACCAGCAATTGTGAAAGCTTCAATTATTCCACATTCTCACAAATACTTGATATCATCAGTTCTGTTGGGGGCACGGTGTCATATACTTGTTTAAATTTGCATTTGTGTATCTCTGTGTGTGTGAATTAATATCTGTATGTGGTAGTAGGACTTGTGCTTTTTTTTTTTTTTTATCTTAATAGCCAATTTATCCAGGGCAATATATTAAAAAGATCATCCATTCCTCAATGAAATACAGTGTCACATTTATAAAAAATGAGGTCATAGTATATGTGTGGGTGTCTAAATGTTTTCTTTCCACAGATCTAATGTTATGTCAAATCTCTCAGCAGCTGCATATCAGAATAGAAAGAGAAGCAGAAGCAAAAGAACAAGCAATCAGAGGAGAAAAAAACAAAAAACAAACAAAAAAAAACGGTGTGTGTGAGAGGAAATTAGTTACTCTGGACCCTGAATCATCCGCTCTAGCTACTTGTACAGCACAATAAATTTGTTCTGCAGTAATTTCAACAAATTGTTTTTTGTGTGTGGATTAGCAGTAAAGTTTGTAAAGTACAGAGCACATAATAGTCCTCAATAAAATGTAACTCATGATCCCTGGAAACCTCATGGAAAATTTCTGATCAGTTCATTATACTTGTCTCTATGAGAAAAAAATAATCAATTCTCTTCCTCCATTAGCAGCTTGAGAATTGTTCAGACCAAAAGTTTATACAGAGTGTCATGTCAAGGGATTTTGGTTCTGATATGTGGGTTAGTAAAGCACTATATGAGAAACGAAAAGCCTATTCAGAGTGCACTCCTAAAGAATACTGTGTGGTAATTTGAGAAAACTCTCAACATTGCCACTAATTGCTAAACTTGGTCTTGAAATAACCAGAAATAGGAGGAAATGAAAAATTAATGTCTTTTTTATTGTATATATTTAAAGTGTATAACGTAATGTTTTGATATACAGATAAATAGTGAAGTGATTCCTACAGTCAAACAAATTAACGTATCCATCTCCTCATAGTTGCATTTCTGTTGTGATAAGAGCACATAAAATCTACTTTCTTGGCAAATTTCCAATATGCAATATAATGTTATTAACAATAGGCATGTTGGATATTAGCTCTATGGTCTTATTAGATAAGTAAAATAAAAATTCCAAGAAATGGATGTCTGATTCAGAGCCCATGTACATAAACACTCTACCGTGGTGTGTTCTTCATCGAAGGCTGAATACTGGAATAAAACTTAAATATTTTACTGAGGAATAGGATTGTGTCATTTGTCTTACCACCCATTTTGAGAACAAAAATAAACTCTGGCCTTATTTCAGAAATTCATTAAATATGTGAATCTTTTTGATGACCATCGGAACCTTGCCCATCCTCTCTGGAAACTGGCCAAGTGGTGCTTCTACTGGGAAGTAAAACCATCTGCTCTTTTAGACTAATTTGATATCTTTCAAGAAGAAAAGATATCTTGTTCAAAATGTCTTTATAAGGCCAACCCTCAGGAATGAGTGACATCAGCAAGATGGCTAACAGTGCCCAATGCTTATTCCCTACACAAAAAGGAAAACAATAAGTAACTACTAGACTAGGGTGTCTGAGGAGAACACTGGAGTGCAGCAAGAAAGTGACAAAAACAACATGAAGCGCAGAAGCTTGAGACATCAGCATAAAGAGGGGAGTAAAGCACCTTGCTTCTGCAACATTCTCTTCCCATCTGAGACTGGCCTGGACCAAGAGGGACTCTGTGTTATAGGGAAAAGTTAAGTGTGAGACCCCCAGCAATCCCCATTATTACCATGGGCTCCTACAGTTTTTACTATGAGGTAATCCTGCAGCCCTTACAGGACCTACACCCAATTAGGGGAGTTGCTTGGAGTTCACACAACTGCATTACTCTAAAGAAACCACCTTTTATCTACCCTGACCCTCATGATCCCACTGCTATAGCATGGTACTGTCTTAACCAAAGTCACTGCTAGAGTGTGTTCTTCTCTAGGCATCATTAGCCACTGCATCTCCCCATTTCTGAGGCTTCACTGTCATTCTACCACAAATGAATATGTGGCTGCATCGCCATGACCCTGGCTTCAAGGAGCCTAGAACCAATGGAATAGCTGTGACCCTGGTGCCAGAGCGTACCAGGTGCCCCACCTTCCAAGAAACACACAGTCCTTTGAAGGGGGACATGCAGTGACTTCTGGAACCACCACATATGTCAAACAGAGCCTATGGACTGGCCCTTGGCTCTGCTCCAGACATCACCCCTATGTCTGGTGGAACTGCTGGATGTGTCCCCAAAATTCTAAGAGTGAGCCCAACATACTGCCCCTGATGATGCTGTCCACAAGACCTGCAGAACCAACATGGGTACACCCCTCAGGACCAGAGGACTGTGCTAGTGGCCCCACTCTAATCAAGATCACCCTTCAGACCTGTGGACCCACCAAATGTGCATCCTCCAGTGTCTGAAACCTTTTATGGTGCCCCACCTAAAACAATGAGTAAAACAAAAAATATATAATAAATACCTTCAACAACACACTAGATCAAGAGGAAGAAAGAATATCTGAACTTGATGACAGGTCTTTTGAAATAACATAATCAGCCAAAAAATGAATAAACCAATGCCATGGGACTTACAGGACACCATTAAGTGAACAAATTTTCACACTATGAGAATTTTGGATAGAGAAGAGATAGCAATAGGCACAAAAACTCTATTTAACAAAATAATACCTGAAAATTTCTGAAGTCTTGGGAGATATGTATACATCCACATCCAAGAATATCAAAGATACACAAATAGATTTTACTGTAAAAAGTCCTCTCCAAGTCACATTATAGTCAAACTGTCAAAAGTCAAAGAGAAAATTTTAAAAGCATCAAGAGAAATGTTTCAAGTCACATATGAGAAAATCCTCATTAGACTAACAGTAGGTTTTTCAGCAGAAGCATTACAGGCCAGGAGAAAAATATATAACAATAAAGGCCTACATCAAAAAATTAGAAAGATCTCAAACAAACAACCTAATGTCATAAAAAACACAACAGAAATAAAAAGATGACAAAACAAAATAAAAAAGAGGTTTTTCTTCAAAAAAATAAAATTGGCAAATCTCTATCTAGACTAAGAAAAAATAGTGAAAATTGAGTGAAATAAGCAAAGCACAGAGGGATAAATACCACATGTGCTCACTCATATGTGGGAGTAAAGAGAGAAAGAAGGACAGAAAGAAAGACCACAGTAGTGCATTGGACTCGCAGAGGGAGAGAACATTCTTTGGGCTTCAAAGTAGAGTGGGAGGGAAAGGGGGAGGTGGAGAGGGGTTGGGGGTAATTGGGTGGGGGACACAGTGTAAAATGCAATTTTTGGTAATGGGTATGCTGCCAGTATGAAGCTGGCCCTCACATCATGGGCATGAGGAGTGACAATTAGCTTTGTATCTCATGAATATTCATGATAAAAATTAAATAAAATAATTAAAATTAAAATAAGTAAAATAAGAGATGAAAAATACATTACAACTAATACCATAGATATACAGAAGATCCCAAGAAACTATTATGAAAAATGATATGACAATAAATAGAAAAAGCTAGAAGAAATAAATTTCTGTACAAATGCAACCTACCAGGATTTAATCAAAAAGAAAGAGAAAACCTGAACAGATGAATATGGAATAATGAGGTTGAATCAGTAATAAAAAGTTTTCCATCATAGAAAAGCTCAGGACTAGATGGCTTCACTGCTGAATTCTAGCAAGCATTTAAACATTAATTAGTACCAATTTATTTTAATATACTTCAAAAAATGGAAAAGAGATAATTCTTTCAAACTCCATATACAAGGCCAGCTCTACCCTAATTTGAAAAGAACAGACAAAGATTCACACATAAAGAAATAAAACCATAAACCAATATCCCTAATAAACAAGCATACAAAAATTCTCAACAACATACTAGCAAACTAAATTCAACAACACAGTAAAAGAGATCATTTACCAAAATCAAGGAGGATTCATCCCAGGAAAGAAAGGTTTGACATATGCAAATCAATAAATGTGATACATCATACTAACAGAATCAAGTACAGAAACAATATGATCATTTCAATAGCTGCAGGAAAAAATGTGGTAATATTTAACATTTCTTTTGAGAAAAACCTTCAACAAATTTTGTATAGAAGAATCTTAACACACAAAAGGCCATATAAGACAAATTCACACCTAACATCTTAGTGAATGAGGAAAAGTTGAAACCTCTTTCTCTGTGATCTGGAACAAGACAATGATGCACACTTTCACCACTTCTACCTGACATAGTCCTGAAAATCCTAGCCAGAGCAATTAGACAATAGAAGGAAAGACCACCCAAATTGGAAAATAGGAAGTCAAATTGTTCTTGTTTGCAGACAAATATGATCTTACATATAGAAAAACCAAAAAACTTCACCAAAAACTATTAAAACTGATAAACAAATTCAATAAAGTTGCAGGATACAAAATCAACATACAAAAATCAGTAGTATTACTATACACCAATAACAAACCAGTTAAAAAAATATAAAGGAAGCAACCTCATTTACAATAGCTACAAGAAAATCTCCACAACAAAACACTAGTAATGTTTAACTGAGGAGGTGAAAACCTCTGCAATTAAAAGTATAAAAAAACTGATGAAAGAAACTAAAAAGGACCAACAAAAAAAATGAAAAGACATTTCATGAACATAGAGTGGAAAATAAATATTGCTCATTGAAACACAAAAGACCTCAAACAGCCACAGCAATGTTGAGCAAAAAGAGCAAAGATGGAAGCATCACTTTGCCTTGCTTCAAAATATAATATAAAGCTATAATAACCAAAACAGCATTGAACTGGTATAAAAATAGACATATAGACCTGTGGAACAGAACAGAAAATGCAAACATAAATACACACCATTATAGCGAACTGTTTTTTGCCAAAGTGCCAAGAACACACATGTGGAAAGGATAGTCTCTTCAATAAATGGTGCTGGTAAAATGGGATATCCACGTGCACCAAAAAAAAAAAAAAAGAAAAAGAAAAAGAAAGAAAGAAAGAAAGAAAAAGAAACCCAGATCCATATCTCTCACCATATAAAAAAAATCAACTCAAAATAGATTAAATACTTAAACATAAGACCCCAAAATACAAAACTAGTAGAAGAAAACATAAGGGAAATGCCTCATCACTTTGGCCTGGGCAAGAATTTTATGTATAAGAACTCAAAAGAACAGGAAACAAAAGCGAGAATAGAAAAATGAGATTATATCAACCAAATAAACTTATGGCACAACAAAGGAAATAATCAACAGACTGAAGCGACAATCTATATAGTGGGAGAAAATATTTGCAACGTATGTGTCTGACAAGAGGTTAATATCCAGAATATACAAGTATGCAAACAATAACAAAAAAGCAAACAAAGCAGTTGAAAAATGTACGAAAAGACTTGATTATACATTTTTCAAAAGAAGACATGCAAGTGGCCACAGATAAATGAAAAAATGCTCAAAATCACTAATCACAAAGGTATTGGAAATCAAACTCACAATGAGATATCACCTTATCCCAATTGGAATATCTATTATCAAAAAGACAAAAAATAACAAATTCTGATGAGGATGTCGAGAAATGAGAACCCTTATCCTCTGCTTGTGAGAATTAAATAAGTACCAAACAGTATGAAAGTTCCTCAAAAAATTAAATATAAAACTAATGTATGAACCCAAAATCCCACAACTGGGTATTTGTCCAAAGGAAATAATATGAGTATGTCAAGGAAGTATCTGCACTCCCGTGGTTATTGTAGCACTATTTACAGTAGTCAAAATATGAAGTCATTCTAAGTGACCATCAGTGGATAAACAGATAAAGAAAATGCAGTATATATACACAATGGAACACTATTCACCATATGAAAGAATGAAATCCCATCATCTGTGGTAATGTGGAAAAAACTGGAGATTATGTTAAGTGAAATAAGCCAGGCACAGAAAGACAAATACTACATGATCTCACTCATTAGTGGAATCTAAAAAGCTTATTTCATACAAGGATAGAGTAGAATAGTGGTTACCAGATGCTGGGGATTGTAGGAGGGAATGGATGATGGAGAGAAATTGGTCAAATTTAAAATCACAGTTGGATAAAAGGAATGTTTTGATGTTCTATTGCACAGTAGGGTGACTATAGTTAACAATACTGTATTGTATATTTCAAAATAACTGGAAGAGAGGATATTGAATGATCTCACCACAAAAATAAAGGTGAATGTTTGAGGTAATGGATATGCTAAATACCCAAATCTGGTCATTACACAGTATATACATGTATCAAAACATCATACTGTACCCAATAAATATGTAAAACTATTTTGTTTCAATTAAAAATAAAAGAAAAAATAAACATTTTCAGATATTTGGGGAAAGCAGAGTATTGAATACATGTCAGTTGCCATCATCTATTGACCTCCCACATGTCAGGCATTGTCCTAGGTATATGTGTTGTTCACCAGTTGTTTCTTTTCCAATGTAGCTATTATAAGGCCTTCCTATTATACATAGATTTAAAAACTGTGATTCAAAAAGTTTAAGTGACTACCAATTTAAGGAGCTCTTAAACTCAGGTCTTCAACATACAAGAGTTCATAATTTTTTGTTACATTTAATATCTTAATGTCAAAATGTTAATTTAGAAATTGTCTTTAAGGATGTTAAGGAATACCTGATCAGAATGATATTTATTGCTCATTAGATTAAGTTCAGTTCTGTGGATCACTAGGAAAATTAGTATAGCCAGGGCTGTTGCATAGTTACAAACTGGTATTTTAAACTAATATTCATTGAGCATTTGCTTATCAGGCGCTATGTTAGGCACTTCTATATCTGTATGTCCTTAGATCTCAAGGTGTTATTTACTTGAAGATGCTATTGTCCCTATTTTACAGTTAGGAAATTGAATTTAAGAAATGGTAAACGACTTGGCCAGTTCTGGGTTTCAATAACAGCTCTGTCATGTACTATATTCATGTCCTTGGTTCAGATCAACTGTTCTTTCTCTCATCTTTGGTTTTCTACTCTACAAAATTGGGTTAAAATTGTATTTATTGCTTATTGTTGTTCTGTGGGTGAAATTGAATGTACCAACTTAAACTGTATGAGTTAAATGAGACCATACAATAAAACATTTTGTATAGAATCTGGAACATGCTAAATACACAATAAAGAATCACATTAAAAATCAATACTATTATGAAATAGCTCTACTCTAGAAGATCTTACCATAAGGACGTGTGATCAAAGACACTGTTTTCAATGGTTATTGTATTCTGATCAATACTGTCCTCACACCAAGGCAAGAAGAACTGTGGACGGAAAACCCTGAGTCCAGACTGAGACAAGATTGAGCTCTAGACCTTGTTTATCCCCTTTGGGAGAACTCTAGTACACGTGTTGTGTCAACCAGATGATCCAATGACGAGCTCAGGTTGTCACGCCGCTGGAGCTCCTGGGGAAATATTCTTGCTTGTTGGCACATTATTTCATTTATAAGAACATGGTAGATTAAATCACCAGAGGGATGCTGACATAATGGTTGTGGATGACTCAAAGTTGGTATATAGACAGGGGTCCCCAAAATAATATCTTCCTGTGGTCCTAACACCTTAGGGAAGCTCAGTCTCTAACATTAGAAAGAAACCTTTATGGATAAAAAGGTCCTGGAATACTCATTAGGCAAAAATTTTTCAGAACTACATTCCTTAAAATGCATCCTTAAAATCCCACTATGCAATATGGCCTTTTTGTGCTGAGCTGTGAATAGCCATGGAAAGAGTATATACTGATTCTTTGTGTAAAAACTTGGAGTTCTGCTGGAATATTTGATATCTTTACAAATAAAACACATAAAAGATAATGTATATCTTATGTGAAATATTCAAATATGTATTCTTTTTTAAAAATTTTATTTTATTTTGTCAATACACAATGTAGTTGATTATTGTGGCCAATTACCAAAACCTCCCTCCCTCCTCCCTCTCCACAATATCCCTTCTGTCCGCTTGTCTTATCAACTTCAAGGAATTGTAACTGTTATGTCTTCTTCCCTCCCCTCCCCCCCCCCGGTTGTTTGTGTTTATTTTTTATTTATTTTTAGCTCCCACAAGTAAGTGAGAACATGTGATACATCTCTTTCTGTGCCTGACTTGTTTCACTTAATATAATTCTCTCTAGGTCCATCCATGTTGTTGCAAATAGCAGTATTTCATTCATTTTTATAGCTGAGTAGTATTCCATTGTGTAGATGTACCACATTTTCCATATCCACTCATCTGATGATGGACATTTGGGCTGGTTCCAATTCTTAGCTATTGTAAAGAGTGCTGCAATGAATATTAGAGAACAGGTATAACTTCGACTTGATGATTTCCATTCCTCTGGGTATATTCCCAACAGTGGGATAGCTGGGTCATATGGCAGATCTATCTGCAACTGTTTGAGGAACCTCCATACCATATTCCATAGAGGCTGCACCATTTTGCATTCCCACCAACAATATATGAGAGTTCCTTTCTCTCTGCACCCTCGCCAGCATTTATCATTAACAGTCTTTTCGATATTTGCCATCCTAACTGGGGTGAGATGGTATCTCACTGTGGCTTTGATTTGCATTTCCTGAATGCTGAGTGATGTTGAGCATTTTTTCATGTGTCTGTTGGCCGTTCGTATATCTTCCTTTGAGAAAAGCCTATTTAGCTCTTTTGCTCATTTTAAAAATTGTGTTACTTGTTTTTTTGTAGTAAGGTTGTTTCAGTTCCTTGTATATTCTGGATATTAATCCTTTGTCAAATGTATATTTTGTAAATATTTTCTCCCACTCTGTTGGTGGTCTTTTAACTCTGTTAATTGTTTCTTTTCCTGTGCAGAAGCTTTTTAGTTCGATATAATCCCATTTGTTTATTTTTCGTTTGGTTGCCTGTGCTTTGGGGGTCATATTCATGAAGTCCGGGTGCAGTTCTACTTCATGAAGTGTTTCTCCTATGTTTCCTTTAAGAAGTTTTATTGTTTCGGTGTGTATATTTAATTCTTTAATCCATTTTGAGTTAATTTTATAATATGGTGAGTGGTATGGGTCTAGTTTCATTCTCCTGCGTATGGATATCCAGTTATCCCAGCACCATTTCCTGAAGGGGCAGACTCTTCCCCAGTGTATAGGCTTGGTGCCTTTGTCAAAGATCAGATGGTTGGTTTCTGGGTTCTTCTTTCTATTCCATTCATCCATGTGTCTGTTTTTATGCTAGAACCATGCTATTTTGGTTATTATAGCTTTGTATTATAGTTTAAAGTCAGGTAGTGTTATGCCTCCAGCTTTATATTTTGCTCTGAATTGCTTTGGGTATGCATGGTCTTTTGTTATTCCATATAAATGTCTGGATAGTTTTTTCCATTTCTGAGAAAAATGTTATTGGAATTTTGATGGAGATTGCATTGAATTTGTATATCACTTTGGGTAGTATGGACATTTTCACAATGTTCATTCTTCCAATCCAAGGGCACGGCATAATATTCCATCTTCTTGTATTCTCTCTAATTTCTCTCAGCAGTGGTTTGTAGTTCTCATTATAGAGATTTTTCACATCCTTGGTTAACTCAATTCCTTAAATATTTTATTTTTTTGGTGCTTATTGTAAATGGGCAAGCTTTCTTGATTTCTCTTTCTGCATGCTCACTATTGGAGAATAGAAATGCTACTGATTTTGGGTATTGATTTTGTATCCTGCTACTTTGCTGAAATCCTTTATAAACTCCAAGAGTTTTTTTGTAGAGGCTTTAGGCTGTTCGATACCCAGGATCATGTCATCAGCCAAGAGGGACAGTTTGGCTTCATCTTTTCCAATCTGGATGCTCTTTATTTCTTTCTCTTCTCTGATTGCTCTGGCTAGTACTTCCAACACTATGTTGAATAGGAGTGGTGAGAGTGGGCATCCTTGTCTATTTCCTGTTCTTAAAGGAAAAGCTTTCATCTTTTCCCCATTCAGGATGATATTGGCAGTGGGTTTATCATATATGGCTTTAATTATGTTGAGATACTTTCCATCTATACCTAACATATACAGGGTCTTTGTCATGAATGAATGTTGAATTTTATCAAATGCTTTTTCAGCATCTATAGAGATGATCATATGGTCCTTGTGTTTGATTTTATTGATATAGTGTATCACATTTATTTATTTGCATATGTTGAACCAACCTTGCATCCCTGGGAATAATCCCACTTGATCATGGTGTATAATTTTACATATGAGTTGCTGTATTCTATAAGCTAGTATTTTATGGAGGACTTTTGCATGTATATTCATCAAGGATATCAGCCTGTAGTTTTCATTTTTAGTTGTATCTTTACCTGGTTTTGGTATCAGGGTGATGTTTGAATCGTAGAATAGGTTTGGGTGAATTGCCTCTGTTTCAATGTTTTGGAATAGTTTCTAGAGAATTGGTGTCAATTCCTCTTTGAATATTTGGTAAAATTCTGCTGAGAATCCATCTGGTCCTGGGCTTTTCTTTGTTGGGAGCCTTCTGATAACAGCTTCAATCTCCTTTATTGTTATTGGTCTGTTCAGATTTTCTACATCTTCTTAGCTCAGTTTTGGTAGCTTGTGTGTGCCCAGAAATTTATCCATTTCCTCCAGATTTTCAAATTTGTTGGTATATAGTTGTTTATAGTAGTCTCAAATGATTCCTTGTATTTCAGATATATCAGTTGTAATATCACTTTTTTAATTTCTAATTTTTGTTATTTGGATCTTCTCTCTTTTTTTTTTTTTAGTTAGCCATTCTAACGGTTTGTCAATTTTATTTATCTTTTCAAAAAATCAACTTTTTGATTCATCGATCTTGGGTATTGTTTATTGGGTTTCAATTTCATTAAGTTCTTCTCTGATCTTAATGATTTCTTTCCGTCTGCTAACTTTGGATTTGGATTGTTCTTGTTTTTCTATTTCTTTAAGGTGAAGTATTAAGTTGTTCACCTGCCATATTTGCATTCTTCTGAAGTAAGCATTTAATGTGATAAATTTTCCCCTTAGTACTCTTTTTGTAGTATCCCACAGGCGTTGGTATGATGTATCATTGTTTTCATTAGTTTCAATAAATTTTTTGATTTCCTCTTTGATTTCCTCTTGGACCCATATGTCATTAAGTAGAATGCTGTTTAATTTCCATGTGTTTGTATTGCTTCCAGAATTTCCTTTATTACCAATTTCTAATTTTAATCCATTGTGGTCTGAGAAAATACATTGGATAATTCTATTTTTTTTGAATTTGTTGACACTTGATTTGTGACCTAATATGTGATCTATCCTGGACAATGACCCATGTGCTGATGAGAAGAATGAATTTTCTGAGGTTGTTGGATGGAATGTTCTGGAGATATCTGCCAAGTCCAATTGGTCTAGAGTGTTGTTTAGATCTTGTGTTTCTCTGCTGATTCTTTGCCTAGATGATCTGTCCAATGTTCACAATGGGGTGTTCGGTGCCCCTGCTATTATGGTACTAGTGTCTATTTCTTTCTTTAGATCTAATAGAGTTTGCTTATAAATCTGGCTGCTCCAAAATTGGGTGCATATATATTTATGATTGTTATGTCCTCTTGATGGATCAATCCTTTTATAATTATGTAATGGTCCTCATTATCTCTTTTTATGGTTTTTAGGTTAAAGTCTACTTTATCAGATATAGGAATAGCTACTACAGCTCGTTTTCATTTCTGTTTGCATGGTAAATCTTTTTCCATCCTTTCACTCTTAGTCGATGTGAGTCTTTATAGGTGAGGTGGGTCTCTTGAAGGCAGCATATGGCTGGGTCCTCCTTTTTAATCCATTTAGCCAGTCTGTGTCTTTTGATTGGGGAATTTAAGCCTTTTACATTAAGAGTTGTTATTGAAAAGTGTTGATTTACTCCTAGCATTTCACTGATTTTTTTTTTCAATGTCTTATGTGTCTTTTGTTCTTTTTTTCCTGATTTACTGTTTGTTTTCTGTATTTGCTGGTTCCTTGGGTTGTAGATAGCCTTTTTTATTTTGGTTGTTTTCTCTTCATTGATGCCATTTTATATTAGTGGGTTTTGATTTTTCTTGGGTTTTTATGGCAGTGGTAGTTTTTTTTTCAGGTATCAAACCCAATACTCCCTTGAAAATTTCTTGTAAGGGTGGTCGTGTGGTAGTGAACTCCCAGAGTTTTTGTTTGACTGAGAAATATACTATTTTCCCTTCATTTCAGGAGGATAGCCTTGTGGGGTAGAGTATTCTTGGCTGGCAATCTCTGTCTTTTAGTATTTTAATATATCATCCCATTCCTTTCTGGCTTTTAGGGTTTGTGATAAAAAGTCTGATGTTAGTCTGATTGGGGCTCCCTTATAAGTGATTTGACGCTTCTCTCTTGCAGCTTTTAAGATTCTTTCTTTGTCTCTGAGTTTTGCCAATTTGACTGTAACAAGTCTTGGAGAAGACCTTTTTGGGTTGAATACAGTTGGGGATCTTTGAACTTCGTGAATCTGAAGATCTGTGTCTTTTCCAATACCTGGGAAGTTTTCTGCCACTATTTTGTTGCATATGTTTTCAATGCAATCTCCTTTTTCCTCCCCTTCTGGAATACCCATGACTTGGATATTTTAGTGCTTAAGGTTGTCTGATATCTCTCTCAGATTTTCTTCCATGCTTTTAATTCATTTTTCTTCTTCTTCTTCTTCTTCTTCTTCTTCTTCTTCTTCTTCTTCTTCTTCTTCTTCTTCTTCTTCTTCTTCTTCTTCTTCTTCTTCTTCTTCTTCTTCTTCTTCTTCTTTTCTTGTCTACCTGTGTTATTTCAAACAGCCCATCTTCAAGGTCAGAAGTTCTCTCTTCTGCTTCTGCAAGCCTGCTTGTTAAACTCTCTGTTGTGTTTTTTATTTCATTAAATGAATTCTTCAGCTCGGCAAGCTCTGCTGCATTCTTTTTCAGGGCATTGATTTCCTTCTACATTTCTTCTTTCAGGTCCTGTATACTTTCCCTCATTTCATCGTGTTGTCCAGCCTAGTTTTCTTGTATTGCATTCAGTTTCCTTAGTATTAGTACTCAAAATTCCTTGTCACACATTTCAAGGGATTCTTGTTTTACAGGATCAAGAGCTTGAGATTTATTACCCTTTCGTGGTATACTTTCTTGATTTTTCATATTTCTGGTACCTTTCTTTTGATGTTTTGTCATTGTGGCAGGGGATTTCACAGTCCACTGGTTTGACCCTATTGTCTGGTTAGGATGTTACTGTGGCTGCCAATTTAATATGACTACCTCAGTGCCTGCTCAGTTGGCCACTAGTGCCTTGGGTGTGTGCTTGCCTTGGGTCTTGGGCATCTCTGGGAGCTGCCTCTCTGGTCAGCATGCAACTGACCAGGCTGGGGATGGAGTCAGGCAGCAGTAGCAAGTCCTACCTGCTGGGTCATTTGTCGGCACCACAGGGCACGTGGCTTTTGTGGAACTTTAACTTCCCTGGCTCGATGTCTCCCTGCTCCATATGCACTCGGCCAGGCTAGGGATGGAGCCAGGTGGTAGCGGTGATGCCTACCTGCTGGTTAGTGTGATGGCATCACAGGTCATGTGGTCTCTGCAGAGCTTCTGCCTCCCCTGCTGGACATCTCCCTGCTCCGTATGCAATGGGCTGGGCTGGCAATCTTAAAATACGTATTCTAAATCAAATTCACAAATATGTGCAATACTGTACTTTTTACAATAGCATAAAATCAGGACAAGTTTTTAATGCTTTTTTATTGAAACAATTGATTATGTATATTTGTAGGGTACAAAGTTGACTATAAACACTTGTGTACAAAATGTCATGGTTAAATCATGATCGTTATCTTATTCACCCTTTCAATATGTAATCATTCTTCATGTGCATTAACCAGTTTCTCATTAACTCCCCCACCCCTTTCCACTTCTAGTAACCACAGTTTTCTTCTCTCATTCTGAAAGTTCAATATATTATTCTGATTGTTGTTTCTTTCTTTATCTCTCTGTTTCTTTCTATTTGTTTGTTTATTTATTTAGCTCCCACTTACAAGGGAGGACATGCAGTCTTTCTCTTTCTGTGTCTTGCCTCTTTTACTTAACATAATTTTCTCCAAGCTCATGCACATTACTGTGAATGGCAGAATTTCTTTTCTTATCTTGCCTGGATGCTATTCCCTTGTGTGTTTATATATATACCACATTTTCCTTTTCCTGTCATCTATCAATGGACTTTTGGGTTGGTTCCATAGCCTGGATATTATAAATAGAGCTGTGATGAACACGAGAGTGCAGGTGTCCCTTTGACATTATGATTTCCATTCCTTTGTGTATATACCCAGCAGGGATATTTTGGGATCATGTGGTAGCTCTATCTGTAGTTGTTTGAGAAACCTCCATACTGTTATCCACAGTGGATGTACTAGTTTACAGTCCCACCGAAAGTGCAGAAGAGTTTTCCTTTCTCTGCATCATTGCTGGCATTTGCTATTCTCTTTCTTTTTGATAATAGCCAGTCTAACAGGGGTGAGATGATATCTTAAAGTGGTTTTGATTTGCATTTCTGTGATGATTAGTGATGTTGAGCATTTTTCCATATACGTGCTGGCCATTTGTATGTCTTCTATTTTAAAAAGTCTATTCAGCACCTTTGCCCATTTCTTAATGTATTTATTTGTTTTTTTAGTTGTTTGAATTCATGTTGTACTTCTGTCTAAAAACTGGAGAGCCAATTATCACTTAAAAGTATTAATAGAAATGTGTGAAGTAGAATTTTATTAAATTCCAGGAATTTACATTGTACATAGTCTATTGTCATCTTATTTTATGCTAGTAAGCATTGCCCTATGGTGGTTGGTAAGGAGGCATCAAAAAATCTGCTCAAAGACCAGTTAAAAATCTTCCCTACAAACAGGTAGAAAACCCAGACACCCACCACAACATCTCCTCCCTGCCCACACAGAAGGCAGGAAACTGCTGCAGCTGTTGGCTAGGCCCCAGGCTGGCAGAACCTGGACACTTGCTGCTACCTCCCCTACCCACCTGCACAAAAAGCAGGAACCAGACATGCCAGTACTGGGGAAGGCCTCACACAGCTGCCATGGAGGTGGTCAATGACAACCACGACCACAGCTTCTACTACTGCATGGACAGTTTGCTGCCAAGAGTAACATTCATGACTACCATGCAGATGGCCCACCACATACTTGACTTCATTGACACAAAGAGACTCACACGAGGAGCCTGTAAAAAGAGGAAAAAGTCCTTACCTTCAAAGTCTACTCCAGGGTAATAGAAGGAGCAACTGATTGACCAAATGACCACAACTCAATGTAGAGATACTAGAAATAAATAAATAAATAGATAGATAGATAGATAGAAAATTCATATTTTCTAATTTAGAAACTCTCAAGTACCAGACCCTACAGAAAATGAAACCCTTTAGAAGACTTAAAAAGAATTCTGAGTAACTATCTTAAGGAAACTCAATGAGATAAGAGAGGACTCAGTTAGACAACACAAGGAGACAGTATAAAATATCCAAAATATAAAGGAGAAAATTTACAAAGTTGTTAATACCTTAAAAAATATTGTAGCATTCTCAATTCTTAAAAAGGATGTAGAATTCTCAAGGGAATTGAAATAAAAAACACAACTGAGGCTTAAGGAGCAGATCAAAGCAAGCAGAAGAAAGAATTTTCAAACTCAAAGATGGTCTTTATGAAATAACCAAGGCAGACAGCAACAACAAAAAAGAATATACAAAAAGGAAGAAAGTCTAAGAGAGCTAGCTGACAACCTTAAGCAAACAAACATCTGAATCAAAGGTGTTCAGTAGGGGAGGAGAAAGGTAAAGGCATGGAAAATACAGTCAATGAAATAATAATGAAAACCTTCCCAGGTTTGGGAGAGACACAGACCTTCAGATCCGAGAAGTACAAAGATCCCCAAAGAGATTCAATCCAAAAATATCCTTTCGGAGGCACATTATAGTCAAAATGGCAAGGGTCAAAGACAAAGAGAAAATCCTAAAAGCATCAAGTGACTTATAAGTTAACCCCATCACACTTACAGCAGACTTGTCAATGGAAACTCTACTGAGAAGAAGAAAATGCAATGATATATTCAAAATACTGAATGAAAAATCTGTCAGCCATGAATACTATACCCAGCAAGGCTATCCTTCAGCAACAAGGGAGAAATAGTGAACTTCCCAGACAAACAAAAACTGTGTGTGTTCATCAGCACATGACCATCCCTGCAAGGAATTCTCAGGGGAGTCTTTCATCTGGAATCTGAAAAACAATAATCATTCCCATGAATACACAAGATAGAAATAAAACCACTGGCAAAACACACATGCAAATGAGAAAGTAAAAGGGAACTAAATCTTACCACCTCAAAGAAACCCAACAAACTTTAAAGACAAACAATAAAAGGGGAAGAAAGGAATAAAAGATATTTAAAACTTTAAACAAAAAAAGATAATAGATGCCAGGAGTAAGAAAATACCTCTGAAAAACAATCCTAAATGAAAATGGTTTAAATTCCCCACTCAAAAGTCCAGACAGACCGACTGAATTTAAAAAACTGGATTCAACTATTTGCTTTCTTCAAGAGACTCACCTCACATGTAAAGATGCACACAGACTAAAAATGAATGGATATAAAAAGATGTGCCACAGAAATGCAAACCAGGAATGAGCAGAAGTAGCTATTTTTATTTCAGATAAAATAGAACTAAAACCAAAAACCATGAAAAGAGACAACGAAGGCCACTATATAATGATAAAGGGACCTATCCATCAAGAAGACATAACAATCATAAATATATATGCACCCAACAATGGAACACCAAGATATGCAAAGCAGATACTGTTAGACTGAAAGAAAGAGGTAGACCCAGACATGATAATAGTGGGGGACCTAAACACCCCTCTCTCGTCATTGGACAGATCACCCTGGCAAGAAATAAACAGAAAACACAGTATTTATACTGCACTTTAGACCAATTGGACCTGGCAGATACATACAAAATATTTCATACAACTACAGAATATATATTCTTCTCATGAGCACATAGACCATTCTTGGAGATAGACCACACATGACTTCACAAAGCAAGTCTCAATAATTTTAAAAAGGTCAAAATAATCCCATGTACCTTTTCAGACCACAACAGATTAAAACTAGAAATTAACAAGAAGCAAATTTCTGGAAACCATACAAATACATGGAAATTAAATAACATTCTACTGAATGACCTTTAGGTCCAAGAAAAAATTATACAGGAAACCAAAAGATTTCTAGAAAATAAATGGAAATATAGATACATCATGTAAAAACCTGTGGGCTACTGCAAAAGCAGTGCTAAGAGGGAAGTTTATAGAAACAAATAATTACATCAAAAAAATAGAATGAATTCAAGGAAACAACCTAGTGCTACAGCTCAAAGAACTAGAAAATCAAGAGCAATCCTATCCCAAATTTAGTAGATGGAAAGAAATAAGTAAGATCAGAGCAGAACTGATGAAATAGAGACTCAAAAAATAATACAGAAGATCAGTGAAACAAACAGTTTGTTGTTTAAAAAAATTGAAACAGAGGCCATGCTCCCAAACTCATTCTATGACACCAGAATCACCTAGAAACCCAAACCAGACAAAGATACAACAACAAAAAAGAAAAATACAGGGCAATATGTCTGATGAACATAGACACAAAATCCATAACAAAATACTAGGAGTCATAATATAGCAACACATCAAACAAATTATACACTGCAATCAAATGGAATTCTTCCCAGGAATGCAAAGATGTGATACACCATAACAACAAAATCAAAGATAAAAACCATATGATTATCTTAATAGATGCAGAAAAAACTTTTGACAAAATTCAATATCCCTTCATGATAAAGGCTTTCAAAAATTAGGTATAGAAGGAAAGTATCTCAACACAATAAAAGCCATATATGACAGACACACCACCAATATCAACCTGAGTGGGAAAAAGCTGACAGCTTTTCTCTTAAGAGTGGGAGCAAGACAAGGATGCTCACTATCACCACTCCCATTTAACACAGTATTAGAAGTACTAGCCAAAGCAATCAGGCAACAAAAAGAATTGGCATCCAGATTTGAAAAGACAACGTCAAACTGTCCCTGTTTGCAGGTGACATGGTCTTATATATAGAAAAAGCTAAATACTCTACCAAAAAACTCTTAGACCTGATTAACAACTTTGGTAATCTTGCAGGATATAAAATAAACATCACAAAACCAGTAGCCTTTATATTCTCCAATAATGAACTAGCAGAGAAAAAAATCAAGAAAATAAGCCCATATTCCAAAACAGCATGGTACTGGCATAAAAATAGACACTCAGACCAATGGAGTAGAGAACCCAGAAATCAACCCACAGAGTTACAGGCAACCAATATTTGACAAAGGAACCAAGAACAGACTACCTCTTCATTAAAGGTGAATGGGAATTTGGATATGCAGAAGACTGAAACTAGACCCATCCCTTGTGCCATATACCAAAATGAACTCAAAATGGATTGAAGATTTAAGTATTGGATCTTCAACTAAAAATCTACTAATGAAAAACACAGCAGAAACACTTCAGGGTGTATGACTGGGAAAAACCTTTATGAATAAGAGCTCGAAAGCACAAGCAACAAAAGGTAACAAATAAATGGGACTACATTGAACTAGAAAGTGTCTGCACAGCAAAGGAAACAATCAACAGAGTGCAATGATAACCTCCAGAAGGGGAGAAAATATTTGCAATCTATACATCTGACAATTGATTCATGTCCAGAACATACAAGGAAACTATATCAAACAGCTATACAGCAAAAAACCAAATAACCCAATTAAAAAATAGGCAAAGAAGCTGAATAGACAAAGGATTGATATCCAGAATATACAAGTAACTCAAACAAATATGCAGTAAAAACCCAACCCAATTAAAAAATGAGTAAAGGAGCTGAATAGACATTTCTTCAAGGAAGTCATGCAAATAGTACTTAAAAAAAACACTCAGCATCATTTATCATTAGGAAAATGCAAACTTAATGAGGTATCATGTCATCCAAGTTAGACTGGTTATAATAAAAAGTCTGAGAATAACAAATGCTGACAAGGATGTGAAGAGAGGGGAACTCTTCTACACTGTAGGTAGGACTGTAAATTAGTACAGCCACTATGGAAAACAGTATGGAGTATTCTCGAACAACTACAGATAGATCTACCACACAATCCAGCAATGTCCATTGACAGATGACTGGATAAGGAAAATGTGGTTTATGTACACTGTGGAATACTACTCAGACATAAAAAAGAATGAAATTCTTTTTTTTGCAGCAACTTCGATGAGCTTGGGGGAAATTATGTTACATGAAGTAAGCCAGCACAGAGGGAAAATTCCACATGTCTTCACTCATAAGTGGTAGCTAAGGAAGAAAGACGGAAATAAAGACCACAGTGGTGCTTTGGACTTGCAGAGGGAGAGAGCATGCCTAGGGTTGCCAGGAGTGGAGGGGTGGGGGAGAGAGGGAGGTTGGGGATGATTTTGGTGTGGGATACAGGAAATAATGGTAATTTGTGGTAATGGGCATACTGATAGTTTTGATCTGATCATCACATCTTGGACACAGGTGGTGATGGACAGCTTTGTACTCCATGAATATGCATAACCAATAATAAATAAATATAAATGTTCTATATCATACAGCTCTATCAAAATTTATTTCTAGACAATATGTGATGTCTCTGCCTATTTGTGAAGTATGGTGTCCTTATTTCTTGTCCTACAAGAGAAGCCCCAAAGCCCAAAATGTATTTCTTGGCCTAAAAGAGAAACCTCAGAGCCCAAACAGTATAAACTAACCAAAATACTCCCTTTCAAATTTTGTACTTCTCTACAATCATTAATTTTATAAAAACTTGAATAAGTAAGTTTTTATATAACCTTTCTCCCCTTCTGATGCACTTCAATCTTCAGTCACATTAGATATCTCCATATGGTTGTTGATTTTAACTAGATTAATAGATGTATACATGATCTCAGTGACTGGTACATAATTAATAGTCAATAAATAGTGCTCTTGTCACATGTGCCACTCTGCTGAAGACCTCAACTACACCTGAGACAAATCAGAACTTGAAGTGAGGGCTCTATTTTATCTTCCTTTGGAACCTTCCCCTCCAATCTCTCTTGACATTTCTTCTTTGTTTACCCATTGATGTTGACAACATAAAACTTTCCACTCCTAATAAATAAATATCAGACATAGTCATGAGGAAGACTTTGAATTTAATATTTGAATTCAAAATTTATAAAGTGGTTGGCTTATAATTCTGTCAATATTTCTCACTAGCACATCCTGCCTCATGGACAGGATCTCTGGCATCATGAACAATTCTCCATTCTCCACCCACTTCACAACCCCAAATCCTATTTAAGTTTCAGATGTCAGTTTACAAGGTCATTTTCTTCAGGAGAAATTTTCTGACACCACTACATTAGTTTATTTCCATTCCTATGCCCCATGCTCCCTAAACACCCTGTATTTACCCTCTTATAGAAATAAATAATTTATGTTTATATATCATGATATATAATTATCTTATTAACTAGACTGCACTCAGCCTTGTATGCCCAGTACCTAGTCCAGTGTCTGTAACATAGCGAATGCTCAGGAATATTTTATTTTTTGAATAAATGAAATATCTGGCCTGTAGTGGGTACTCAGTAAGTGAGACCTGTTATTTCATTCTGAAATAGATACTGTTAAACAAGAGATAGGGAGCTAAATGAGACAATGACAAGTTGATGAAGATCAGGATTTTCTGGCTTGAGGGAAGTGATTGCATGGTTTCTTAGTCCATTGTGCTGCCATAATAGAATACCAAAAACTTGGTAATTTATAAAGAACAGGAATTTATCTCCTCACAGATAGGCTGGGAAGACCAAGATCAAAGTGCTGGCATCTTCTGAGGACTTATGTACTACATCTTCACATGGCAGAAGGCAGAAGAGTAAAAAGGATCAAACTCCCTTTATCAAGCTCTTTTATAACTGCATTATTCCATTTATAAGGACAAAGCCCCCAAGACTAAACACATTCCAAGAGGCCCTACCTCCCAGTACAGTTGCATTGGGGATTAAGTTTCCAACACATAAATTTGGGGGGGTAATATTCAGGCCATTGCACATGGCTATTGCATCAACCGTCCACTTAGTCGACCAAACCAGAAACCCTGTCACTCACTCACTCACTCATACGTCAAATATGACTGGTCTCCATGTGGCTCCAACAACTTGCAACCTTATCCATTCTTAACCTTTAACCGTTCTTCTTCCATTCCAATTTGTGCCTCTCTGAACTGCTTATAATTCTCCTCAGAGATGAGGTTCTTGCTTCTATACCTAGATCAGTAATTGCCACATTATAGATATTTGATAAATGGTGCCCTTTATAATTGCTGCTCTTCTTGAATCGATACTGCTGGAAAGAAGATTTCCAATGAGGAAAATGTACATATTGATGAATGCTAGAAAGAAGAAGTGCATCTCTATTGGCATCACCATCCAAATTTAACAAAAACAAAAACTTGGAAATCACCCTAGCTCCTCCCTCAAAATTCACAGAGCTCAAATCCAAACAGTATTCAAGAGGATTCAATCTACTTAATATCTATGGAATTTTTCTCTTCTTTGCATCTGAAATATTTTTCTCTTAGAGTTTAGCAATAGCAAACTCTAAGTGGTGTCAACCACTTCAGACTGTCTTTCACACCAACTGTAGATCTCATCACTTAAAGGCCTTCCAAATCCTTGTAAGAGTATTCCTAGCTGCTCATTAGAAGCTTTGAGGGGGATTTCTAGGGAAAAAAATTGAAGCCAATCCCTATTTCAGACCAATTATGTCAGCATGTTGCTTTTTTAAAATTAATCCTTTTCAAACACCCATAGATGATGCACACATGTATGCAGAGTTGCCTACTGAGCCTCGGTAACATTAAAACATTCGTTATAGGATGGCATTCAAGGACCTAATCATCCAGCCTCATATCTCTCCACCTTCTTCGTCCCACTCTGGTCCACTTGCAATCATACAAAGATACCACAATCTAGCTTCCATACATCTTTGCCTATGCTGAGCATATTGTACTAGATGCCAAATTGCAACCACGTCCTGAGCCCATATGGAATCTCAGATCTTACGTCTCTACTTAGTTTTAAGAGAGTGAATCCATCATGTGCTAAGCGCTCTTCACACAAAAATAAAGAACTTGCCTTGTACATACATGTTGCTGAACAGATATCAAGCAGTATTGCTTCTGTTTCTATGTCTGTCACTCCCACTACATTTCATGAGAGCAGGGACCATGTTTGATTCATCTCTACATCCTGAATGAAAGGAAAGCTTAAGGAAGAGATGATACAGCTAGACTATAGATTGCAGTGACCATGATATACACTCCCATTATCGAGTGAAGCAATGAGTTAGAGAATAAAATGGAACCTGAACTTGTTTATAGCTTTGTTTATTTCACATCAATATATATTTTTAAATTCCTTCAAATTGCCAGACACTCTTATATTCAATATATGTATTTTTTTCTGTATGTTTTTAGGATTATCTCTTTATTATTTACTTAGATTGATTTCATTTTGTTGTGCCTTGGCATAGTTGGATTGATGCTTCTTAGGCTTGTGGTTCATTGAGCTTCATTGATCTGTGGGCTCATGATTTTATCAAATTTGCAAAAATAAATTGAATATTATTTCTTCATATTTTTGTGTCCCTCTCCACACCATCTACCTCAACCCATCTTCTTTGACGTCTCTGAATACACATATTTTAGGCTGCTTGAAATTGCCCAACAGCTCACTGACACTCTTTTAATTTTTTTCTGAATTTTACTTTGGATAGTTTCTATTGCTATGGCTTCAAGTTTGCTAATCTTTTTTTCCTGCGGTGTCTAAGCTATTGTTAATCTAATCCAGTGTATATATCATCTCAGAAATTGTAGTTTTAATGCCCATGATTCGGATTGTCTTATACCTTCCATGTCTACACTTCACTTTCTGAACATATGGAATGCAGATGTAATAGCTGTTTTAATGTCTCTACCTGAAAATTATAATATCTGTATCAGTTCCATTCAATTTGATTGATTATTCTTCTCTTTATGTGTGTCTTTTCCTGCTTCTTTTCATGCCTGGTAATCTTTTATTGTATAGCATACATTGTGAATTTTACCTTGTTGGGTACTGAACATGTTTGTACTCCTACATATATACTTCAGCTTTGCACTAGGATGAAGTTGTTACTTGGAAACACATTTATACATTTGGGTCTTTTATTATTTCTCTTATTTATTTATTTATGATGAATATTCATGAGATACAAAGCTGATTGTCCTCCCTCCTGCCTATGATGTGAGGGCCAGATTCATAACGGGAGCATACCCATTACCAGAAATTACTTTTGGACCCCTTGTCCACTCCCAATTATCTCCCAACCTCCCTTCTCCTCCTCCTCTCCACTCAACTCCAATTTGTAACCCTAGGAATGTTCCTTCCCTGTTAGACCATGGCACTACTGTGGTCTTTCTTTCCTTCCTTCCTTTCTATCTTAGCTCCCAAATATGAGTGAGCAGATCTGGTATTTATCCCTCTGTGCTTTGCTTATTTCACTCAGCATAAGTTTCTCTGGATTCATCCATGTTGTTGCAAATGGGAGTTTTTCATTCTTGTTTATGGCAGAGTAGTATTCCATAGTGTATATATACCACAGTTTCCTAATCCAATCATCCATTGATGGACATTTAGTTCCATCACGGCTATGGTAAACAGAGCTGAAATAAACATTGGAGTGCAGGTATCCCTTCCACATGATGATTTCCATTCCTCTGGATATATACCCAGAAGAGGGATTGCTGGATCATAATGGAAGATCTATCTGTAGTTGTTTGAGAAAACTGCAAATTGATTTCCAAAGTGGTTGTACTAATTTACTGTCCTGCCAACACTGCGGTAGTGCTCTCTTTTCTCCACACCCTCACCAGCACTTCTTATTCACTGTCTTTTTGATTATAGCCAGTCTAACTGGAGTGAGGTGGTATCTCAATGTGGTTTTAATTTGCATTTCCCTGATGACTAGTGATGTTGAGCATTTTTTCATATATATGTTGGCCATTAGTGTGTCTTCCTTTGAAAAATGTCTATTCAGCTCCTTTGCCCACTTTTTAAATTTGGTCATTTATTTTCTTACTGTATAATTGCTTGAGTTCTATGTATATTATGGATATTAGTCCCTTGGCAGATGCATAGGTAGCAAAAATTTTGTTCCACTCTGTAGGTTGTCTTTTCACTCTGTTGATTGTTTCCTTGGCTGTGCAGAAACTTTTTAGTTTGATGTAGTCCCATTTGTTTATTTTTTCTTTTGCTGCTTGTGCTTTCAAGCTCATGTTCATAAAGCCTGTGCCCTGACCTAACTGCTGAGCTGATTCACCTATATTTTCCCTTAGAAATTTTACAGTTTCCAGTCTTCTACCTAGGTCTTTAATCCATTTTGAGTTGATTTTAGTGTATGGTGAGAGATGTATATCTAGTCTCATTCTTCTGCATGTGGATATCCAGTTTTAGAAGCACCCCTTGTTGAAGAGGCAATCTTTTCCCCAATGCAGATTTTTGTTGCTTTTGTCTAATATCAGATGGCTATAAGTGTGAGGAGTGATTCCTGGGTTCTCTATTCTACTCCACTGGTCTGCATGTCTATTTTTATACCAGTACCACGCTGTTTTGGTTACAACAGCTTTGTAGCATAATTTGAAGTCAGGCAGAGTTATGACTCCAGCTTTGTTTTTTTTTTTTTTTGCTCAGGATTACTTTGGCTATTCGGGGTCTTTTGTTTTTCCATATGAAAGATAAGATTGTTTTTATCCATTTCTGTGAAGAATGTCATTGGTATTTTGATGGGGATTGAATTGAATCTGGAGATCGCTTTGGGTAGTATAGACATTTTGACAAGGTTAATTCTTCCAATCCAAGAGCATGTGATATCTTTCCATCTTTTTGTGTCATCTTGCATTTCTTTCAGAAGTGGTTTGTAATTCTCATTGTAGAGGTCTTTCACCTCCTTGGTTAAATTGATCCCTAGGTATTGTATTTTTTTGGTGACAATTGTAAATGGGCTTACTTTCTTAATTTCTCTTTCTGTTAGCTCATTATTGGAAAATATAAATGCAACTGATTTGGAGGCATTGATTTTGTATCCTGCAATGGTACTGAAAGTATTAACCAGCTCTAGGAGTTTTTTGATAGAGTCTTTAGGTTTGTCTATGCATAGTATTATTTCTTAATATATCTGGGTGTCCCAGTAATGGGTGCATATATGTTTATGATTGTTATGTCTTCTAGCTGGATAGTTCCCTTTATCATTATATAATGGCCTTCTTTATCTTTTTTACTGTTTTTCAGTTTAAAGCCTTTTCTGTCCAATATAAGAATAGGTACTCCTGCTCATTTTTGGTTTACATTTGCATGTGATATCTTTTTCCATCCCTTGACTTTTAGTCTATGAGTGTCTTTACAGGTGAGATGGGTCTCTTGAAGACAGCATATACTTGGGTCTAGCTTTTTAATTCAGTCAGTTAGTCTATGTCTTCTTAATGGGGAGTTTAGTCCATTCACATTTAGAGAAGTTATTGAGAAGGGTTGCTTAATTCCTGTCATTTATTTGCTACTTGTGTAGGTAGTTTAAATATCTTTTGATCATTATTTCCCCTTTTATTTCTCTTCTTCAATGTGAGTTGGGAATTTAAGGTGGAATGATTTAGCTTCCTTCTCTTTCTTGCTGGTATTTTTGTTTTAACTGTGGGTTTTGCTCTTTCTTGTGTATTCGTGATGGTGACCACCATTATTCAGATTCCAGATGAATGACTCCCTTAAGAATTTCTTGCAGGGCTGGTTCTGTTGTGGTGAACTCCCACAACTTTCGTTTGTCTGGGAAATACAGTATTTCTCCCTCATTTCTGAGGGAGAGCCTTGCTAGGTAAAGAATTCTTGGCTGGCAGTTTTTTCTTTAATATTTTTAGTATATCATTCCACTTTCTTCTGGCCTATAGGGTATTGGTAGAGAAGTCTGCTGTTAGTTTGATGGGGGTTCCCCCGTAAGTGACCTGATGCTTTGCTCTTGCTGCTTGTTGAATTCTCTCTTTTTCTTTGAGCTTTGTGAATTTAACTATAATATGTCTTGGTGAGGATCTTTTTGGGTTGAATCTGTTTGGGGACCTTTGATCTTCCTGGATCTGATAGTCTGTATCTCGCCCTATACCTGGGAAGTTTTATGATACTATTTTGTGATTTTTTGATACCTTTTCCTCTCTCCTGACCTTCAGGAATACCTACAATTCAGTTGTTAGAGCACTTGAGGTTGTATATCTACCACAGTTTCCTTATCCAATCATCTACTGATGGACATTTATGTTGGTTCCATATCTTTGCTACTTTGAACAGAGCTAAGATGAACAGAGTGCAAGTATCCCTTCAACATGATGATTTCCATTCCTTTGGGTATGTACCCAGAAGAGGGATTTCTGGATCACATGGAAGATCACTCTGTAGTTGTTTGAGAAACCTCCATACTGTTTTCTATAGTGGTTGTACTAATTTACAGTCCCACCAACAGTGTGGGAGCATTCCCTTCTCTCCACATTCTCACCAGCATTTGTTATTCTCTTTTTGACTATAGCCAGCCTAAGTGACTTTAATTTGCATTTCCTTGATGATTAGTGGTGTTGAGCATTTTTTCATATATCTGCTGGCCATTTGTATGTCGTCCTTTGAAAAATGTCTATTCAGCTCCTTTGCCCATTTTTAATAGGGTTATTTGTTTTTACACTGTGTAATTGCTTGAATACCTTAAATTGTAAAATTACTAAGTGAAAACGTAGGTGAAACATTTCAGGAACTAGGTCTGGGCCCAAAAGCACAGGCAACAAATGAAAAAATATACAAATAGGCATATATCAAACTCTAAAGCTTCTGAACAGCAAAGGAAATAATCAACAGAGTGAAACAATGACCTACAGAGCGGGAAAAAATTTGTGCTAACTATGCATCTGACAAGGAAGTCTTTCCATCTTTTTGTGTCTTCTTTCATTTCTTTCAGTAGTGGTTTGTAGTACTCATTGTAGAGATCTTTCATCTCCTTGGTTAAATCAATTCCTAGGTATTTTATTTATGTCATGACTGTTATGAATGGACTTTCTTTCTTTATTTCTCTTTCTGTTAGCTCATTATTGGAGAATATAAATGCAACTGATTTGGAGGCATTGATTTTGTATCCTGCAATATTACTGAAATTATTATCCCGCTCTAGTAGTTTTTTGATAGAGTAGTTAGGTTTTTCTATGTATAATATAATTTCTTCTGCAAATAGGGACAGTTTGACTTCATCTTTTCCAATCTGGATGCCTTTTATTTCTGTCTCTTGACTAGTTGGTCTGGCTAGTACCTCCAGTACTATGTTAAATAGAAGTGGTGAGAGTGGGTGTCTTTGTCTTGTACCTATTCTTATGGGAAAAACCTTCAGTTTTTCCCCATTCAGAATGATACTGGCAGTGGGCTTGTGACAGATGGCTTTTATTGTGTTGAGATACTTTCCTTCTATACCTATATTGTTCAGAGTCTTTACCATGAAGGGATGTTGAGTTTTGTCAAATGCTTTTTCAGCATCTATTAAGATAATCATTTGGTTTTTGTCCTTGATTTTGTGATGTGATTTATCACATTTGTTGACTTCTCTATATTGAAACATCTTTGAATCCCTGGGATGAATCCCACTTGATCATGGTGTATAATTTTTTGATGTATTGTTTTATTCTTACTGCTAATATTTTGTTGAGGATTTTTGCATCTATGTCAATCAAGGATATTGGCCTGTAATTTTCTTTTTTTGTTGTGTCTTTATCTGGTTTTGGTATCAGAGTTATGCTGGCCTCATAGAATGAGTTTGGGAGAATGGCTTCTGTTTCAATTTTTTGGAATAGTTTGAGGAGAATTGTTATTAATTCCTCTTTAAAGGTTTGATAGAATTCAGCTGTAAAGCCGTCTGGTCCTGGGCTTTTCTTAGTTGGACGACTGCTGATTATCACTTCAATCTCATTCCTTGTTATTGGTTTGTTCAAGTTTCCTATCTCTTTTTGGTTCAGGCTGTGTAGTTTGTATGTGTCCAGAAACTTATCCATATCTTCCTGTTTTTCATATTTGCTGTCATATAGTTTTTTATAATAGTCTCTAATGATTTTTCGTATTTCTGTGGTATCAGTTATAATGTCTCCCTTTTCATTTCTGGTTTTTGTTATTTGTGTCCTTGCTCTTCTTTTTTTGGTTTTTTTTTTTTTTTTTTTTTTTTTTTTTGGTTAGCCTAGCTAATGGTTTGTTTATTTTTTTTATCTTCTTGAAAAGCCAACTTTTTGTTTCCTTGGTTTTTTGTATCAATTTGGGGGTCTGTAATTCATTTAGTTCTGCTCTGGACTTAATTATTTCTCTCCATCTACTACCTTTACATTTGGATTGTTGTTTTTCTGGTTCTTGATGTATATTGTTAGGTTGTTTATTTGAAGTCTTTTTATTCTTTTGAGGTAAGCATTTATTACTACAAATTTCTCTGTATCCCACAGTTTTTGGTATGATGTGTATTTATTATCATTAGTTTCAATATATTTTTTTTAAATTTTCTGTTTAATTTCTTTGACACATAGGTCATTCAGGGGCATATTGTTCAATTTGCACATATTTGTATGCTTTCCAATATTTTGCGGTTATTGATTTCTAGTTTCAATCCATCATGGTCTGAGAAGATGAAATGATTTCAATTTAAAAAAAAATTGTTGATACTTGATTTGTGACCTAGCATATGGTCTATCTTGAAGAATGTTCCATGTACTGATTTGAAGAATGCATATTTTGCAGTTATTGGATGAAATGTTCTGTAAATATCTGCCATCTCCACTTGGTTTAAAGTGTAGTTTAAATCCTGTTTGTCCTTGTTGATTTGTTGCCTAGATGACCTGTTTAATGTTGACTGTTAGGACAAACACTATTACTGTATTGGGGTCTATCTCTCTCTTTAGGTGTAATAGTGTTTGCTTTACATATCTGGGTGTTCTGATATCAGGTGCATATATATTTATAATTGTTTCATGTTTTTCATGGATATAAACCTTTATCATTATATGTTGCCCTTTTTTGTCTCTTTGTATAGTTTTTGGTTTAAAGTCTATTTTATCCGATATTAGAATAGCTACTCCTGATCTTTTTTGGTTTCCATTTGCATGCTATATATTTCCATCCATTAAGTGTTAGTCCATGTAAGTCTTTACAGGTGAGATGAGTTTCTCATAGGCAGCATAAAGTCGGGTCTAGTATTTTATTCCATTTAGCAAGTCTATTTCTTTTGAGTGGGAAGTTCAGTCTGTTTACATTTAGGGTTGTTGAAAGGTATTGTCAAACTCCTGGCATTTAATTGCTTTCATATTGTTGTTTTAAATATCTTTTGTTCCTTTTATTTCCTTTTTATTATTAGTCTTTGGTGCTCATTGTTTTCTTGAGGTGGCGTGATATAGTTTCTTTCTCTCTTGTTTGTATATCTACTCTACCAGTGGGATTTTTTCTTTCTCATATATTCATGGTGGTAATTATCAATATTTGGATTCCAGATGCCAAACTCCCTTGAGGATTTCTTGTAGGGCTGGTCAGGTGGCAGTGAACTCCTGCAGTTTTTCTATGTCTGTGAAATACACTATTTCTTTTTTATTTCAGAGGGATAGCCTTGCTGGGTATAGTACTCTTGCTGTCAGTATTTTTCTTTTAGTACTTTAAATATAAATCATCCCATTCCCTTCTGGCCAGTAGGGTTTCTGCTGAGAAGTCTGCTGTTAGTCTGATGAGGACTCCTTTATAAGATTTTTTCTTTGTCTTTGACTTTTTACAGATAGACTATTATGTGTCTCAGAGAATACATTTTTCTATTGAATCTGTTTGGGGATATTTGAGTTCCTTGGATCTAGAATTTGATCTCTCAAAATGCCTGAGAAGTTTTTCTCTATTATTTCACTGAATAGGTTTTCAGCACCTTTTACTTTTCCTGCCCTTCCAGAATACCCATGATTCAGATATTTGTGCATTTAAGCTTGACTAATAGTTCTCAAAGAGATTCTTCTTTTTTTATCACTTGTTTGTTGTCTTTTCTTTTTATTGATTTTCTTTATATTATTTAATTTAATTGTTTTAAGTTTTTAATTTTTTTTCCCTTAGGATTTTTTATTTTATTTTATTTTATTTTTTTTTTAAATTTTATTTTGTCGATATACATTGTGGCTGATTATTGCTCCCCATCACCAAAACCTCCCTCCCTTCTCCCTCCCCCCCCCAACAATGTCCTTTCTGTTTGCTTGTCGTATCAACTTCAAGTAATTGTGGTTGTTAAATCTTCTTCCCCCCCCGGTTTTGTGTGTGTGTGTGTGTGTGTGTGTGTGTGTGTGTGTGTGTGTGTGTGTGAATTTATATATTAATTTTTAGCTCCCACCAATAAGTGAGAACATGTGGTATTTCTCTTTCTGTGCCTGACTTTTTTAATTTAACAATATACAATGTAGATGATTTTCATGTCCCTTTGCAAATTCCTCCTGCCCCCCGCCCCCGGTCATCATCAACATCATATCTGTTCAGTTATCTTAACAAGTACAAGGAATTACTATGATTGTTGTGTATTCCCCCACCCCTTTTACTTGTTTGTATATTTATTTATTTATTTTCATTAGCTCCCACAAATAAGTGAGAACATGTGGTATTTCTCTTTCTGTGCCTGGCTAATTTCACTTAATATAATTTTCTCTAAGTCCATCTATGTTGCTGTGAATGGTAGTATGTCATTCTTTTTTACAGCAGAGTAGTATTCCCCTGTATAGATTTAGAGCGATTTTCTTATCCACTCATCTGATGATGGGCATTTAACCTGGTTCCAACTCGTGGCTATTGTAAATAGTGGTGCAGTAACATGAGAGTGCAGGTATTCCTTTGACACGATGATTTCTATTTCTTTGGGTATGCACAGAGCAGTGGGATTGCTGGGTCATAATGTAGACCTAACTGTAATTGTTTGAGGAACCTCCATACTCTTTTCCATAAAGGCTGCACCATTTTGCAATCCCACCAACAGTGTAGGAGCATTCCCTTTTCTCACCTCTCCAGCATTTATCATTCTCAGTCTTTTGGATATTAGCAATCCCAACTGGAGTGAGATGATATCTCAAAGTGGTTTTGATTGGCATTTACTGAATGCTGAGTGATATTGAGCATTTTCTCAAATGTCTGCTGGTCAATTGTATATCTTCCTTTGACAATTGCCTATTCAGTTCATTTGCCCATTTTTTAAATTGGGTCTCTTGTTTTTTAAGCTATTTGATTTCCTTGTATATTCTGTATATTAATCCTTTGCCAGATGTGCAATTTGCAAATACTTTCTCCCACTTCGTTGGTTGTCGTTTTTGTCTGTGAATTGTTTCTTTTGCTGTATAGAAGCTTTTTAGTTTGATAAGTCCCACTTATTGATTTTTCCTTTGGTTATCTGTGCTTTGGGGGTAATATTCATAAAGTCTATGCCCACTACTACTTCATGAAGTGTTTCCCCTATGTTTTCCTTTAGGAGTTTTATTGTTTTCAGGACATATATTTAATTCTTTAATCCATTTTGAGTTGATTTTGGTATACAGTGAGATTTATGGGTCTAATTTTATTCTCCTGCATATGGATGTCCAATTTTCACAGCATAATTTACTGAAGAATCAGTATCTTCCCCAGTGTGTATTCTTGGTGCTTTTGTCAAAGATCATATGGCTGTAGCTGTGTGGGTTTATTGCAGGTTCTCTATTCCATTCCATTGGTCAATTTGTCTGTTTTTATGCCAGTACCGTGTTGTTTTGGTTAGTATAGTTTAAAGTCAAGTCTTGTTATGCCTCTAGCTTTATTATTTATTTATTTATTTATTTACTTACTTACTTATTTACTTACTTACTTACTTACTTACTTACTTACTTACTTACTTACTTACTTACTTACTTACTTACTTACTTACTATTTGGCTGAGAATTGCTTTGGGTATTCATGTTGTTTTGTTATTCCAAACGAATGTTTGAATTTTTTTGTCCATTTCTGAGAAGAATGTCACTGGAATTTTGATGGGGATTGCTTTGAATCTGTAGATCACTTTGGATAGTATGGACATTTTCACTGTGTTAATTCTTCCAATCCAAGAGTATGGGATATCTTTCCCTCTTCTTGTGTCCCCTTTAATTTCTCTTGACAGTGGTTTACAGTTCTTTTCATAGAGATTTTTCACATCATTGGTTCACTTTATTTGTAGATGTTTTTCTTTTTAGGTACCATTGTAAATGGCCTAGGTTTATTTATTCCTTTTTCTGCTAGTTCATTGTTGGAGTATAGAAATACTACTGATTTTTGTGTGTTGATTTTGTATCTTGTAATTTAGCTGAAATCATTTATCAACTCTAAGGGATTTTTTCGGTAGAGTCTTTAGGCTTTTCTACATATAGCATGATATCATCTGCAAACAAGGACAATTTGGCTGAATCTCTTCCAATCTGGATGCCCTTTATTTATTTCTTCTCCCCGATTGCTCTGGCTAGTACTTCCAATGCTATGTTGAATAGGAGTGGTGAGCATGGACATCCTTGTTTTGTTCCTGTTCTTAAAGGAATAGCTTTCAACTTTTCCCCATGCAGGATGGCATTGGCAGTAGGTTTGTCATATATTACTTTAATTTTGTTGACATACTTTCCTTCTATACCTAATTTATAGATTCTGTATCATGAACAAATGTTGAATTTTGTCAAATGCTTTTTAAGTGTCTATAGACATGATCATATGCTTTTAGTCTTTGATTTTGTTGATGTTGTGCATCACATTTATTGTCTTGTGTATGTTGAACCAACCTTGCAACTGTGTAATGAATCCCACTTGATCAAGGTGTATAATTTTATTTATGTGTTGCTATATTCTATTAGCTAATATTTTACTGAAAATTTTTGCATCTATATTCATCAAAGATATTGGCTTCTAGTTTTCTTTGTCTGTCATATCTTTGTCTCGTTTTGGTATAAGGGTGATGTTTGTCTCTTAGAATAAATTTTGGAGAATGTCCTCTGTTTCAATTTTTTGGAAGACTTTGCAGAGAACTGGTAATTCTACCAAGTTTTTCAGTTAAGAATTGGTAACTCTTCACTGCAGAATTCTACCAAACCTTTAAAGAAGAATTAACCTTTAATTTTTTTTTTCAAGGTTTGGTAGAATTCTGCAGTGAAGCCATCAGATCTTCGGCTTTTCTATGTTTGGAGCCTGCTGATTACAGCTTCAATCTCTTTGATTGTTATTGATCTTTTCAGATTTTCTGTGTCTTCTTGGTCCAGTTTTGTCAGTGTTTGTGTGTCCAGAAATTTACCCATTTCCTACATATTTTCAAATTTATTAGCATATAATTGTTTATAGTAATGTCTAATGATTCTCTCCATTTCTGAGGTATCCATTGTAATATCTCCTTTTTCATTTCTGATTTTTCTCACTTGTGTCTTCTTTCTTCTTTTTTCAGTTATCCTAGTTAATGGCTTGTCAATTTTATTTATCTTCTCAAAAAAATAACGTTTTGTTTCATTGATCTTTTGTTTCATTTCTGGGGTTCTATTTCATTTAGTTCTGCTCTAATTTTAATTACTTTTTTCCACCTAGTAACTTTGGGTTTGGAATGTTCTTGTTTTTCTAGTTCTCTAGGGCGAAGTGTTAGGGTGTTTACTTGCCATCTTTCCATTCTTGTGAGGTAAACATTTACTGTGATAAACTTTTCCTTTTTGAACTGCATTTGCAGTATCCCACAGGTTTTGGTATGAAGTGTCATTATTTTCACTAGCTTTAATAATTTTTTTGATATCCTGTTCAATTTCTTCTTGGACCCATATATCATTATGTAGAATGTTGTTTAGTTTCCAGGGGTTTGTATAGTTTCGAGAGTTTCATTTGTTATTGATTTTTAGATTTAATCCTTGTGGTCTGAAAAAATACATGGAATAATTCCAGTTTTTTTGAATTTGTTGAGACTTCATATGTGACCTATCATGTGGTCTATCCTGGAGAATGTCCCATGTGCTGATGAGAAGAATGAATATTCTGAGGTGGTTGGATGAAATGTTCTGTAGATATCTGCCTAGTCCAATTGGTATAAAATGTTGTATAGATCTTGTGTTTTTGTGTTGATTTTTTGCCTAGATGATCTGTCCAATGTTGGGAGAGAGAGATGTGGACCCCTACTATTATGGTATTAGTGTCTATCTCTTTCTTTAGGTGTACTAGTATTTGCTTTACATATCTGGCTGCTGTGATATTGGGTGCATATATGTTAATGATTGTTATGTCTTCTTGCTTGATAGATCCTTTCATCATTATATAGTGTCCTTCTTTATCTTTTTAAATGATTTATTGTTTAAAGTCTATTTTATCTCATATAAGGGGGGGGTCCAGCTTGTTTTTCTTTTTTTTTCTTAATTTTTATTGATTCAGAATTAATTATACATATTTTTTGGGTTCAACTTTGACCTAAGTTGATCAAATCAATATTACTTGCATATATATTGTTACAAATCATATTTATTCTTAATGCCCCTTGTCCAATCTTTCCCCATTACCCTCTCCCTCCCACCTCCCACCTCTGACAACCCGAGATTTCTTCTCTCCTTCTGAAAGAGTAATGATTATTTTGTTGATTTGTTGCCTAGATGATCTGTCCAATGCTGAGAGGTGTGTTCAGGTCCCCCAATATTATTGTAGAGCAGATGCTTCTTCTGTTTCTCTGGGTTGGCTTTGTGTAGAGAGAAATCCTGTTTTTTTTTTTTTTTTGGTTTCTGCTGGTCACTCTACTTGTGTCAGTGCACTCCAGTGGCCAGCAGACCATATGCATGGTCATTGTGGTGTCTAGCCACTTTTGTGGCAGCCACAGTTATTGTGGTGGCTGTGGTGGGCCACCCCACATGGAGGTGATGCTCCTTACCTAGTTGCTTTTGGCATGCTCCTTACCTAGATTCTGGTGGCTTCTACATCCATACCTTGGGACCCCAGGGGGGCCCCATGCTGCTGGCAGCATGCCTGGATTTTGCTGGAGGGTCCAGTCCCTGGCTCCATGCCTTGCGACTCTGGGTGGGCCCTGTGGCACTGTCAGTGTGCCTGGTTGTGGGAGGAGGGTCCAGTCCCCAGCTCTATGCCCTGGGAAACTGGCGAGGCCCTGTGGTCCTGGGGCTGTGCCTGACTGTGGGTGTGGGGTCTGGTCCCTAGGTCCATGCCTCAGGATCCTGGGCAGGACCCATGATGCTGGCAGTGTGCCTCATTGTGGGGAGAGGGTCCAGTCCCTGGTTCCACACCTCATGACCCCAGGTGGGCCCCAATGGGTACTCAGTTTGTTCTTCCAGGTGTGCCTTGTATTATTAACCTTTCACACCACTTAAACTCTGTGCTGGAACTAATTTGTCCTTTGCTTACTTCTAAAGAGGGGGAACTTCCTGTGGGGATCAGTACTTGAGCTCTGTGGCTGAGCTAAATTGCTGCTTTGATGATGGTTCCATGGGGAAGGCTTTTTGTACAGCTCAGGTTTTAATGGTTGACTTTAAAGGTACTTCTAGGTTTACTGAAATCAGGTGCACCTGGGTTGTGTAGAAAAACTGTTCTGGGCCTGATTCTTTTCAGCAAACTGTACCCCATGCAATTCTATATTCCTGACCACTCTCCTCTGAGTGGTCCTACATTGATTGGGGGGCAGATCAGCTGTCCTTGCTGTGCCCCAGTGTTCTCCCAGTGTGCGTGTCTCCCCCACCACCTATGCTTGAAACACTTCCCATGGGACAGGCTATGCTGTAGACTTGCTAGCCTCTAAGTGGCTCCTTTTTTTTCATTAGTTGTCGCTTCTCAGTCCTATTTGGGTCCACAGGAACCCTATTAGTGGTATTGCTGTCCTGGGGGATACAAAAACCCTCTTCTCCCCTGCCTCCTCCAAGCAACTTCATCTGAAAGGCACAGCCATGGTTTTTGCCAGTTCTTGCTCTGTGCACTCAGCAGCTCTAACCTGGAATATGGCTGAAATTCAGAACAGTCAGAGTGGTTTTTTTCTTTCTCTCATTGTAGCTTCTCCCACCTTCATGTACTCTGTAGGTCTCTCCTCCTCTTCCCCTGAGCTCTAGCGCCTCCAGCTTGGCTATCATTGCTTTTTAATAGTTGTAAATTATTTGATTTGGGGGAGACAGTGATGCTGAGGACCACCTATTCTGCCAGCTTTACTGGAAGTCCTCCAGCTTGTTTTTCATTTCTATTTGCATGGTATATCTTTTTCCATCCTTTTACTCTTAGTCTATGTGTGCCTTTACAGGTGAGGTGAGTCTCTTGAAGGCAGCCTATTGTTGCGTCCATCTTTTTAATCCAATCATTCAGTCTGTGTCTTTTGAGTGGGGAATTTAATCCTTTTACAGTAAGAGTTATTTTTGAAAAGTGCTGATTTACTTCCGGCATTTTACTGATTTATGTTTAGATGTGTTAAATATCTTTTGCTCCTTTCTTTCTGAATAGTGTTTGTCTTATGTGTTTGTTGGTTACTTGGGATGGGAGATAAACTTGTTTTCTCTTTATCGTTTGCATTTTTGTTTTACTGGTGAGTTTTGTTCTTTCTTGAGTATTCATGGTAGCGATATTTGTTTTTCATGTACCAAGCACAGTACTCCCTTGAGAACTTCTTGTAAGGGTCATAGTATGGTGGTAAACTCCCACAGTTATTTTTTGTCTGGGAAATATACTATTTTTCATTTCTGAAGGACAGCCTTACTAGGTAAAGTACTCTTGGCTGGCAATTTTTGTCTTTTAGTATTTTGAATATATCATCCCATTCTCTTTTGGCATTTAGGGTTTCTGATGAAAAATATGATGTTAGTCTGATAGGGGCTCCCTTATAGGTGACTACACAGTTCTCTCTTGCAGCTTTTAAGAATATCTCTGTTTTTGATCCTTGCCAATTTGACTATAACATGTCTTGGAGAGGATCTTTTTTGGGTTGAATGTATTTAGGGATCTTTGAGTCTCCTGGATCTGAAGACCTGTATCTTTCCCTATACCTGGGACATTTTCCACTATTATTTCATTGAATGTGTTTTCCATGCCTTTTCCTTTTTCCTCCCTTTCTGGAAGACCCACGAATCAAATATTTGAGCACTTAATGTTGTCTGCTATGTCTCTTAGATTTTCTTCAATTTTTAAAATTCTTTTGTCTTGGGCCAGCCCTGTGGCGCACTCGGGAGAGTGCGGTGCTTTGGTGTGCAGTGGCGCTCCCGCAGTGGGTTTGGATCCTATATAGGGATGGCCAGTGCACTCACTGGCTGAGCACAGTGCAGACGGCACCAAGCCAAGGGTTGTGATCCCCTTACTGGTCACACACACACAAAAAAATTCTTTTGTCTTACATTTTTTTTCCCACCTGTGTTATTTAAAACACGCCATCTTGAAGATCATAAATTCTCTCTTCTGCTTGTTCCAGCTTGATGTTTAAGCTCTCCATTGTGTGTTTTGTTTCATTGAGTGAATCCTTCAGCACCACAAGCTCTGCTACATTCTTTTTCAGGGCATTGATTTCTTTGTACATTTCTTCTTTCAGGTCCTGTATATTTTTTCTCATTTCATTGTATTGTCTGAGTCTTTTTGTATCTCATTAGTTTCCTTAGAATTGTTGCTCAAAATTTCTTGTCAGTCTTTTCAAGTTCCTTTCCTATAGGATCTGGTAAGTATTAGGTAAGTGTTATATTACTTTGGTGGTGTCATATGGTTTTTCCATATTTCTAGTATCTCTATGTTAGTGTTTAGTCATTTGGTAGAGAAGTTACTTATCCTGCTACTTTGGATTGGGGTTAGCAGGTGTATTTTATGATGATGGTTGAATGGTGTGTTTTAGCATTGGATCCAGGTAGACATCATTGTGTAGACACCCTGAAGATATTTTGGTCAAATTTGGTGTTGGAGTTCTGTGAGAGTGCCTCTTTGACCTATTCTCTTGGACACTTATTATTACTTTTCTGAGGTTGGTGACATTATACTGGCTTTTGAGGACTTGAACAAGCCCTCAAATTTTGAGGGATAGCACCTTGGAGTGTTGTCACTCTTAGGTTATAGTGAGTGTTATTTGGCAGGGCTGTTGGCACCATGGCTAGCTCACCCTGACTTTATTGGGTGCACTGGCATATACTACTGCTCCTTTATTTGAATGGGTGACTCTGGATGGGTTTTCTCTTTTTTGTTTCCTCTTTCCTTGGGCTCCACTGGTGATGCTCCTTCTGTCTATGCTGATGAGTAATCACCAGGAAACCTGTGAGGCAGTGGTGTCTGCTGGTTTGGCAGCAAGCCATCCTTATAGCAGCAGTTGCTGTGGTAGAGGCTGTCATGGTCCATTCGTTCCACACTGTTGTCTACAGCAATGGCATGGGATGTTGCTGATGCTCAGCTGCCTGTTTCTCCCTTGGGTCCTCAGTGGTGGCACAGTAGGCTTCTCGGGGGTGGGCCTCTCCTGCCTGGGTTCCGATGGGGTCTGCTGGGTCAGAGCTGTTCCCTTTTGTTTGGTATCTTTAAACAATAGCTGTCAAGTAATCTCAGACTATCAGGGAGAGTGAACCTTCTCCAGTGCAGTTTACTATTGATCTATAGTGATGTTGGCTCCACTGTGTTGCTCCCACATTTGGACATTGCTCAGCACATTGTGTGATCCCAGAAGAGATTGTAAGGTGTAGAGAAGTATGAGGGACAGATCCAGCTTTCAAGGCACAGAGCAGTTCAACACAGGAGAGCTGAGACTAGGCACTGCTCTTCTTTATGAAGCAGACTTCTTGCATGTCACCAAAACAGAAAAATGCTCCTCAGTGTCAAAGGACATGTGTTCTGAGCTCTTCATTTCATTTAATATGGCTAAATTTAATGTTGAGCTGTGCAAATGTTTTACAGGAAATTGAAAACCCGAGTATATACAGAGGCATGTTAAATATTCAGTCTAAAGTATAAAAAAAAAAAATCCTTCATAAAATAAAAAAGATTTTCTAAAACGGAGGTGTTTTCCCCCTTCTTAGGGGAGTGAGCAGACTTCATCACTCAAGTTTCTTCATTTTTTAAATTCTTTTTTCTCTCTTTCGTTCTCTGTTTCTTTCTTCCTCTTTTCTCTTTCTTTCTCTTACTTTCTTCTTTCTTTCTTTCTCTTTCTTCTTTCTTTCTCTCTCTCTCTTTCTCTCTCTCTCTCTTTCTTTCTTTCTTTCTCTCTTTCTCTTTCTTTCTTTCTTTCTTTCTTTTCTTTCTTTCTTTCCCTCCCTCCCTTCCTTCCTTCCTTCCTTCCTTTCTTCTTGGTCTGTCAGGTTATTTCAAAAAGACTGTCTTCATGATCAGAAATTCTTTACTCCACTTGCCCTAGCTTGCTTTTTAAGCTCTTGGTTGTACTTGTTATTTTTGAATGAGTCCTTCAGTTCCAGGAGTTCTGCTACATTCTCTTTTATGGCATTTATTGCTTTTTAAATTTCCTCCTTCATCTCCTGGACTGTTTTCCTCACTTCATTGTGTCATCTATCTGAGTCTTCTTGTATCTCACTGAGTTTCCTTAAGATGGTCACTCAGAAATCCTTTTTGACATTTCAAGGATTTCCTTTTGTTTGGAATTTGGTGTTTTAGAGTTATTATATTCTTTTGTTGCTGTCATATTTTCTTTTTTCTTTCTTTCTTTTTTTTTTTTGTATTTCTGGTATACCTCCATTGATGTCAGGTCATCTGGTGGAGTAGTTGCTTCTTCTAATACTCTGGGGTGGGTTTTGAGGAGAGATACTCCCTCCTGTTGATTTGTTTTATATTGCATGTGGGTGGGGTGTTTTAGTTTTATTCCTGGTGGACGCTGTATTCTTAGTAGTTCCAGGTAGACTCAGTTGGTCTTGGTAGACTCAGTACTTCTGGGGGAACTGGAGGGTGTGACTGCAGCTGAAAGCAGCTCGAGCCACAAAGTGAGGGGCAACAGCTGGCTTGATAACAGCTGTGGATAGCTCGGGCCACATGGCATGATGGTCTGGTTGTTGGGGCTGGGGCTTGGGCTGAGTGGTGGCTGGGGCTGGGTCCAAACAGTGGCTAGAGCTGGAGCTACATAGTGTGGGGCTTTGGTGACTGAGGTTGGGCTGAATTGCATGAGGCTCTGTTGGCTGGGGCCAAGGCCACATGGTGTGGGGCTCGTCATTCTTTAGCCATGCTGCATGGGTTTCCAGTTGCTGTGGCTGTGACTGTGTACTGGCTGGTGCTGGGGCCATGCAATGGCTGGGGCCAGGGCCACATGATGTGGGGTACAGCAGCTGTGGCCACAGGGATTAGGCCTCTGGTGGCTGGGGCAGTGCCGTAGCTGATGCCATGGCTGGGCCACAGCTGGAGCCATAGCTACACAGCATAGATCTCTGGCAGCTGTAACCACATGGTGCAGGGCTCTGGAGGTGTGACTATGACTGCAGGCTGTCTGGGCCACTGGTTGCTGTGGGGAGCAGTACAAATTCCTGTGAGAGGAGATGGGAGTAGTTCCATTTAATCAATGTAATGAAATTTGTGGGCATATAATTGTTCATAATAATTTTTTATTATCTTTATAAAGTCCTGAATGGAGTGACAGCATCACTTTTACTTGTGATATTAGTAATTTTTGACTTCTCTCTTCTTTTCTTAGTTAACCTGGATAGAGATTTATCAACTTAATTGATAGTTCCTAAAAACTGTCTTTTGGTTTTGTTGATTTTCTCCATTGGTTTCTTGTTTTCAGTTAAATTAATTTTGACTCTAATTTTATTTATTTATATTCTGCTTACTTTTGATTTTATTTGCTTTTATTTTCCTAGTTTTCTGAGGTGTAAGTTTATACTACTGATTTTAGATCTTTTACATTTTCTAATGTATATATTAAAAACTATAAATTTCCCTCTAAGTACTTTTTCTTTCATCCCGCATATTTGATAAGTTGTGTTTTTTTATTTTGTAAGTCTATTTTAGTAATAAAGCAAATCATTTTAATAAAAAAATAAAAATCAACAAAAATTCTGTTTTTATTTTTATTTATTTATTTATTTATTTTTTGTCTTTTTCGTGACCAGCACTTAGCCAGTGAGTGCACCGGACATTCCTACGTAGGATCCAAACCCACGGCGGGAGCGTTGCCACGCTCCCAGCGCCGCACTCTCCCGAGTGCACCACGGGCTCGGCCCAAAAGTTCTGTTTTTAATCTGAAGTTTAGTATCTAAATAGATTATCAATTTGATCCAAGAAATCAGGCTTAAAAGCAACAGAAATTAATGCTGTTACTCCTGTTTTTTTCCTATTACATATTCGCTTGTTCTAGCTTTTATTTAATTTGCTTATTTTAATTTAATTTTATTTTTACTTTTGTTTTTATTTATTTTAATTTATCAATATACTATGTAGTTAACTTTCATGTCCCTTTACCAATTCCTCCTTTCCCCGCTCACTTCCTGCCCTCCCCAATCAATATCATATCTGTTCACTTGTCTTAACAAGTTCAAGGAATTGTTGTGATTGTTGTGTCTTCTTCCCCTCCCCCCACCTTATTTGTTTGTCTATTTATTTACTTACTTTTAGCTCCCACAAATAAATGAGAACATGGGGTATTTCTCTTTCGGTGCCTGGCTTATTTCACTCAATAAAATTTTCTCTAAGTCCATCTGTGTTGCTGCAAATTGTAGTATTTCATTTGTTTTTAATAGTAGAGTACTCCATTGTGTAGATATAAAACATTTTCCTTATCCACTCATCTGATGATAGACATTCGGGCTGGTTCCAACTCTTGGCTATGGTAAATAGCACACAATAAACTTGGGAGTAGTTATCCGTTCAACATGATGATTTCCATACCTCTGGGTATATACCAAGCAGACAAATATCTGGGTCATATGGTAGATCTACCTGAAATTGTTTGAGGTACCTCCTTACCATTTTCCATAAAGGCTGCACCATTTGAAGTCCCACCAACAGTGTAGGAGGCTTCCTCTTTCTCCACAACCTGGCCAGCATTTATCATTCACAGGGTTTTGGATATTAGCCATCCTAACTGGAGTGAGATGGAATCTCAAAGGAGTTTTGACTTGCATTTTCTGAATGCTGAGTGAAGTTGAGCATTTTTTCATATGTCTCTTGGCCATTCATATATCTTCCTTTAAGAAATACTTATTCAGCTCATTTGCCCATTTTTTAATTGGTTTACATTTTTTTTTGCTCTTTTTTGAGTTCCTTGTATATTCTGGATATTAATCCATTGTCAGATATATATTTTGCAAACATTTTCTCCCCAGTATGTTGCTTGTCTTTTCACTCTGTTAATTGCTTCTTTTGCTGTGCAGAAGCTTTTCAGTTTGGTATAATCCCATTTGCTTATTTTTCCTTTGGTTGCCTGTGCTTTTAGGGTGGTGTTCATGATGTCTGTACCCAATTCTACTTCCTGGAGTATTTCCCCTATGTTTTCTTATCGAGTTTCATTGTTTCAGGATGTGTATTTAATTCTTTAATCCATTTTGAGTTGATTGTGGTATATGATCAGAAGTGCAGGTCTAGTTTCATTCTCCTACATATGGATATCCAATTTTCTCAGCACCATTTATTGAAAAGGCAGTCTCTTCCCCAGTGTGTAGACTTGGTGCCTTTGATGAGATCAGATGGCTGTAGGTGCATGAGTTGATTTCTGGATTCTCTATTCTGTTCCATTGGTCCGTGTGTCTGTTTTTATGCCAGTACCATGCTGTTTTGGTTACTATATCTTTGTAGTATAGTTTAAAGCCAGGTAGTGTTATGCCTCCAGGTTTTTTTTTTTTTTTTTTTGCTTAGGATTGCTTTGGCTATTCATGGTCTTTTGTTAAACCATATGAATGTTAGAATAGTTTTTTCCATTTCTGAGAAAAATGTCAGTAGAATTTTGATGGTGATTCCATTGAAACTGTAGATCACTTTGGGTAGCATGGAATTTTCACAATATTAATTCTTCCAAGCCAAGAGCATGGGATCTTTTTGTGTTCTCTTTAATTTCTCTCAGCAATGGTTTGTAGTTCTCATTACAGAGATTTTTCACATCCATGGTTAACTTTATTCCTAGGTATTTTATTTATTTATTTATTTATTTTTGTTGACTCTTGTAAATGCGCTTGCTTTCTTGATTTCTTTTTCTGCTAGTTCATTGTTGGAGTATAGAAATGCTACTGATTTTTGTGTGTTGATTTTGTATCCTGCAACTTCGCTGAAATTATTTATCAACTCTAAGATGTTTTTTGTAGAGTCTTTAGGCTTTTTTACATATAGGATCATATCATCTGTAAGTAAGGATGGTTTGACTTCATCTTTTCCAATCTGGATCCCCTTCATTCCCTTCACTTTACTGACTGCTCTGGTTAGTACTCCCAACACTATGCTGAATAGGAGTGGTGAGAGTAGTCTTTTACTTAGTTTAAATATTTAAAATTGTTTTTTTGAGACTTTTTTTTTTACCACTGTGTTATTTAGAAATGTTTTATTTAATTTCCAAGTATTTGATGTTTGTGTGTATGTGTGTGGGAGGGGTGGCGTGGAGCGTTTCTAGCTATCTGTTATTTATTTTTAGTTTAATTCTATTGGTGTCTGAATGCATATGTAGTATGATTTTTACTTTTTCACATATTTAAGGCTTGTTTTGTCACCCAAAATGTGGTATATATTGGTGAATGTTCCATGTGAGCTTGAGAAGAATGTGTAGTCTTTGTTAAATAGTAGTCTTTTATATAGATGCCCAGTAGTTCCTGTTGATTGATGGTGCTGTTCAGTTCAACTCTGCCCTTATTGATGTTCTGCCAGATGTATCTCTCAATTACTGATAGAGGGAGGTTGAAGTCTCTAGTTAGAATAATTGATTAATCTATTTCCCCTTGCAGTTCTACCAGTTTTTGCCTAATGTACTATGATTCTCTGTTGTTAGCTCTATACACATTAAGAATTGTGTTTTTTGGAGAATCTACAGCATTAACATTGCATAATTTGCCCCTTTATTACTGATAATTTTTCTTGCTCTGAATTCTGCTTTTTCTGAAATTTACATAGATATACTAATTTTCTTTTAATTAGTGTTAGTGTGGTTTATCTTTCTCCATTTCTTTACTTTTAATCCAACTGTGTCTTTATGTTCAATTGGGGTTTCTTGCAAACAGCATATAGTTTGGTCTCTTTTTAAAAAAAATTTTAATGAATAAAAATTGATTATATGTATTTTGAGGGTTCTACATTGAGATATGCTGATCAAGTCAATATTACTAGCATATATATTGTTACAAATCGTAATTATTTTTATGCCCCTTGTCCAATCTCTCCCCATCCCTCTCTCCTCCCCCCTCCCCCTCTAAGTACTGTAGATTTCTTCTCTCCTTCTGAATAAATAAAGGTTACTCTGTTGATTTGTTGCCTAGATAATCTGTCCAATGCTGAGAGGTGTGATCAGGTCACCCAATATTATCCAAGAGCAGATGCATCTTCTGTCACTCTGTAATGGGCTTTGCGGAGAGAGATATCCTCTTCTTTTCTTTGCCTCTGCTGGTGACTCTCCTTGTCTCAATGCACTCCAGTAGCTGGCAGATGATCTGCGTGGTGGTTGTGGCATCTAACTGCTTTCACAGCATCCATGATTATTGTGGTGTCTGTAGTGTGTCACCCATATGGATGTGATGTTTTTGGCATGCTCCTTGGTGTTGGTGGTGTGCTTGGTTGTGGGGAGGTTCTGGTCCCCAGATCCATGCCTCAGGTCCCCAGGCAGGCCATGAGGTGCTGGCGAGGTGTGCCTGGTTGTGGGAGGGGGGTCTGGACCCCAGACCCAAGCCTTGGATCCCCAGGCAGGTCAAGAGGCACTGGTGCATTGTGCCTGGTTGTGGGAGGGAGGTCTCGTCTCCAGATCCATACCCCAGGCCCCCAGGTGGGGCCTTGAGGTACTGGCAGTGTGCCTGGTTGTGTGTGTGGGGGTCTGGTCCCCAGTTCCATGCTCCAGGCCCCTGGGCAGGGCCCCGAGCCACTGGCATGGTGTACCTGTTTGTGGGAGAGGGGTCTGGTCCTCTTCTCCATGCCTCGGGTGGGCCTTGAGGTGCTGGTGTGTTGTGCATAGTTACAAGAGGGGGGTCAGGTCCCCTTATCCATGCCTCAGGTCCCCAGGTAGGACCTGAGGCACTGGCATGGTGTGCCTGGGTGTGGGAGTGGTGTCCAGTCTCCTTCTCCATGCCTCAGGTCCCCTGGCAGGACCTGAGGCACTGGCACAGTATGCCTGGTTGTGGGGTGGGGGTGTCCAGTCTCTGGCTGCATGCCCCAGGCCCCCAGGTGGGCTCAAGGTGCTGGTGGTGTGAGTGGTTGTGGGCAGGATTCCTGTCCCTGGTTCAATGCCTCATGTCCCCTGGCAGGCCCCAAGGTGCTGGTGGTGGGCCTGGGCTAGAACTAATTGTTTTTCCTTTGCTCACTTCTAACACAGGGGAACTTCCTTTGGGAACCAGTACTTGAGCTGCGTTGTTGAGCTAAATTGCTGCTTTGCTGCTTTGCTGTTTTGCTGCTGTTTCCCTAGGGAAGGCTTTTTGTCCAGCTCAGTGTTTAATAGTTGACCTTATAGGTAATTCCGGCTCTCCAGAGACTCAGTGCACCTGGGATGTGTAGTAATTCTGATCAGGGCCTGAGTGTTTTCACCAAACTGCACCCGATGCAATTCTTTATTCCCAACCTGTCTCCTCTAAGGGGCCCTGTGCCGTTTGGGGGTGGATTGGCTGTCCTTGCTGTGTCCCAGTGTTCCCCTGGTGGGCCCATCGCCCCCACTGCTTGTGCTCCAAACGCTTCCCATGGGACGGGCCCTGTGCTGGTCCCTTGCATTGACTCACTGGCCTCTGAATGACTCCCCTATTTCAGTTGTTCTGGCTCCTTGCTCCTGTGTGGGACCACAGGAACCCTATTAGTGGTCTTGCTGTCCTGGGGGCCACCAAGGTCCTCTTCTCTCTTCTCTCCTGCCACCTCCAAGTAACTCCATCTGAAGGGCACAGCTGCAGCTTCTGCTGGCTCCTGCTCCGTGTGTTCAGCAGCTCGAGCCTTAAAGCGGCCACAGCCTGAAATGCTCCTGGCAGTTTTTGCTTTCTCTCATCTGGCTTCTCCCCCTTCATGATCTCTGTGGGTCTCTCTTTCTCTTCTCCTGAGCTCCAGCAGCCCCAGCTTGGCTGATGTTACATCTTTATAGTTGTAAATTTGTTGATTTGTGGGAAAGAGTGATGCTGGGGACCTTCTATTCCACCATCTTGACCAGAACCTGGTCTCATTTTTTAATTCACTCTGTCCTTATCTTTTACTCGGAGTATTTAGACCATTGGTGTTTAAAATGATTGTTGATTTTGTTTTGTTAATATCTACAATTTTTGTCACTACTTTCTATTTACTGCCCTTGTTCTTTTTCTTTTTCTTTTTTTTTTTTTTCCATTTCTATCCTCCACTAATTTTTTTTTTTTTTGCCTTCTCTGGTTTTAATTGAGCATTTTGTATGATTCCATTTACCTCTTCTCTTAGCGTATCAATTGTACTATTTTTTTGTTGTTGCTATTTTTAGTGGTTAGCCTTCAGTTTGCAGTAAAGTTTACAACTAATCAAAGTCCTCTTTCAAGTGATACTATACCACTTCACAGATAGTGCAAGAGCTTTAAACAAAGTATTTCCAATTCCTCCCTCTCATCCTTTAAAACATCACTGTCACTCATCTCACTTATCCATATCTATAATCAACAAATACACTGTTGCTATTAGTATATTGAAAAACTGTTATCTGTTATGTTAGATCAATTCAAAATAAAAAAAAATATTTTATTTTACCTTCATTTGTTTCCTATCAACTGCTCTTCCTTTATGCGGATCTGAGTTTCTGATCTACGTCTTTTTTTTTTTTTGTCTCTGAAGAATTTCTTTTAACATTTCTTACAAAGCAGGTCTATTGGAAGCAAACTGTCTCACTTTTTGTTTTCTTGGGAAAAGTTTTTTCTACTTTGCTTTTGAAAGATAATTTCTCTGGATGCAGATTTCTAAGTTGGTGGGGTTCCCCTCCCCCACAAGCTTTAAATATTTCACTTCATTCTCTTCTTGCTTGCAAGGTTTCTGCAGAGAAGACCAGTGTAATTCTTATCTATCTCAGTCTTTTTGTGAGCCTGTGTCCTTGGCCTGTCACTGTCAGAAGAGCTTCTCAGAAGGCTATGCTATTTCCCTTTCACAAGTTAAGTGAGGCATCACTAAAACTGTTCAGGTCTTGGTAAAATAGTTTCTCCTGAGGGCAGGCCTTTGTGAAAGAACAGAATGCTCTGGGCATATTTCAGATTTACTTTTCTCATTCCTTATTAAGACACATGAGGGGATTCCTCTCCCATCTTCACTGTGAGAAACTGGTAGAGATCCTGGAGGTAAAACTCACAAACTTGTGTGGTTCCCATAACACTGCTCCCCCTCCCCACCTCCCAGAGTTTTTAACTCTCAAAGTTGTCCCCTCTGAGCTTTCAGCAATTCCCCAACTATAACTTACATTTTTCTACCCTGGTACTGGTTTTCAGAAAGGTTTCTGCTCTGGTAAGTTGTGATTTTCTTTATGTAACTGTCTCTTTAATTTGGGGGTCAGCAACTTGTTCTGTGACCTCAATTCTTTGTTGCATCTAAAAAGAGTTATTTTCGGTTTATTTAGCTTTTTTCTTGTTGTGAGGATGAGAAAATGGTTTCAAAGCTCCTTATATGCCAGACTAGGAACTGGAAATCCTTTCCTTTCTTTTAATGAATATATGTCTTTATCTTCAAAGTGTGTTTTTTCTAGGCACCATGAATTGGGTCTTCAGTATCTCATCCAATCTCACAATCAGGGTATTTAGATCATTAATCTTTAATGTTATTATTAATATCATTAGGTTTAAGTCTATCATCTTGCTATTTGTTTTCTGTTTATACCATCTGTTCTTTATTCTCCATTATCTCTTTTACTTTCTTCTTTTGGGTTGAGTAATGATTTCATTTCATCTCAGCTGCTGGTTTATTCACTCTAACTCCTTGTTTAGCTATTCTAGTGGCTGCTTCAGGGTTTATAGTATGCACTTTTAACTTATCAAAGTCTATTTACAAGCAATATTATACCACTTTACATGTAGTTCGGGAAACATATTGTAGTATACTTACATTTTCTCCTTCCTGTCCTTAATACTGTTTTGTTGGCATACATTTTATTCATACATGTGTGCTAAATGCCCCACAATAAATCAGTACATGGTGTTTTTTAAAAATTTTATTTAAATGGTTTTCATCTAAAGAGATTAAAAGACTAAGAAAAATCTTATATATTTACTCATGTAGTTAGCATTTCTGGTGCTCTCCTATTATTAGTGTAGCTCTCTATTTATATCCAGGATCATTTTAACTCTGACTGAAAGATTTGCTTTAATATTTCTTGTAATGTGGGTCTGCTGGTGATAAATTCTTACAGCTTTTATATATCTGAAAACTTCTTTATTTTGTCCTTGTTTTTGAAAGATACATTCATTGGGTTTATAATTCTTGCTTGACTCTTCTTTATTACTTTAAGGATATTTCTCTACTGTCTTTTGCTTGTGTTGTTTCTGATGAGCAATGTGTTGTAATCCTGTGTCATCATTTCTCTATGCCTAATATGTCTTTCTTCTCTGGCTGCTTTTAAGGTTTTCTCTTTATCAAAATTGGTCTATAATGTGCGTTTGTGTTCTTCATGTTTCTTGTAGTAGTTGAGACTTATTGAGCTTCTTGAATCTGTGAGTTTATAGTTTTTAAAAAAATCAAATTTGGAATTATTTCAGCCATTATTTATTTAAAACATTTTTCTTCCCTCCTCCTTCCTCAAATGACTCTAATTATATGTACATTAAGTTGTTTGAAGTCACACAGCTCACTGATTCTCTACTCAATATTTTTATATTTTTTGTTTTTCCTTTTTATTTTTCTATTGGATATGTTCTTATTAATCTCTTTAAGTTCACCAAGTTTTTCTTCTGCAATGTCTCATCTGCCATTTAAAGCCTATTCATGCATTTTTCATGTCAGACATTGTTGTTTTGTTTCTAGAAGTTTGAGATATATATATGTTTAATTATTTTTTATTTACCTTTTTGAACACATTGAATAACTGTTTTAATGTTGTTGTCCACTAATTTCATAATTCTAACATTTTGTGTCAATTCTGGGTGGCTTTTATTCACTAATTATTATTCTAATTATGTCATACTTTTACTCTCTTTGTATGCCTGGTTAATTATTTCCCACTACAGAGAAAAGAACTTTCTGAGTACTCTACCCAAGGCTATGTGAATTATGAGTTTTCTAGTCTGGATGGTGGGAACAGGCAGTATTTTCATCTTGGGTGAGCACCAGGTATTGTTTTCTCATTTTTAAAAAAAATTTTTTCTTCCATCCTCAGATAATTTCCTAACATTCATGATTAGTGCTTTGCTGAGTACATGAGGGGTACTCTACAGACTTTCAGGGCTCACTATACAGCTTTTTCCTCTTTGGTATTATTTCTTTTAAACTATGGACACCTTGGTCTCCTAGACTTTTTTATCTTCTTCCACTCCCAATTCTTAGGGTCTGCCTGGCTGTACTCTTCCATGCTCTAAAACCTGGGAACTCTTTCAAGGCAGTAAGCTAAGGCAAATTTTTCTTTGTCTCTCGGAGATCACCGTCCTTTGTTGCATGATATCCCATGTCTTGAAATCTGTTGTGTCACATATTTTGCCAGCATTTTTTTCTGGTTGCTTCAGGTGGAAGGGTAAATCCAGTCCTTGTCACTTCATTTGAGAAATAAACAGAAGTTTGAGTTAAACTTTTTCGTTTAAATATAATGCAAACTTAATGAAAATACTTCTGGCATAAAAAAATGACAAAAAATTTAATAGTGATGTATTAGTGTCTAGAAGGTAAATACCCTTTCCTAAATTGAAGTCATTGTTGAACGCTGTGAGAACTATATGGAGTGCTACAGAAAAATGTCAGCTCTGCACTGCAGCTCCTCACAGCTCCTCTAAAGATGATTTTATTTGTCACCTGATATTCAAAGCCACACATTTGGTACCTACACAAATTGCATCCACTATAACCAGATCAAATGCTTGTTGACTCCATGTCACAAAAAAATTAATATATTCAATAAACATCCAGTGATTCTTAGCAGGTTTTAAATATTATCCTGTATGTGAATTATGCAAATAATACCAAATAATCCAGTTCCCTACATTCAATGGTCTCATAGCTAAATGAGAGGAAAAAGCACATAAACAGAATAGGAAAATGAAAGACTCCACATACTGAAATAGTAACCTTTACGGTTTCCAGTAGGAATGCAAAGAGGACGAGCAGCCTGTGGAATACAGAAGAGTAATATCTTATAAGGGATAGGATTGTGGGAAGATGGCAGATTAGAGAAAACTAGGAAATGTTTCTCCCACAGGAGAAGACTAGAACAGGCACTTCACTACTAGCACTGCATGCCAGTGACATCATCAAGAACTGGAACCATCACATGCCTTCCCTCTGTGAGTTTCAACCCACCCCATGCCGCTGCTGTTGCATGCAGCATGGCCCCACCCACTGCTGTTGCCTGAAATGTGGCCCCAGCTGCTGCTGTTGCCAGAAACCGCCCAAACCGGTGCTACAGCTCTAACCAGGCCAGACATAAACAGGATCCCTGCCCACACTGCTACACCAGTCAGCCCGACCATGTGCAGGTCCCCTGCTGCAGCCACCTGCAGTGCAGCAGACTTTGTTAACAGCTGTCTACACCCCTGCACCAGCCAGGCCAACCATGCATGGGATCCCCGGCCAAGCAGCCTCAACAGTCAGCTCTGCCTCTTGAGGGTCCCCTGCTGCTGTTGCATGCAGTGTGGCTGCTGCAGCCATAGCCATCACAACAGTAGGACTGGCTGGGTCTGAGGAAGTAAGCAAGGATGTGGCAGACCCAGCATTGCTGATTCCACTGTGAATTAGCCCTGCAGCTGCAAAGCCCCTGAGGGAGGGAGCGAGGCAGTTGCAATCCCCAGAACCACTGCTTCTGCAGAAAATTAACCCCGCAGCTGCCAGAGCCACTGAGGGAGTAAGAGAGAGAAGGGCAGACTACAGAGATGCTGCCCCTGCAGCAAATTGACCCTGCAGCCACCAGGGACACTACAGACAAGAGTAAGGCAGGTGCACCCATTGCTGCTGCTGTTGTCACCATGAGGTAATTCCGCTGCCACCTAAGATAATACCAAGGACACCACAGATGAGAGTCAAGCAGATCCAACCACCAGTGGCACTGCTGCCCCATTGAGGTAACCCCCATACTGCTGCAGATGCTGAAGAGGTATTAGAGTCTGTTGCAGCTAAAAAGAACCACTGCCACTCCACAAGGCAACCCCATTTCTCTTGCTTCCACTGTGGACTTTGCAAATGGAAAGGAAGAAGCTACAGCCTTTGGCAACACTTCTGCCCCCATGAAGTAACCTTGCTGTCACTGCAGACACAGCAAGCTCAAAGGAGGCAGTTGCAGCTGCCAGTGCTGCTGCTACCCTCACAAGGTAATCCCTCTACTGCTGTGGACACTGTAGATGCAAGGGAAACAATTACAGCCACTAGTGCAGGTGACAGTTCCTCAAGTTAGCCCAGCAATTGCTACAGTCACTGTACCTGCATCGGCAGCTATGGAGGTTACTACAGCCAAGCAGGCAGCTAGTGCAACCATCACTACTGCAGTTACTGCCACCACCAGCACTGCCAGATAGCCACAATTGTTGTGCAAGCAGCCTACCACTACTGGAGCCACTTCTGCCACACAGGCAACCTACCAAAGCCTCTGCCACAGCCACCACGACCATGGGAATGACCTGCTACCATACCAGAAGCCATAGTAGCCACTGCAACTGTGCAGGCAGATAACCAACCACTTATCTGAATTGGCACAAAGAAAGCCACCAGCATAATCCAGGGAAAGATAGTAATGGAAGAATGAACAGCTCTTCTAGATGACTAAACATCAATGTAAAGATACTAAAAATATGAAAAAACAAGAAAATACTGGTCTACCAAAGGAATATCATGACCCTTAAGAAACAGACCCTGAGGAACAGGAAACATTTGTAATGACTGAGAAGGAATTCCATGCAAAAATCTTTAGGGAAGCTCAATGAGATACAAGAAGATGCAGTTAGACAACACAATGAACTGAGCAAAACTATCCAGGATATGAAGGAGGAAATCTACAAAGAGATTAATACTTTAAAAAAGAATGTAGCAAAACTTATGGAACTGAAAGAGTCATTCGGTGAAATAAAAAAAACACAATGAAATGTGCAAAAGGATAGAGCAAGCAGAAGAAAGAATTTCTGATCTTGAAGACAACCTCTTTGAAATAACTCAGGGAGATAAAAAAAAAAGAAAAAAGAATTTTAAAAAATGAAGATAATCTAAGAGAGAGAGCAGATAACCTTAAGTGTGCAAGCATCTGAATCATTGGTATTACTGAAGGAGAGGAGAAAGGAAAAGGCATTGAGAACATTTTGAGTAAAATAATAGCAGAAATCTTCACAGGTATAGGGACAGACATGGACCTTCAGATTCAGGAGGATCAAAGATCTCCATGCAGCTTCAATCCAAAAAGGTCCTCTCTCAGACACATTGTAATCAAACTGTTCAAGGTCAAAGACAAAGATAGAATGTTAGAAACAGCAAGAGAAAAGCTTCAAGTCACATATAGAAGAGTCCCATCAGACTAACAGCAGACTTCTCATCAGAAACTCTACAAGCCAGAAGAGAATGGGATGATGTATTCAAAATACTAAAGGAAAAAAACTGCCAGCCAAGAATACTGTACCCTGCAAAGCTATCTTTCAGAAATGAAGGAGAAATAGTTCATTTCTCACACTAAGAAAAACTGAGAGTTCACCATCACACAACCAGCCCTACAAGAAATCTTCAAGGGAGTCCTGCATCTGGAATCCAAAAAACAATAATCATCTTCATGAATACACAAGAAAGAACAAAACCCACAATAGAGAAACACAGGATGTAAACCACATTTTAGACCAATTGGACGTGGCAGATATCTACAGAACATTTCATCCAACTGCTACAAAATATACATACTTCTCAGCAGTTCATGGAACATTCTCCAGGATAGACCATATGCTAGATCACGAATCAAGCCTCAATAAACCTTTAAAAAATGAAATAATTTCATGTATCTTTTCAGACCACTATGGATTGAAACTAGAAATCAACAAAAAGCAAAACTCTGGAAACTATACAAATACATGGAAATTAAACAACATGCTCCTGAATGACATATGGGGCCAAGAACAAATTAAACAGGAAATCAAAAAATTCCTCAAAACTAATGAAAATAATGAAACATCATACCAAAATATATGGGATGCTGCAAAAGCACTTCTAAGAGGGAAGTTTATTGCATTAAATGCTTATGTCAAAAGAATCGAAAGTTTTCAAACTAACAACCTAACACTGCAACTAAAAGAATTAGAAAAACAAGAGCAATCCAATCCCAAATGCAATAGATGGAAAGAAATAATGAAGATCAGAGCAGAACTAAATGAAGTAGAAACCCAAAAAGCAACACAAAAGATCAACCAAACAAAAAGTTGGTTTTTTGAGAAGATAAATAAAATAGATGAACCATTAGCCAGATCAACTAAGAAAAGGAGAGAGGAGACCCATATAACAAAAATTAGAGATGAAAAAGCAGACATAACAACCAATACCACAGAAATACAAAGAATCATTAGAGACTATTATGAACAACCATACACTAACAAACTGTAAAACCTGGAGGAAATGGATAAATTTCTGGACACATACAGACTACCAAGACTAAACCAAGGAGACATAGAAAACCTGAACAGACCAATAACAAGCAAAGCGATTGAAGCACTAATCAGAAACCTTCCAACAAAGAAAAGCCTAGGACCAGATGGCTTTACTGATGAATTCTACCAAAGATTTAAGGAAGAATTAATACCAATTCTTTTAAACTATTCCAAAAAATTGAAACAGAGGCCATTCGCTCCAACTCATTCTATGAAGCCAGTATCACCCTGATGCCAAAGCCAGACAAAGACTCAGCAAAAAAAGAAAACTATAGGCCAATTTCTCTGATGAACATAGATGCAAAATTTCTCAACAAAATATTAGCAAACAGAATACAGCAACACGTCAAAAAAATTATACACCATGGTCAAGTGGGATTCATCCCAGAGATGCAAGAATGATTTAACGTACATAAACCAATAAATGTGGTATGCCACATCAATAAAATCAATGACAAAAACCATTTGATTATCTCAATAGATGCAGAAAAGGCACTTGACAAAATTCAACATCCCTTCATGATAAAGACTGTCAGCAAATTAGGTATTGAAGCAAAGCATCTCAACATAATAAAAGCCATATATGTCAAACCCTCTGTCAATATCATCCTGAATGGGAACAAGACAAGGATGCCCACTCTCACCACTCCTATTCAACATAGTACAGGAAGTATTAGCCAGAGCAATTAGGCAAGACAAAGAAATAAAAGGCATCCAGATTGGAAAAGATGCTGTCAAATTGTCCCTGTTTGTAGATGACACAGTTCTGTATATAGAACAGCCCAAAATCTCTACCAAAAAACCCTCTTAGAGTTGATAAATGACTTTGGTAAAGTTGCAAGATAAAAAATCAACATGCAAAAATCTGTAGCATTTTTATACTCCAACAATGAATTAGCCAAAAAGAGATCAAGGAAGCAAGCCCATTTACAGTAGTCTCATAGAAAAATAATAAAATACCTAGGAATCAACTTAACCAAGGTGGTGAAAGATCTCTACAATGAAAACTACAAATCACTGTTGAAAGAAATTAAAGAGGACACAAAAACATGGAAAGACACTCCTTGCTCATGGCTTGGAAAAATAAACACTGTGAAAATGTCCATACTTCCCTAAGCAATATACAGATTCAATGCAATACACATCAAAATACCAATGACATTCTTCACAGAAATCAAAAAAACAATCCTAACATTCGTGTGGAATAACAAAAGACCCTGAATAGCCAAGGCAATCTTGAGCAAAGAAAATAAGGCTGGAGGCATAACACTTCCTGACTTCAAGCTATACTACAAAGCTATAGTTACCAAAACAGCATGGTCCTGGCATAAAAGAGACACTTGAACCAATGGAACAGAATAGAGAACCCAGAAATCAGTCCATAAACCTACAGCCAACTGATCTATGACAAGGCAATGGGAACATACATTGGGGAAAAGACTGCCTCTTCAATAAATGGTGCTAGGAAAACTGGCCATCCATATGTAGAAAAATGTAACTGGACTTGTATGTCACACCATACACCAAAACTAACTCATAATGGGTTAAAGACTTAAATGTAAGACTGGAAACTATGAAGCTCCTGAAAGATAATGCAGGGGAAACACTTCAAGAAGTAGGACTGGGCAAAGATTTTGTGAATATGACCCCCAAAGCACAGGCAACAGAAGGAAAAATTACAAAGCTTCTGCATAGCAAAAGAAACAATTAACAGAGCCGAAGACAATCTAAAGTGTGGGAGAAAATATTTGCAAACTATGCATCTGACAAAGGATTAATATCCAGAATATACAAGGAACCCAAACAACAGTGAAAAAACAAATAACCCAATTAAAAAATGGGCAAAGGAACTAAATAGATATCTCTCAAAGGATAATATGTAAATGGCCAACAGACACATGAAAAAATGCTCAACATCACTCAGCATCAGGGAAATGCAAATCAAAACCACACTAAGATACCATATCACCCCAGTTACACTGGCTATCATCAAAGAGATGGAAAACAACAAATGCTGGTGAAGATGTGGAGAAAAGGGAACCTGCCTACATTGTTGGTGGGATTATAAATTGGTGCAGCTATTATGGAAAATGGTGTGGAGATTCCGTAAACAACTTCAGATAGAACTGCCATACTCTCCAAGAATTCCATTGTTGGGTATACACCCAAAGGAATGGAAAGCATGCTGTTGAAGACAGACCTGCACCCCCATGTTCATCGCAGCTCTATTTACAGTAGCTAACAGTTGGAACCAACCTAAATGTCCATCATCAGATGACAGGATAAGGAAAATGTGGTATTTATACACAATGGAATATTACTTTGCTATAAAAAAGAATGAAATATTGCCATTTGCAGCAACATGGATGAATTTGGAGAAAATCATATTATGTGAAATAAGCCAGGCACAGAAAGATAAATACCATATGTTCTCATTCATAAATGGGAGCTAAAAATAACAAATATATAAAAGTAAGAAAGAAAGAAAGATACACCATTCCCAATAATACATTCAACATTCAAAAGGACAGCTAGGGTTACTAGAAGCAGGAGACAGAAGGGAAGGGAGGAATGGGTAAAGAGCCATGAATAGCAATGATAGTGTATATTATTGAATATAGTAATTATTCTGATGTGAGCACCACATACTGCACGTGGGTGTTCAACTCTGTACTCCATAGATATGTACAATCAATTTTAGTACAATACATTTTTAAAAAAGAAGAAGAATGTCTTAAGAAATAGGAGGAAAACACAGAGAAAGGCCTTGCACCTAGGTGTGCACGTGGACCTGTTTCCACTGAATTTTTGATTCCCATATTTGCTTTTATCAACGCCTAAAAAATACTTACATATTTTATCCCCAAATTAAAATGAGCCAGGTAGTTTGCCTACACTCACTCTACAGTTTATGTATTTTAAAAATATAGTTGATCTTCCTGATTCACAGATTCTGCATTTATGTATTTGCCTATCTGCTAAAATTTATTCATAATGCTCAAATCAATACTCACGAGTGCTTTCACAGTTAGGCGTAGACACTCACAGAGGGGGAAAAAATTCAGTTTCACATTTCCAGCCAAAGCCCAACGAGGTAAAACTCTGTTTCTCGTTTCAGCTATCATATTGTATATTTTTTAAGATGATCTCTTTACTGCCACATTTCTCATTTGTGTGTGTGTGCATGTGTGTGTGTGTTATTTTTTTGGTTATTTCGCTGTTTAAAATGACCCTTAAATGAAGTGCTGAAGTGTTTTCTAGTGCTCCTAAGTGCAGAAAGGCTGTGATGTGAATTACAGAGAAAATGTGTTCATTCAGGTATAAGGTTTAGTGTTGTTGGTTGTGAGGTCAGTGTTAATGAATCAACAATACATTTTTTGTGGGGTGGGGGGTGACTATTGTAAATAGACTTACTTTCTTGATTTCTTTTTCTGCTAGTTCATTATTGGAGAGTATGAATGCTACAGATTTGGGGGCATTGATTTTGAATCCTGCAACATTTCTGAAATTGTTAATCAGCTCCAAGAGATTTCTAGTAGAGTCTTTAGGTTTTTCTATATATAGGGTCATGTGATCTGAAAACAGGGAGAGTTTGCTTTTGTTTTGTCCAATCTGGATGCCCTTTATTTTTTTCTCTTGAGTGATTGCTCTGACTAGTACATCCAATACTATATTGAATAGGAGTGATGATAGTGGGCATTCTTGTCTTGTTCCTGTTCCAAAGGGAAAAAATGTCAGCATTTCCCCATTCATGATGTTATTGGCAGTGGGCTTGTCATATATGGCTTTTATTATGTTGGGATACTTTCCTTCTGTACCTAATTTGCTGGGAGCCTTTATCATGAAAGGATGTTGAATTTTGTCGAATGCATTTTAATTCATATATTGTGATAATCATATGGGTTTTGTCCTTCTTTTTGTTGATGTGGTGGTATCACATTCATTGACGTGTATCTTGAACCATCTTTGACTCCCAGGAAAGAATCCACTTGACCACGGTGTATAATGTTTTTGATATGTTGCTGTAATCCATTCTGTAGTATTTTGGTGAAACTATTTGTGTTTATGTTCTTCAGAAATACTGGCCTGCAGTTTTATTTTTTTGGTGTATCTCTGTCTGGTTTGGTATCAGGGTGATGCTGGCCTCATAGAATAAGTTCAGGAGAGTGGCGTCTGTTTCAATATTCTGGAATAGTTTGAAGAGAATTGTCAGTAATTCCTCTTTAAAAGTTTGGTGGAATTCAGCAATAAAGCCATCCAGTCCTGGGATTTTCTAACCCCCATCAAAATACCAATGATATTCTTCACAGAAATAATAATAATAATAATAATAAATCCTAACATTCCTATGGAACAATGAAGGGCTACAGATACTCAAAGCAATCCTGAACAAAAATATAAAGCCAGAGGCATAGCACTACCTGACTTCAAATTAATCTATAAAGGTATAGTGACCAAATTGGCATTATAATGGCATAAAAATAGATATTCAGACCAATGGAACAGAAGAGAACACCTGGGCATCAACCCACATACCTTACAGACACCTGATCTTTGACAAAGGCCACAAGAACATACATTGGGTAAAAGAATGCCTCTCCAATTAGTGGTTCTGGGAAAATTGGATATCCACATGCAGAAGAATGAAACCGGACCTGTACCTCTCACCATATTCCAAAATCAACTCAAAATAGATTAAAGACTAAAATATAAGACCTGAAACCATAAAATTACTAAGAGAAAACATAGGGGGAACACTCCAGGAAGTTGGACTGGGCAAAGACTTTATGAATATGACCCCAAAAGCACAAGCAACAAAAGCAAAAATAAACAAATGGGATTCTATCAAACTAGAAAGCTTCTGCACAGCAAAGGAAACATTCGACAGAACAAAATGGCAATCTATGGAATGACAGAAAATATTTGCAAACTATATGTCCAACAAACGGTTAATATCCGGAGTATATATGGAACTAAAAAAAAAAAAAAAACCCTACACAATAAAAAAAAAGAAAGAAATAATCCAATTAAAAAGTGGGCAAAGGAGATGAAAGACACTTTTCGAAGGAAGATATAACAATGGCCAACAGGTTCATGAAAAAATTCTCAACATCACTAATCATCAGAGAAATGCAAACGAAAACCACATTGAGATATCATCTCAGCCCAGTTAGACTGGCAACTATTAAAAAGACCGAGAATTACAAATACTGACAAGGATGTGGGGAAAAGGGAACTCTTCCAAAATGTTGGTGGGACTACTATAAATTAGTACTGCCATTATGGAAAACAGTATGTCATTTTCTCAAACTACAGATAGAACTACCACATGATCCAGCAATCCCACTACTAGGCATATGTCCAAAGGAATGGAAGTCATCATGTCGAACAAACACCTGGACTCCCATGTTCATTGCAGCTCTATTTACAATAGCGAAAATATGCAACCAACCCAAGTGTCCACTGATGGATGACTGGAGAAGGAAAATGTGGTATATACACACAACGGAGTACTACTCTGCCATAAAAAAAGAGTGAAATTCTACCATTCACAGCAACATGGAAGAGCATGGAGAAAATTATGTTTCATGAAATAAGCTGGATACAGAAAGAGAAATCACATGGCCCCAGTCATTACAGGGAACAAGAAAGATGGAAAGATGGAAGGAAGGACGGAAGGAAGGAAGGAAGGAGGGAGGGAAGGAAGGAGGGAGGGAAGGAAGGAGGGAGGGAAGGAAGGAGGGAGGGAAGGAGGGAAGAAAGGAAGGAAAGAAGGAAGGAGGGAAGGAAGGAAAGAGGGAAGGAAGGAAAGAAGGAGGGAAGGAATGAAGGAAGAAAGGAAGGAAGGAAGAAGGAAGGAAGGAAGGAAGGAAGGAAGGAAAGAGTGAAGGAAGGAAGAAGGAAGGAAGGAAGGAGGGTAGGAGGGAAGGAAGGAAGGAAGGAAGGAAGGAGGGAAGGAGGGAAGGAAGGAAGGAAAGAAGGAAGGAGGGAAGGAGGGAAGGAAGGAAAGAAGGAAGGAAGGAAGGAAGGAAAGAAAAGACCACAATAATATAGTGGTCTTTCAGAAGGAGAGAGCAAACCTAAGGATATCAGAGATGGGAGGGAGGTGGACTGGGGAGTGAATGGTTGGTTAACGGGCATAAAGAATAATTATGGTTTGTAATAATGAATATGCTAATACAAAATTCATATAAGGAAAACACATTAAAGTAATTTTTTAGTATGTTATTAAAGAAAGGGAATTTTTTTGTTAGAAATAGAATTCTCAGTTGGCAGGTTTTTTGTTGTTATTTTGATTACTTTGATTATGTTATCCTATTTCCTTCTGGTCTCTGTGGTCTGATGTGGAGTCAGCTGTTAATCGTATTTTGCCTCACTAGTATGTGATGAGTCATCTTCCTCTTACTGCTTTCAAAAGTTTTTGTTTATATTTGGCTTTTAACATTTTGACTGCAAAGTGCTAGAAAGTTTTTAGCCATTATTTCTTCAAATGTTTTTGTTTCTATCTTTCCTCCTTTACTGATATTTTTGTTATATAGATGTTTGTCACATTAATTTAGCCCCATATTTCTTTATGTCTCTATTTATTTTTATTCTTTTTTCTCTTTGTTTTTTGGATTGTATAATCTTAGTTGAAAAATCTTTTTTGTCAGGTTCACTGATTTCTTTTTTGCCAGCCGAAATCTACTGTTGAGCTCTTCTAGTGATTTTTTCACTCATTTTGGTTGTTATAGAGTTTAATTCCAGAATTTCCACTTTTTAAAATTAAATTCTGTCATTGTATATATGTTCTTTAATTGAACAGACAGTGTTATTATATTTATCTTTAGTTTTTTAAGCATGTTTTACTTTAGTTCTTAGAATACATTTATAATAACTGTTTTGAATTCTATAACAGCTGCTAAGAACAACAGCTGGGCCCCTTCAAAAGCGGGGGGCGTTTTGTTTGCTTTTTTGCTTCTTTTTGTTTGTTTGTTTGCTATGTTTTTTGTCTTCTGTATGTCCCATATGTTTCTATTTATTTATTTATTTATTCTGCATGCTATATATATATATATATTTTGTTATTGAAAACGTACCATTCTAGATAACATGTTCTCGCAATTCTGGTTAATAATTTTCCTCCTGTACTGGGTTTATTAACATCTCCCCCAAATTTATGTCCATCTGAAACCTCAGCATGTAAACTTATTTGGAAGTGATGTCTTTGCTGATGTAATTTGTTAAGTTCATATTGTTAAGTTCTTGATTCAAATAGGTCATTCGTTCAAAGACTTGTGTCATATGAAGAGACACACAGACACCTAAGAAGAACATTGCCATGTAAAGACAAAATCAGAGGTTAGCGTTATGCTGCCAAATGAGAAGAAACATCAATGATTGCCAGTGACTACTGGAAGCTATAAGAGGCAAGAAAGGATTCTTCTCTAGAGCCTTATGAGGGAGCATTGCTGGACCAGCAGCTTCATTTTAGACTTCTAGCCTCCAGTACTGAGAGAAAATTAATTTCTGTGTTTTAAAAGTCACCCATTTTTTGATACTTTGTTACTGCAGCCCTCGTACACCGATATGCTCCTCTTCACAAGATTGTTGTTCAGTTTCTCTTTTGTTTATTATCTGAACCTACCCTGCAAGGTCCATTTTCCCTTCAGTGTAAAGTCTATGGTTTCTGTGGTAGTATTTCTTGTCTTTATTTTTTTTTTTTATCCTTTAGCTTGTGTACTTGGGCATTATAACCAGTTATTTATAAGTTGCATAGCTTCTCTTTGCTTGTTCCTCAGATTGGCAGGCTTGGGCATTAATATAGTCTTTCAGATCATCAGAGATGAGTGTAAATTTATATTTAACCATGGTTTGCTAAGTGTTGCCACTGAATCATTGTAGGTCATTTAGTCAATGTTTGGTCAGAAGTTGTGTTTAAGCGTCTTCCTTCCTGATGCTCACATCCTGTGTTGACAGGTCTGTGCATGTCTTACAACATGCTTTCAAATATGCCATAAAGCTGGTTTTGATTGCACCTGAGTGGATGCAGCCTAGTTCTCACACATAGCCTTCCTAACCCTCAGGGTTGACTGTGATCCCAGCTTGGAATCAGGAGTGAATCCCTACAGTGGGGAAAAGATAAATAGGAGATCCCCAGCAGTTCACATTTCCACTAGAGGACATTGCATTCTTAACTATGAGAGAGTACTATAGAACTTGCAGGCCCTGACTGTAGTATATAAAGCTGCCTGGTGTCCATGCAACTGCATATTTCTAGAAAAGAAATTTGTGGTGAATCCTCCCCACCCTCTAAAACCCAGGCTGCTGTAGAACATTACCATTTTGGAAGTAGAGCCACGAGCAAACTGCATCCTGCCCTGGAGCACAATAGCCCCATCATCTTCAAATATGTTTGGCCCCTCTGCATTCAACCGCATCCGTAAAAAGTCCTGAGGCATAACAGCGTAAATCATACCTAGCAGTTTAGGCATGAAACTGACACATGAACCCACACTGTGCCCTTCACCATGGGGAACAGGTAGTCCTGAACAGCAGGGAGGCTACCCCCAGACAAAAAGAGCGAATGTGAATGCTCCCTAGAGCCTGAGAACTAACAACTTGGGGTCTTATGCTTCTGCAGCCCTGCCCATTTCAGCAGCAAAATAACCTAGCACCTGCGTCCTCTCTCTCAGAGGCCCAGGGACCAGCATGCCACCACAGCAATTTTGCTCACTGCTGGCGTGGAATTCTTGAGCAGCCATGTGCCTCTTTCAAGGACACAAAGATAGGCCTGCTGACATGGCAACCCTATTCGTTCTAGTGATGGAGCTTCCAAGATGTTATGCACCTGTCTTTGGGGACTGAGGTCTGGCCTGGGTGGGTCCATTGCCATTGGAAACCTTACCCTCCCAGCCAGCCAGGCCGAGCATGCCCACGAATGCTCTTTCAGAGTGCAAGAACCAGACAACCTGATGTTCCTCACCCCCAGAAAAGCTATGCCACAGCCTCCATAAACATTCACAGTCTAAGCCGTGAAGCACTTGTAGATGTTTCTGACACTTAACGTAGCTGAAGAAATCATGTGGGTACTACACTACTGTGCCCACTCTTAACCAAAGACCAAGCACTCTACCTAACCAAAACTATATTATACTTCTACAGAAAAAATGTCTTTTCCTATGGAAGCTACTCCATAAAATTAGAAGTATCTGTTTCACCAGATATGCAGACATCAATGTAGGGATGAAAAAAAAAAACAAAAAAAAGTAAGGAAACATAACACCACTAAAAATTAACCAACCAACCAAACAAAATCAAATCAACTTTTGGTAACAGAATACAAGGAAAAGAAAATTTATAAAATGCCTGAGAAAGAACTAAAAATGTGATCTTAACTCAGCTAGATATTAGAGAATACAAATGAACAATTCAATAAAATGAAATATATATACATATATAATCTGAATAAAAAGTTTAACAAGGAGAGAGGTATCATTAAAAATAAAAAAGGAGTAATCTCATAGCTGAAGAATTCATGAATGAAATAAAATTACAACCAAGAGCTTTAATGATAGCTTAAATCAAGCAGAAAAAAGACTTTCTGAATGTGAAGATAGGTCCATTGAATAACCCATTCAGACAAAAATAAAATATAAAAAAAGTATGAAAAAGCCTACAAGACTTCAGGAACAACTTTGGTGAACAAATATTTTATTATGAGAATACTAGGCAAAGAAGAGACACAGCAAAGTATAGAAAACTTATTAAACACAATAATAGCTAAAAATGTTTGAAGTCTTGGACATATATGGATATCCAGACCTAGAAACCTCAAAGGTCCCCAAATAGATTCAATCCAAAAGGCCCCCTCAGAGGAACATTATAGTGAAATTGTCAAAGTCAGAAACAAGGAAAGAATTTTAAAAACAGCAAGAGAAAAATGTCAAGTCACATATAAAAGAAAATACACATAAGACTAACAAAAAAAATTTCTTTATAGAAACCTTACAGGGCAAGAGAGAATGAGATGACATAGTCAAATTGCTAAAAGAACAAGAAATGCCAGCCATGAACACTATACCCGACAAACCTATCCTTCAGAAAAAAAGAGAAATAAATTATTTACCAGACAAGCAAAAACTGAGGAAATTCATCATCACTAGACTTGCCCTTCAAGATATTCTTAAGGGAAACCTACACATAAAAGCAAAATACAATTAATATTATCATGAAAGACACATAAGAATGAAACTCACCAATATAGTAGATACACAAATTAGAAAGAGAAATAATCACACCTTATCACTACAGAAAACCACCAAAACACAAAGATAAACAATAAAAGAGAAAGAAAGGTACTGAAGGTGTACAAAACAACTAGACATCATTTAACAAAATGGCAGGAATAAGTACACACTTTTCAATCAGCACCACACTGTCCCACAATAACAACTTTAAATATAAACAATTTAAATTCCTCAGTTAAAAAGCATAGACTGGGTGAATAAAAAAAAGAAAATACCCAACTATATGCTGCCTACAGGAAACTCACATCACCTGTAAAGACACACAAAAACTAAAACTGAAGGGAAGGAAAAATGTATCCCATGTAAAAGGAAACCAAAAATGAGCAATAGTAGCTATACTTACATCAAATAAAATAGTAATTAATTTAAAAATACAAAAAACAAAGAAGGTAACTATATATAATCATAAGGAAATCAATTCATCAAGAGGATATAACAATTGTAAATATATGTGCCTCCAACACTGGGGTACTCAGTATATAAAGCAAATATTATTAAAGCTAAACAATGAAATAGATCTCAATATAATAATACATCACTCTCAGCATCGGATAGACTATCTAGACAGAAAATCAATAAAAAATCAAACATATACTTCACTATAGACCAAATAGATCTAACAAACATTTATAGAACATTTCATTCAAGGGCTGCAGAATACACATTTTTCTCCTTAGCACACGAAACATTCTCCAGGATATACCACATATTGGGCCTCAGATCAAGTCTCAACAGATTTTAAATATTCAAAATCATATCAAGCATCTTTATAGATCACAGCAGAATAAAGCTAAATATCAGTAACAAGAGGCAATTTGGAAACTTAACAGATAAGTGAAAATTAAACAACATGTTTCTGAACAAACGGTGAGTAAAAAAAATTAAGAAAGAAAATTTAGAACAAATAAAAAGAAAAATACAGCCTACCATCACCTGTGAGATACAGTCAAAGCCAGACTAAATGGGAAACTTTTAGCAGTAAACATCAAAGAAGCAGAAAGATTTCAAATAAACTTAACATTGCACTTCAAGTAGAAAATCAAAAACATGCCAAACACGTTTTTAGTAGATTAAAAGAAATAATAATGCAGATCAGAATGGAATTATATGTAATAGACTAAAAAAATTTTTAAAAGTCAATGAAATAAAATAAAATTTTTTAAAATTAATTGAAATAATAATGCAGATCAGAATGGAATTATATGTAATAGACTAAAAAAATTTTTTAAAGTCAATGAAATAAAAAGTTGTTTTCTTTTATGAGAACATAAACAAAGTTGACAAACCATTAGCTAGACTAAGACTAGAGAGAAAAGACCTAAGCAAATAAAATCAGAAATAAAAAGAGACATTATAAATGTTACTACAGAAATACCAAAACCAGAAAAAGATTCAACAACAGCAACAACGAAAAGTAGAGGCCAGTATCCCTAAGGAAAATAGATGGAAAAATTCTCAACAAAACCAAAAACCAAATCCAACACCACATCAAAAAGATAATATATCATGATCAAGTGGTATTTACCCTGGGATGCCAGGTTAGTTTGACATATACAAATTAATACATATGAAAAATCACATTAATAGAATGAAAGAGAAAAACCATACGATCATCTTAATAGACACAGAAAAGGCATTGGAAATAAATCTACACCTCTTTATGAAAATATCTGTTAGCAAAGTGAACATAGAAGGAATGTACCTCAATACAATAAAGGCCATTTATGACAAACTCACAGCTAATGTCATACTTTGTAAAAGTTGAAAGCTTTTCTCTATGAACTAAAAAATATAAAAGGATGCTCACTTGTATTACTACTATTTAACATAGTACTGGAAGTCTTAGCCAGAACAATTAGCCAAAAGTAAATAAATAAATAAATAAATAAATAAATAAATAAATAAATAAATAAATAGGCATTCAAATTGAAAAAGTCAAACTGTCCCTGTCTGCAGACAACATTTTCTTATATATAGAAAATCCTAAAGAGTCCACCAAAAAAACTATTAGAACTGATAAACAAATTCAGTATAGTAGCAGGATATAAAGACAATATCCAAAAAGTAGTAGTGTTTTTTACACCGATGACATAACAGCTGAGAAAGAAATTAAGAAAATAATCCCATTCACAGCAGCTACAAAAAATAAAACAGATAGGAATAAATTTAACCAGCAAAATGAAAGACCTCTTCAATGAAAACCATGAAATGCTGATAAAACAAATTAAAGAGGACACACAAAATGTAAAGAGATCCCATGTTTGTAGATTGAAAGTATTAATATTGTGAAAATGGTGATAATACCCAAAGCAACCTACAGATGCAATGTGATTTTTATTCAAATACCAATGACATTCTTCACATTAAAAAAAAAAATTCTAAAATTCATATGGAACCACAAAAGATCTCAAATAGGTATAGCAATTCTGAGCAAAAGAGCAATGTGGCAGGTATTACATACTTGACTTCAAAACATACTACAAAGCTATATTAACCAAAAGAGTGTAGTACTGGTATATAAATAGACACATGGACCAATTGAACAGATTAGAGCACCCAGAAGGAAATCTATGTACCTACAGCCAACAGACATTTGATAAAGGTGCAAAGAACATACATTGGGAAAGGGACAGCCATTATAATAAATGATGCTGTGACAATTGGATATTCATATGCAGAAGAATGAAAAATGACTAATTCTCTCACCATATACAAAAATTAACTTGAAACAGATTAAAGAACTAAATATAAGTCCCCAAAATATAAAACTACTAAGTGAAAATATGGGAAAAATACTTTAAGACATTGCTGTGAGCAAAGATTTTGTTAGTAAAACTTCATAAGCATAGACAACAAAAACAAAAATGGATAAATGAGATTATATCAAACTAAAAACTTCTACAAAATAAGTGAAACAATCAATAGAGCAAAGTGGCAACCTGTAGAATAGTAGAAAATATTTGCAAACTATTTATCTGAGAAAGAATTGGTATCCAGAGTGTATAAGAAACTCATCAGAAAAAATTTTAAAAATAGTCAAATAACCTAAGTAGACTTTTTAAAAAAGACTTACAATAGACAACAAATATATGAAGAAATGTTCAACATCACTAAACATCAGGACAATGCAAATCAAAACCACAGTGACATATCATCTCACCACAGTTACACTGGCTAATATCCAAATGACAAAAAATAATAAATACTGGTGAGGATGTGGATAAAATGGAGCCCTTACATGCTGTTGGTTGGACTGTAAATCAGTACAGCAATTATTGAAAATAGCAGGGAATTTTCTCAAAAAAACTAAAAATAAAACTACCATATAATCCAGCAATCCACCTACTGAGCATTTATTCAAAGGAAAGAGCATCAGTATGCTAAAGAGATACCTCCTCCCCATGTTCATTGCAGCACTATTCACAATAGCCAAGATATGGTACTAACCTATGTGTCAATTAACAAATGAATGAATGAAGAATATGTGATGCAATGGATACTATTTACCTATAAAAATAATGAAATCCTGTCATTCAAGGGACATGGGTGAGACTTGAAGACATTAGGTTAATTGAAGTAAATCAGGACCAGAAATAAAAATACTGCATTTTCTCATTCATATGTGGAAGCTAAGAAATTTGAGCTCATGGAACTAGAGAGTAAATCATGGTTAGTAGAATATGGGTCTGGTAGTAAGGAGGAGTAACAGGGACAGGTTGTTTAATAGATAAAAACATTAAACTAGACAGGAATAATTAAGTTTAGAGAGGAGCAAGATGGTAAATTAAAGGTGCCCATGCTGAATTCCTCCAAAAGAAAAAGAACAGAAAAACAGACTGTGAGATAAATATGGATGAGAAGAATCCATCCCCAGACCGGCAGAGTGTGTGTTGATCAGACAGGCACACCACAGGAGAGGCCTGAGATCCATGGAGACCACACTCCTTGTGGTGCCAGCACACGACCAAGCAGGGAGGCCTCACTGCCACAAAACTCAATCCCCAGCCCAGCCGATGGGAGAGGCACCTCCCCAGAGAGGCCCAAGACCCAAGGTGACCATGCACCCGAGGCACCAGTGGGTGACTGAGCAGACACTGTGGCAGCCATGCCAAATTGGCAGCCCCAGCAGCATCATAGCCAGACAATAGTGTTGAAGCATTGGACCATAAAACTCCTGCCACAATGACTAAACATCAAAGGAAAGATACCAGAAATATGAAAAATCAAGAAAGTATATCATCAAAGGGTAATAACTCTCAAGCTCTAGATCCTATAGAACAAGAAGCCCTTGAGATGTCTGACAAGGAATTTCAAGTGATAATTCTAATGAAACTAAATGAGATACAAGAAAACTCAGTTAGACAACATGATGAAATGAGGAAAAGTATACAGGACCTGAAAGAAGAAATGTAGAAGGAAATCAACGACCTGAAAAAGAATGTAGCAGAGCTGGCTGAACTGAAGAATTCATTGAATGAAATAAAAAACACAACAGAGAGTTTAACCAGCAGGCTTGCAGAAGCAGAAGAGAGAACATCTGACCTTGAAGATGGGCTGTTTGAAATTACACAGGCAGACAAAAAAAAAAAAAAAAAGAAAAGAAAAAAGAAATGAAAACATTGAAGAAAATCTAATAGAGATATCAGAAAAACTTAAGTGCTCAAATATCCAAGGCATGGGAATTCCAGAAGGGGAGGAAAAAGGAGATTGCATTGAAAACATATTCAACAAAATAGTGGCAGAAAACTTTCCAGGTATAGGAAAAGACACAGATCTTCATTGTCAGGAATCTCAAAGATCCCCAAACATATTCAACCCGAAAAGGTCTTCTCCAAGACATGTTATAGTCAAATTGGCAAAACTCAAAGACAAACAGAGAATCTTAAAAGCTACAAGAGAGAAGCACCAAATCACCTATAAGTGAGCCCCAATCAGACTAACATCAGACTTTTCATCACAAACTGCAAAATCCAGAAAGGAATGGGATGATATATTCAAAATACTAAAACACAGAGATTGCCAGCCAAAATACTCTACCCTGCAAGGCCATCTTTCTAAATGAAGGGCAAAGAGAATATTTCTCAGACAAACAAAAACTGTGGGAGTTCACTACCACGCAACCACACTTGCAAGAAATTCTCAAGGGAGTACTGGGTTTGGTACCTGAAAAATAACTACCAGTGCCATAAGAACTCAAGAAAAATGAAAACCCACTAGTACAATAAAAATGGCATCAAGGAAGAGAAAACAAACAAACAAAAAAAGGCTATCTACAACCCAAGGAACCAACAAATAATCAGAGAGAAAGGAACAACAGACATCCTTTCTCAAAGACATCCAAAACAAAAATCAATAAAATGCTAGGAGTAAATCAACACTTTTCAATAACAAGTCTTAACGTAAAAGGATTAAATTTCCCAATCAAAAGACAAAGACTGGATGACTGCATTAAAAAGGAGGACCCTACTATTTGCTGCCTTCAAGAGACCCACCTCAACTATAAAGACTCATATAGACTAAGAGTGACAGGATGGAAAAAGATTTACCATGCCAACAGAAATGACAAATGAGCTGGAATAGCTATTCTTATATCTGATAAAAAAAGTCTTTAAACTAAAAACCATAAAAAGAGATATTGAGGGCCAGTACATAAGGATAAAAGGATTGATCCATCAAGAAGACATAACAATCATAAATATATACACACACCCAATGTTGGAGCAGCAAGATCTATAAAGCAAGCTCTATTAGATCTAATGAAGGAAATAGACACTAATACCATAATAGCAGGGGCACTGAACACCGCACTGTCAACATTGGACAGATCATCTAGGCAAGGAATCAGCAGAGAAACACAAGATCTAAACAACACTCTAGACCAATTGGACTTGGCAGATATCTACAGAACATTCCACCCAACAACCTCAGAATATTCTTTCTTCTCATCAGCACATGAATCATTGTCCAGGATAGATCACATGTTAGGTCACAAATCAAGTCACAACAAATTCAAAAAAATTAGAATTATCCAATGTATTTTTTCAGACCACAATGGATTAAAATTAGAAATCAGTAACAAAGGAAATTCTGGAAACTATACAAACACTGGAAATTAAACAGTATTCTACTTAATGATATATGGGTCCAAGAGGAAATCAAACAAGAAATCAAAAAATTTATTGAAACTAAGGAAAACAATGATACATCATACCAAAACATGTGGGATACTGCAAAAGCAGTACTAAGGGGAAAATTTATTGCATTAAACGCTCACTTCAGAAGAATAGAAAGATGGCAAGTGAACAACCTAACACTTCACCTTAAAGAACTAGAAAAACAAGAACAATCCAAACCTAAAGTTAGCAGACGGAAAGAAATCATTAAGATCAGAGCAGAACTGAATGAAATTGAAAACCAAAAAACAATCCAAAAGATCAACGAATCAAAAAGTTGGTTTTTTGAAAAGATAAATAAAATTGACAAACCATTAGCATGGCTAACAAAAAGAAGAAGAGAGAAGACTCAAATAACAAAAATTAGAAATGAAAAAGGCGATATTACAACTGATTCATCTGAAATACAAGGAATCATTCGAGACTACTATAAACAACTATACGCCAACAAATTTGAAAATCTGGAGGAAATGGATAAATTTCTGGACACACACAAGCTCCCAAAACTGAACCGTGAAGACGTAGAAAATTTGAACAGACCAATAACAATAAAGGAGATTGAAGCTGTTATCAGAAGGCTCCCAACAAAGAAAAGCCCAGGACCAGATGGATTCACAGCAGAATTTTACCAAACATTCAAAGAGCAATTGACACCGATTCTTTACAAACTATTCCAAAAGATTGAAACGGACGCAAATCTCCCAAACTCATTCTATGAAGCAAACATCATCCTGATACCAAAACCAGGTAAAGATATAACCAAAAAAGAAAACTACAGGCCAATATCCTTGCTGAATATAGATGCAAAAATCCTCACTAAATTACTAGCAAACAAAATACAGCAACACATACGTAAAATTATTCATCATGATCAAGTGGGATTCATCCCAGGGATGCAAGGTTGGTTCAACATACGCAAATCAATAAATGTGATACACCATATTAATAAACCCAAACACAAGGACCATATGATCATCTCTATAGATGCTTAAAAAGCATTTGATAAAGTTCAGCACTCATTCATGACAAAGACCCTCTATAAGTTAGGTATAGAGGGAAAGTATCTCAACATAATTAAAGCCATATATGCCAAACCCACAGCCAATATCATCTTGAATGGGGAAAAGCTGAAAGCTTTTCCTTTAAGAACAGGAACTAGACAAGGATGCCCACTCTCACCACTCCTATTCAACATAGTGTTGGAAGTACTAGCCAGAGCAATCAGAGAAGAGAAGGAAATAAAGGGCATCCAGATTGGAAAAGATGAAGTCAAACTGTCCCTGTTTGCAGATGACATGATCCTATATATCGAACAGCCTAAAACCTCTACAAAAAAACTGCTGGAATTGATAAATGATTTCAGCACAGTAGCAGGATACAAAATCAACACACAAAAATCAGTAGAATTTCTTTTCTCCAATAGTGAACATGCAGAAAGAGAAATCAAGAAAGCCTGCCCATTTACAATAGCCACCAAAAAAATAAAATACTTAGGAATTGAGTTAACCAAGGAGGTGAAAAATCTCTATAATGAGAACTACAAACCACTGCTGAGAGAAATTAGAAAGGATACAAGAAGATGGAAAGATATCCCATGCTCTTGGATTGGAAGAATCAACATAGTGAAAATGTCCATAATACCCAAAGTGATCTACAAATTCAATGCAATCCCCATCAAAATTCCAAAGACATTTTTCTCAGAAATGGAAAAAACTATCCAGACATTTAAATGGAACAATAAAAGACCACGCATAGCCAATGCAATGCTGAGCCAAAAAAATAAAGCTGGAGGCATATCACTACCTGACTTTAAGCTATACTACAAAGCTATAATAACCAAAACAGTATGGTACTGGCATAAAAACAGACACACTGACCAATGGAATAGAATAGAGAATCCAGAAATCAACCCACACACTTACTGCCAGCTGATCTTTGACAAAGGCACCAAGCCTATTCACCGGGGAAGGGACTGCCTCTTCAGCAAATGGTGCTGGGATAACTGGATATCGATATGCAGGAGAATGAAACTAGATCCATACCTCTCGCCGTATACTAAAATCAACTCAGAATGGATTAAGGATTTAAATATACACCCTGAAACAATAAAAGTTCTTAAAGAAAACATAGGAGAAACACTTCAGGAAATAGGACTGGGCACAGACTTCATGAATATGACCCCAAAAGCACGGGCAACCAAAGGAACAATAAACAAATGGGATTATATCAAACTAAAAAGCTTCTGCACAGCAAAAGAAACAATTAAAAGAGTTAAAAGACAACCAACAGAGTGGGAGAAAATATTTGCAAAATATACATCTGACAAAGGATTAATATCCAGAATATACAAGGAACTCAACCAAATTTACAGGAAAAAAACATGCAACCCAATTAAAAAATGGGCAAAATAGCTAAATAGGCATTTCTCATGAAAGATATACGAATGGCCAACAGACATATGAAAAAATGCTCAACATCACTCCGCATTCAGGAAATGCAAATCAAAACCACACTGAGATACCATCTCACCCCAGTTAGGATGGCTAATATCCAAGAGACTGTGAACAATAAATGCTGGCGAGATTGAGGAGACAAAGGAACTCTCATACATTCTTGGTGGGACTGCAAAATGGTGCAGCCTCTATAGAAAACGGTATGAAGTTTCCGCAAACAATTGCAGATGGATCTACCATATGACCCAGCTATTCCTCTGCTGGGAATATACTCAGAGAAATGGAAATCATCAATTCAAAGGTATACCTGTTCTCCAATGTTCATCACAGCACTCTTTACAATATCCAAGAGTTGGAACCAGCCCAAATGTCCATCATCAGAAGAGTGAATATGGAAACTGTGGTATATCTACAGAATGGAATACTTCTATAAAAAAAAAAAAAAATGAAATACTGGCACTTGCAACAACATGGATGGACCTAGAGAGAATTATATTAAATGAAACAAGTCAGGCACAGAAAGAGAAATATCACATGTTCTCACTTACTTGTGTGGGCTAAAAATAAATAAAGAAACACAAACAACCAGGGGGGAGGGGAGGGAAGAAGGCATAACAGTTACAATTCCTTGAAATTGATACGACAAGTGAACACAAGGGATATTGTGGAGAGGGAGGAGGGAGGGAGGTTTTGGTAATTGTCCACAATTATCAACCACATTCTATATTGACAAAATCAAACAAAATTTGGAAGAAAAATAAATAAACCCTACAAAAAACCCTGCTACCAAAAAACAACAACAACAACAACAAAAAACCTGTCTACTGAGAATTCTATTTCTAACAAAAAAATTCCCCATTTTAAATAACATACTAAAAAGTTTCTTTAATGTGTTTTTGCCCATATAAATTTTGTATTAGCATATTCGTTATTACAAATCATAATTATTCCTTATGCGCTTTACCCAACCAATCACTCCGCACCCCACCTCCTTCCCATCTCTGATACCCTTAGGTTTGCTCTCTCCTTCTGAAAGACCAGCATATTATTGTGGTCTTTTCTTTCCTTCCTTCCCTCCTTCTTTCCCTCCTTCCCTCTTTCCTTCCTTCCCTCCTTCCTTCTTTCCTTCCTTACATCCCTCCTTCCTTCCTTCCCTCCTTCCTTCCTTCCCTCCCTCCCTCCTTCCTTCCTTCCTTCCTTCCTTCCTTCCTTCCTTCCTTCCTTCCTTCCTTCCTTCCTTCCTTCCGTCCTTCCTTCCATCTTTCCATCTTTCTTGTTCCCTGTAATGACTGGGGCCATGTGATTTCTCTTTCTGTATCCAGCTTATTTCATGAAACATAATTTTCTCCATGCTCTTCCATGTTGCTGTGAATGGTAGAATTTCATTCTTTTTTTTATGGCTGAGTAGTATTCCGTTGTGTGTATATACCACATTTTCCTTCTCCAGTCATCCATCAGTGGACACTTGGGTTGGTTCCATATTTTCGCTATTGTAAATAGAGCTGCAATGAACATGGGAGTCCAGGTGTTTGTTCGACATGATGACTTCCATTCCTTTGGACATATGCCTAGTAGTGGGATTGCTGGATCATGTGGTAGTTCTATCTGTAGTTTGAGAAAATGACATACTGTTTTCCATAATGGCAGTACTAATTTATAGTAGTCCCACCAACATTTTGGAAGAGTTCCCTTTTCCCCACATCCTTGTCAGTATTTGTAATTCTCGGTCTTTTTAATAGTTGCCAGTCTAACTGGGCTGAGATGATATCTCAATGTGGTTTTCGTTTGCATTTCTCTGATGATTAGTGATGTTGAGAATTTTTTCATGAACCTGTTGGCCATTGTTATATCTTCCTTCGAAAAGTGTCTTTCATCTCCTTTGCCCACTTTTTAATTGGATTATTTCTTTCTTTTTTTTTATTGTGTAGGGTTTTTTTTTTTTTTTTAGTTCCATATATACTCCGGATATTAACCGTTTGTTGGACATATAGTTTGCAAATATTTTCTGTCATTCCATAGATTGCCATTTTGTTCTGTCGAATGTTTCCTTTGCTGTGCAGAAGCTTTCTAGTTTGATAGAATCCCATTTGTTTATTTTTGCTTTTGTTGCTTGTGCTTTTGGGGTCATTCATAAAGTCTTTGCCCAGTCCAACTTCCTGGAGTGTTCCCCCTATGTTTTCTCTTAGTAATTTTATGGTTTCAGGTCTTATATTTTAGTCTTTAATCTATTTTGAGTTGATTTTGGAATATGGTGAGAGGTACAGGTCCGGTTTCATTCTTCTGCATGTGGATATCCAATTTTCCCAGAACCACTAATTGGAGAGGCATTCTTTTACCCAATGTATGTTCTTGTGGCCTTTGTCAAAGATCAGGTGTCTGCAAGGTATGTGGGTTGGTGCCCAGGTGTTCTCTTCTGTTCCATTGGTCTGAGTGTCTATTTTTATGTAAGTACCATACTCTTTTGGTTATAATAGTTCTGCAATATAAACTGAAGTCAGGTAATGTTATGCATCCTGCTTTATTTATTTATTTATTTATTTTTGCTCAGGATTGCTTTGGTTATTCAGGGTCTTTTGTTGTTCCATATGAATGTTAGGATTGTTTTCTGCACTTCTGGGAAGAATGTCATTGGTATTTTGATGGGGATTGCATTGAATCTGCAGATCACTTCGGGTAGTATGGACATTTTCACAACGTCAATTCTTCCAATCCAAGAGCATGGTATGCCTTTCCACCATTTTATGTCCACTTTAGGTTCTTTCACTGGTGTTTTATAGTCTTTATTGCAGAGATCTTTCACCTGTACCATGAAAACTTGAGTTAAGTTTAAATAGGTTAACTTGAATCCTATATATTTTATTTCTGTGTGTATGACTATTGTAAGTGGGCTTGTTTTCTTGATTTCTTTTTCTGCTGGTTTGTTATTGGAGCATAAAAACACTACTGATTTCTTGGTGTTGATGTTGTATCCTGCAACATTAGTGAAACTGTTAATCAGCTCTAGTGTTTTTTGGTAAAGTATTTTGGTTTCTCTATACATATTATCATGTTCTCTGCAAAGAGGAATATTTTGGCTTTGTCCTTTCCAATCTGGTTGCTCTTTATTATTTTCTCTTGCCTGATTGCTCTAGCTAGTACTTCCAGTACTATGTTAAATAGGAGTGGTGGGAGTGGGCATCATTGTCTTGTTCGGGTTCTTAAAAGAAATGCTTAAAGCTGAAAGCTTGTCTCCATTCAGTATGATATTGGCAATTGGTTTGTCGTGTATGGCTTTTATTGTGTTGAGAAAATTTTCTTCTATACCTAAATTTCTCAGAGCCTTTATTATGCAGCGATGTTGAATTTTTTTTCTAATGCTTTTTCTCCATCTGTTGAGTTAATTCTATGGTTTTTGTCTTTGGTTTTGTTCATGTGGTACATTACATTTATTAACTTGCATATGTTGAAACATCCTTGCATCCCTGGGATGAATCCCACTTGATCACAGTGTATAATTTTTTTGATGTGTTGCTGTATTCTGATTGCTAATAGTTTGTTGAGGATTTTTCCATCAAGGATATTGGCCTGTAAATTTCTTTTTTGGTTGTATCTCTCTCTTGTTTTGGTATCAGGGTGATGCTGGCCTTATACAATGAGTTTGGGAGAATATGTTCTGTTTCAGTTTTTTGGAATAGCTTGAGGAGAATTGGTATTAATCCCTCTTTGAACGTTTGATCAAATTCAGTTGTAAAGCTATCCAGTCCTGGGCTTTTCTTTGTTGGAAGATTGCTGATTACTGTTTCACTCTCATTGTTTGTTATTGGTCTGTTCAAGTTTTCTATTTCTTGGCTCAGTCTCGGTAGTTTGCACGTGTCCAGAAATTTATTCATTTCCTCCAAGTTTTCATATTTGTTGGCATACAATTGTTTATAAAAGTGTCTAGTGAATCTTCATATCTCTGTGGTATGGATTGCAATGTCTCCCTTTTTACTTCTGAATTTATTATTTGGGTCTCTTCTTTCCTTTCTTCTTCTTTTTTTTTTTTTTTTTTTTTGTTAACGTAGCAAATGCTGTGTGTATTTTATTTATCGTCTCAAAAAAACTAACCTTTTGTTTCATTGATCTTTTGTTTATTTTGGGTGGTCTCTATTTTATTTAGTTCTGCTCTGATCTTAATTATTATTATTTGTTTTGTCTGCTTCTTTTAGGATTGGATTGTTATTTTTCTAGTTTTGGAGGTATAGCATTAGGTTGTTTATTTGAAGCCTTTCTATTCTTTTGATGTAAGCATTTATTGGAATAAACTTCCCTCTTAGTACTGCTTATACAGTAACCCACAAATTTTGTGATGATGTATCTTGATTTTTGTTATTTTTAAGAAATTTTTTGATTTCCTATTTAATTTCTTTTTGGACCCATAGGTCATTCAGGAGTCTGTTGTTTGGTTTCCATGCATTAGTGTAGTTTCCCATGTTTTGCTTTTTATTGATTTACAGTTTTAGTCCGTTGTGGTCTGAAAAGATACTTGGAATGATTTTAATTTTTTAAAATGTTCTGAGACTTGATTTGTGACCTAACATGCAGTCTATCCTGGAGAATGTTCCACGTGCTGATGGGAAGAAAGTATATTCTGTAGCTGTTGGAGGAAACGTTCTGGAGATATCTGCCAGGTCCATTTGCTCCAAGGCATAGTTTAAATCCTGTGTTTCTATGTTGATTTTATTCCTGGAAGATCTGTGCCATGCCAAGAGAGGCATGATCATGTCACCCTCTATTATTGCATTAGGGTCTATCTCTTTCTTTAGTTCTATGATTGTTTGCTCTTTATATCTGGTTTCTCCAGTGTTGGGTGCATACATATTTATGATTGTTATGTCTTCTAGGTGGATAGATCCCTTTGTCATTTTATAGTGGCCTTCTTTGTCTCTTTTCATGGTTTTTGGTTTAAATTCTATCTTACCAATATAAGGAATAGCTACTCCTGCTAGTTTTTGCTCTCCATTTGTATGGTATGTCTTTTACCATCCCTTCACTTTTAATCTGTGTGTGTCTTTACAGGTGAGGTGAGTCTCTTGAAGACAGCATATACTTGAGTCTAGCTTTTTAATCCAGTCACTCAGTCTGTGTTTTACAATGGGGAGTTTATGTATTCACATTTAGGGGTGTTATTGACAGGTATTGCTTCACTCCTGTCATTTTACTGCTTTTTGTTTAGATGTTTCAAATATCTTTTCCTCATTTCTTCCCCTTTTTTTCTTTTTTTTTTCTTTTTTTTTTTTCCAATTTGAAAGTAGTCACTTTATTTAACTAAACAGATTGCAAAAACAATCATGGTAGATACCTTAGTTCATCCTTCTAATAAACCTGTTGATCTGGTCTTCCCTGTTGCCAGCATCTCCATCTTCCACAAAATGAGTAGTCTTCTTCTTCATCCCACCCCGTGGAGAAGATAATTTGAAGGGCCACAGGAAATTATTTGCTTCTTTGAAGCGCTTTCCAACAGTATAGATCTCATGAATCAGATCTTCCATGCAGATGATGCCATATTTACCAAGAGATCGAGCAATCAAACTGTTATCTGTCAAGGCAATTCGCTTCTTATTGATTTTGCCATAACCACGCTTGTATATTAGTTCATTTACTGACTTCAGGTTTGGGTACCCCCAAGCAATATATGGTTCCACAATCCTCAGCATGTTAATGGAAGCCTTGTTGAGCTTAACAAAGGTGCCATTGAAGATCTGGCGAAGGAGAAGAAGCTGCAACACCTTTCGGACCTTTGGGCTCACACCATTGATACCTCTGATCCTGATGACAAATGCCAATTTGGGTTCTGCAGGTACATAGAAGTTGCCAGCTTTTCTTGCCATCCTAGCCATACGAATCTCAGTTCTGTACATCTGCCTATATTCCTTGTGATAGTGCTTAGCTTTTTTATAGATAAGCTTCCTCCTTGCCTTTCGAAGCATCTTTAGGGCAAATTTCTTTCTCAGGCGCTTGACCTTCAGCTCTGCGAAATTCCTTCGCTTTTTCTTAAGGGTTTCCGGCACAGCAGGAACCTTCTTTTTCTTCTCTTCGACACCCTCCATGATTCCACCCGGAAAAGAGCCTTCCCCTCTTTTTCTCATCTTCAATGTTAGCTGGATGGATATTTGAGGTAGCGTGATTTAGCTTCTTCCTCTTTCTCATTTTCATTTTTGCATTAAGGGCAGGTTTTGTTCTTTAATGTGTATCTGTGATAGTGATTTTCATTTTTCAGATTCCAGATGCAGGACTCCCTTGAGAATTTCTTAAAGGGGTTGGTTGTGTGGCAGTGAACTCCCACAATATTTGTTTATCTGGGAAATACACTATTTCTCCCTAATTTCAGATTCATAGTCTTGGTGGGTATAGAATTCTTGGCTGGCAATTTTTTTCTTCTATTACTTTGAATGTATTATCCCACTTTCTTCTGGCCTGTAGGGTTTCGGTTGAGAAGTCTGCTTTTAATCTGATATGGGCTCCCATGTAGGTGACTTGATACTTTTCTCTCGCTGCTTTTAGAATTCTCTCTTTGTCTTTAAGCTTTACCAATTTGACTATAAGGTATCTTAAAGTGGACATTTTTGGATTGAATCTGTTTCTGGATCTTGGGGCTTCCCAGATCTGAAGGTCCACATCTGTCCCTACACCTGGGAAATTTTCTACTATTATTGCCCTGAATTGGTTTTCCATATGTTTTCATTTCTCCTCCCCTTCTGGAATACCTATTATTCAAATGTTTGGGCACTTGAGGTTATCTGCTAGCTCCTTAGAATTTCTTCATTTTTTAAATTCTTTGTTTTCTTTTTTGTCCACCTAGGTAATTTTGAAAATACCATCTTTTAGATCTAAAATTTTTTCTTCTGCTCACTCTTGCCTGCTGCTCAAGCTCTCTGTTGGGTTTTTCATTTCATTTCATTGAGTGAGGCCTTCCTTTCTAGGAGTTCTGCTACATTGTTTTTTAAGGTACTGATCTCTTTGTAAATTTCCTCCTTCATATCCTGGATGTTTTTCTTGTTTTACTGTGTTATCTAATTAAGTCTTATCTCTGAGTTGTCATGAGGTTCTTGCTCAGAATTTCTTGTCAGACATTTCAAGGGTTTGTTTCCTACTCTGTGGGGTCTGGTACTTGAGAATTACTGTATTCCCTCAATGGTGTCATATCTTCTTGTTTGTTTGAATTTCTACTTTTTTTTTCCATTGATGTTTGGTCATGTGGTAGAGCACTTGTTTCTTCTATTACTCTGGAGTTTGCTATGAGGATAAAAATTTCCTCCTCTATTTGTAGGCTTTGCTGTGACTCTTCTTGCATAAGTGTGGTTCAGTGTGTGGTGAGCTGTTTATAGAGTGGCCCTGGCTGATACTGTGGTGTTGAACGATCCTTGCAGTGATGAAAGGTGTGGCAGTGGCTGTGGTAGACCACCTTGGCTCCTACCCTGGCAGTGAGCAGGGCTTTCCAGGGCTGAGTCTGTGGCCCCAGTGGCATGCAGAGCTTGAATCGCCTTGATGCCTGCCGAGGCTGTGGCTGGTGCCTACTGGGGCTGTAGTCTGTGCCCCAAGTGACAAACAGGGCTCACCTCACCTCAGCCCCTGCTGGGGCAGTGGGAAGGGACCACCTCTGCCAAGGTGTGACAGAGCACCTAGGCACTTCTCCCAAGAACTTGAGATATCACCCATGTTCCCGATAACCCAAAAGAATTTCACTAACTTCAGCAAGGAGCCACTGAGTGCCCCAGTGCATAGGCCGTGGAGACACTCATAGACAATTCTGACGCTGAATAGAGCTGAAGTAACCACACAGAAATTGCACTACTGCATCTACCAGGAACAAAAACTAAGACACAATATCCAATGGTCAATATAAACCACATCTACAGGAAGGAGTCAATATCTTCAAAATCCACTCCAGAGTAATAGAAGAAGCAACTGCTCCTCCAGATGACCACACATTGACACAGTGATACTGGAAATAAAAGAAAAAATAATAATAACAACCAAGAAAATGACACCGTCAAAGAAACACAATAATTCTCAAGTACCAGACCCCAAAAAGCAAGAAACCTTTGAAATGTCTGAAAAGAAATTCATAGCAACAATCTTAAGGAAATTCAATGAGATGAGAGAAGATTCAGATAGACGACACAAAGAAATGTGAAAAACAATCCAAAATATGAAGGAGGAAATTTACAAAGAGATGGATGCTTGATAAAAGAATTTAGCAGAACTCCTGGAACTGAAGAATTCATTCCATGAAATAAAAAGTATGCTCAAGAGCTTAAGAAGCAGGCTAGTAGAAACAGAAGAAAGAATAATTTTTATCTCAAAGACAGGCTCTTTGAAATAACCCAGTCAGACAAAGACAGAAAGACAAAGAAAGAAAAGAAAAGAATGAAAATAGAATATTAAAAAATGAGGTAAATCTACCAGGGCTACCAGATGATCTTATGTGTACAAACATCTGCATCACGGGTGTTTCAGAAGTGGGGGAGAAAGGAAAAGCCATTGAAAACATATTCAATGAAATATTAGCAGAAAAGTTTCCAGGTATTGGGAGAAATACAGACTTCCAGATCCAAGAGGCTCAAAGATCCCCAAAGAGATTCACTCTAAAAAAGTCCTCTCTGAGATAAATTATAATCCAATTTCAAAATTCAAATACAAAGAAAGAACTGTAAAAACAGCAAGAGAAAAGTGTCATCTATAAAGGAGTCCCCATCAGACTAACAGCAGATTTATCAGCAGAAACCTTACAGGCCAGAGGAGAACGGGATGATATAGTTAAAACATTAAAAGAAGAAAAAAGAATGCAGGGCCGAGCCCATGGCACACTCGGTAGCGTGCTGCGCTAGCAGCGCGGCGACGCTCCCGCCGCGGGTTCGGATCCTATATAGGAATGGCCGGTGCACTCACTGGCTGAGTGCCGGTCACGAAAAAGACAAAAAAAAACAAACAAAAAAAAAAAAGAAAAAAGAATGCCAGCGAAGAGTACTATACCCAGAAAGGTTACCCATCAGAAATGAAGTAGAAATAGTGTCTTTACCAAACAAACAAAAACTGCAGGAGTTCACAACAATAAGATCAGCCCAAAAGTCATCCTCAAGGGAGTCCTGCATCTGGAATCAAAAAAATGATAATCACCATCATGAATACATAATAAAGAACAAAGCCAACAGATAGAGCAGATACCTGAATGAGAAAGAAAAAGAAACGATATCCTACCACCTCCAAAAAAACAACAAATACCAAAGGCAAACAACAAAAGAGAAAGGAGCAAAGTACACTTAAAACAACCATACAAAAATTAGAAAAATGCCAGGAGTAAGACAATACCTTTGAATAACTACCCTAAATGTAAACGGATTGAATTCCCCACTCAAAAGACATAGACTGGATGAGTGGATAAAAAAAGCTACACCCAACTATGTGCTGCCTACAAGAAACTCACCTCACCTGTAAAGATTCACACAGACTAATAATGAAGGGATGGAAAAAGCTATACCACACAAAATCAAACCAAAAATTAGAAGGAGTAACTATTCTTATATCAAATAACATAGAGTGTAAACAACAACAACAGAAAAGTATGAAAAGATACAAAGAAGGTCATTATATAATGATAAAGGGATCTATCCAGCAGGAAGATATGACAATCATAAGTATATACGCAGCCCAAATCGGAGCACCCAGGTGTATAAAGCAAACACTATTGGACCTAAAGAGAGAGATAGACCCGAATACAATAGTATTTGGGGGCCTCAAACAACTCTCTCAAAGTTGAACAGATCATCCAGGCACCAAATCAACAGAGAAACACAGGATTTACAATACACTTTAGACCTGTTGGATTTGGTATACATTTACAAAACATTTTATGCAACAACCACAGAATGTACATTGCTCTCATAAGCACATGGAACATTCTCCAGGATAGACCACATGTTATGTCACAAATCAAGTCTCAACAATTTTGAAAAAAATTGAAAATCTCAAGGATCTTTTGAGACTACAGTGGGCTAAACTTTGGAAACTATACAGATACTTGCACATTAAACAACAAATCAAGATATTTCTTGAAACTAATGAAAATAAAAACGCCTCATACCAAAACTTGTGTGATACTGCAAAAGTAGTACTAAGAGGGGAGTTTATTGCAATATATGCTTACAACATCAAAAGAATAGAAAGACTTCAAATAAACAACCTAATGTTACACTGCAAAGAACTAGAAAAACAAGAACAGTCCAATCCCAAAATCACTAGATGGAAAGAAATAATCAAGATCAGAGCAGAACTAAACGAAATAGGGAGCAAACAAATAAATAAATAGATAAAGATCAACAAAATGAAAAGCTGCTTCTTTGAAAATATAAACACTATAGATAAACCACTAGCTATACTGTCTACAAAAAGGAGAGAAGACCCAAACAAGAAAAGTCAGAAATGAAAGAGGAGGCACTACAACTGATACCATAAAAGTAAAAAGAATCAACGAGACCATTATAAATAGCTATACACCAACAGATTTGAATACCTGGAGGAAAGTAGTAAATTTCTGGACACATACAACCTACTAAGAAGTCACAGAAAACCTGAACAGACCAATATGTAAATTCCAGTCACAGTTAACAACCCACTTACACTTGTTGTTGCAGTCATTTGCACTCTTGCTCATTCTGTTCTTCAGTTTTTTCATGCTTTAATTTTTTCTTAAAGGAAAAAAATTAATTTTTTTTTCTGGTTAAAAAGCAACTAATGTTTGTAATAAGAAATTAAGATAAATATTAGTAAGAAGAATGAAGAGAATTAAAGATTTGGAAATGTTCAGTCTCAACCATATGCAGTATACACTTCCAGACCTCTGTCTCTGCGCGTGCGCGTGCGCGCGCGCGCACACACACACACACACACACACACACACACACGTTTTAATAAAACAAAATCAGTTTAAACATGTGCACTTATAGCCAGATTGTAAAGAAAATTGCAAAAAAAAAATGAATTCAAAGTAACAATAGTTGTAAAGAAATAAGTTCAAACAGGTATTTATTTCTACGTGTATATCATACTGAAAATAACCTAGCAAAGTAGTCATACTAAGAAGCCTGACTTCCCGAGTGAGCCACGGGGTCAGCCCAGAAGCCTGACTTCCTTCAATCTCTCTGACCACTTGCTTTCCCAGCCCCATCACTAGGCCGGTAAAAAGTAATTTAGGATTAGGTTTCTCTGTCCACTCACTTTCCAATTACCGGGGTAGTCTTCTCTTTTTGAACTCAGAAATCATTTGTCCCAGCTAATTATCACACTTACCGGTGCCACTTTCCAGAGTCAAGAGTTCCCATTGTCATCTTCCAAAGAAAGCAGTTGAACTATCTAATTGGAAACATACCTCTACAATTTTGAAAATGTACAACACTCTCTGCTGTGCATTTATCCCTATAGCATAAATATCAAAATAGTACAAAAATACAGCAAAAAATATTAATTTAGAATTGTTTCCTAAAATGTGCGCTTCCAGTTGAAATTTTGAATTCTCAAATGAGAAAATATGATTTGAATGTTCCATGACATGTGTACATCTGTTAAGTGCTAATTGTGATAAAATCAGCATTTATCATTTAAAAGCATACTTATTTGCAGCCTCTTACAAGGAAATGACTGAACTCCTTAGTTGAAAAGAGACATTTGCACAGCTGAAAGCATAACAAACCCTATTTTTGAATGTGTGTTTTTGTCAGTGTGCATGTCTGGCCAGGGATCAGATAGCATGTGGTTAGATTCATTCTTATTATAATTTTTGCTTATGACATTAATATGGGCTAGATCAAGCTTTTCTTCATAAAATTTACCAAGCTCCAATCTAATATCAGAGCGGATTATTGGTTTCCATGATTTCTTTAGTAGATACAATCTACTAAATCAAATGAATTAAAGTGTTATACATATTGTACTATCACTTTCAGGTCTAATTACCTTTTCCATTTCAAGAAAAAGAATTATGTGCAGATATTAGCCTTTAAATGTAAATTCTTGTGACCCTCCTTTGGTGTATGCAGCTATTTACCAACAAAGAGAGAGAAACATAAACATGCTAAAATGGCAATACATCAAGAATTCGTGTTTCAAATGTATTTCTCGTTAAGAACACTGTGTCGACAAAAGAGAAAAGAATTAAAACTTTTAAATCTTCTGACTCTGGGGCATGGATGTGTTATTCTGGGCTGTCAAAACATGTGGCAAGGAGACACATCCTTTGTTGATATAGAAATAATATAACTCATAACAGTATGTACTTAATTCTATTCATTTTAGGTATTGATGGTATTGAGATATTGAATCTGTTGTATGAAAAATGATTGTTTTGTGTCTCCCAACTAATGGGACAACATAAAAAAAAGTTCTCTTGCTCACTCTAGATCAAAGGGACAAATAAAAATAACCACAGCTAGAGGCACAACTGCATCAAAGGTTAGTTTTTTTGTTTAAAGAAAATTAATATTCACACTGGCACATAAATAATTCTTATAAAATTGTAGGATGTCAGTGTTAAAAAAATCGCCAATTTGGTTCCTGAAAAATAACTACCACTGCCATAAAGACCCAAGAAAAATCTAAACCCGCTAGTATAATAAAAATGGCATTCATGAAGAGAAAACAAGCTAACAAAAACACTATCTACAACCTAAGGAACCAACAAATACAGAAAACAAACAGTAAATCAGAAAGCAAGGAACAAAAGACACCTAAGACAACCAAACAACCAATAAAATGCTAGGAATAAATCAACACCTATCAATAACAACTCTTAATGTAAAAGGCTTAAATTCCCCAATTAAAAGACACAGACTGGCTGACTGGATCAAAAAGCAGGACTCAACTATATGCTGCCTACAAGAGACCCACCTCACCCATAAAGATTCACACAGACTAAGAGTGAAAGGATGGAAAAAGATTTACCATGCAAACAGAAAAGAAAAACGAGCTGGAGTAGCTATTCTTATATCTGACAAAATAGACTTTAAACTAAAAACCATAAAAAGAGACAATGAGGGACACTACTTAATGATAAAAGGACTGATCCATCAAGAAGACATAACAATCATAAATATGTATGCACCCAATGTTGGAGCAGCCAGATTTATAAAACAAACTCTATTAGACCTAAAGAAGGAAATAGACACTAATACCATAATAGCAGGGGACCTGAACACCCCACTGTCAATATTAGACAGATCATCTAGGCAAAGAATCAGTAGAGAAACACAAGATCTAAACAAGACTCTAGACCAATTGGAATTGGCAGATATCTACAGAACATTCCACCCAACAACCTCAGAATATTCATTCTTCTCAGCAGCACTAGGATCATTCTCCAGGATAGATCACATATTAGGTCACAAATCAAGTCTCAATAAATTCAAAAAAATTGGAATTATCCCATGTATCTTCTCAGACCACAATGGAATAAAACTAGAAATTAATAACAAACGAAACTCTGGAAACTATACAAACACATGGAAATTAAACAGCATTCTACTTAATGACATATGGTTCCAAGAAGAAATCAAGCAGGAAATCAAAAAATTTATTGAAACTAATGAAAACAATGATACATCATATCAAAACCTGTGGGATACTGCAAAAGCAGTATTGAGGGGAAAATTTATTGCATTAAACGCTCACTTCAGAAGAATAGAAAGATGGCAAGTGAACAACCTAACACTTCACCTTAAAGAACTAGAAAAACAAGAACAATCCAAACCTAAAGTTAGCAGACGGAAAGAAATCATTAAGATCAGAGCAGAACTGAATGAAATTGAAAACCAAAAAACAATCCAAAAGATCAACGAATCAAAAAGTTGGTTTTTTGAAAAGATAAATAAAATTGACAAACCATTAGCATGGCTAACAAAAAGAAGAAGAGAGAAGACTCAAATAACAAAAATTAGAAATGAAAAAGGCGATATTACAACTGATTCATCTGAAATACAAGGAATCATTCGAGACTACTATAAACAACTATACGCCAACAAATTTGAAAATCTGGAGGAAATGGATAAATTTCTGGACACACACAAGCTCCCAAAACTGAACCGTGAAGACGTAGAAAATCTGAACAGACCAATAACAATAAAGGAGATTGAAGCTGTTATCAGAAGGCTCCCAACAAAGAAAAGCCCAGGACCAGATGGATTCACAGCAGAATTTTACCAAACATTCAAAGAGCAATTGACACCGATTCTTTACAAACTATTCCAAAAGATTGAAACGGACGCAAATCTCCCAAACTCATTCTATGAAGCAAACATCATCCTGATACCAAAACCAGGTAAAGATATAACCAAAAAAGAAAACTACAGGCCAATATCCTTGCTGAATATAGATGCAAAAATCCTCACTAAATTACTAGCAAACAGAATACAGCAACACATACGTAAAATTATTCATCATGATCAAGTGGGATTCATCCCAGGGATGCAAGGTTGGTTCAACATACGCAAATCAATAAATGTGATACACCATATTAATAAACCCAAACACAAGGACCATATGATCATCTCTATAGATGCTTAAAAAGCATTTGATAAAGTTCAGCACTCATTCATGACAAAGACCCTCTATAAGTTAGGTATAGAGGGAAAGTATCTCAACATAATTAAAGCCATATATGCCAAACCCACAGCCAATATCATCTTGAATGGGGAAAAGCTGAAAGCTTTTCCTTTAAGAACAGGAACTAGACAAGGATGCCCACTCTCACCACTCCTATTCAACATAGTGTTGGAAGTACTAGCCAGAGCAATCAGAGAAGAGAAGGAAATAAAGGGCATCCAGATTGGAAAAGATGAAGTCAAACTGTCCCTGTTTGCAGATGACATGATCCTATATATCGAACAGCCTAAAACCTCTACAAAAAAACTGCTGGAATTGATAAATGATTTCAGCACAGTAGCAGGATACAAAATCAACACACAAAAATCAGTAGCATTTCTTTTCTCCAATAGTGAACATGCAGAAAGAGAAATCAAGAAAGCCTGCCCATTTACAATAGCCACCAAAAAAATAAAATACTTAGGAATTGAGTTAACCAAGGAGGTGAAAAATCTCTATAATGAGAACTACAAACCACTGCTGAGAGAAATTAGAAAGGATACAAGAAGATGGAAAGATATCCCATGCTCTTGGATTGGAAGAATCAACATAGTGAAAATGTCCATAATACCCAAAGTGATCTACAAATTCAATGCAATCCCCATCAAAATTCCAAAGACATTTTTCTCAGAAATGGAAAAAACTATCCAGACATTTAAATGGAACAATAAAAGACCACGCATAGCCAATGCAATGCTGAGCCAAAAAAATAAAGCTGGAGGCATATCACTACCTGACTTTAAGCTATACTACAAAGCTATAATAACCAAAACAGTATGGTACTGGCATAAAAACAGACACACTGACCAATGGAATAGAATAGAGAATCCAGAAATCAACCCACACACTTACTGCCAGCTGATCTTTGACAAAGGCACCAAGCCTATTCACCGGGGAAGGGACTGCCTCTTCAGCAAATGGTGCTGGGATAACTGGATATCGATATGCAGGAGAATGAAACTAGATCCATACCTCTCGCCGTATACTAAAATCAACTCAGAATGGATTAAGGATTTAAATATACACCCTGAAACAATAAAAGTTCTTAAAGAAAACATAGGAGAAACACTTCAGGAAATAGGACTGGGCACAGACTTCATGAATATGACCCCAAAAGCACGGGCAACCAAAGGAACAATAAACAAATGGGATTATATCAAACTAAAAAGCTTCTGCACAGCAAAAGAAACAATTAAAAGAGTTAAAAGACAACCAACAGAGTGGGAGAAAATATTTGCAAAATATATATCTGACAAAGGATTAATATCCAGAATATATAAGGAACTCAAACAACTGTACAAGAAGAAAACAAGCAACCCGATTAAAAAATGGGCAAAAGAGCTAAGTAGGCATTTCTCTAAGGAAGATATACAAATGGGCAACAGACATATGAAAAAATGCTCAACATCACTCAGCATCCGGGAAATGCAAATCAAAACCACATTGAGATACCATCTAACCCCAGTTAGTATGGCTAAAATCCAAAAGACTCTGAACGATAAATACTGGCGAGGCTGCAGAGAAAAAGGAACTCTCATACATTGTTGGTGGGACTGCAAAATGGTGCAGCCTCTATGGAAAATGGTATGGAGGTTCCTCAAACAATTGCAGATAGATCTACCATACGACCCAGCTATCCCACTGTTGGGAATATACCCAGAGGAATGGAAATCATCAAGTCGAAGGTATACCTGTTTCCCAATGTTCATCGCAGCACTCTTTAAAATAGCCAAGAGTTGGAACCAGCCCAAATGCCCATCATCGGATGAGTGGATACGGAAAATGTGGTACATCTACACAATGGAATACTACTCAGCTATAAAAACGAATGAAATACTGCCATTTGCAACAACATGGATGGACCTCGAGAGAATTATATTAAGTGAAACAAGTCAGGCACAGAAAGAGAAATACCACATGTTCTCACTTATTGGTGGGAGCTAAAAATTAATATATAAATTCACACACACACACACACACACACACAAACCGGGGGGGGTGGAAGAAGATATAACAACCACAATTATTTGAAGTTGATACGACAAGGAAACAGAAAGGACATTGTTGGGGGGGGGAGGGAGAAGGGAGGGAGGTTTTCGTGATGGGGAGCAATAATCAGCCACAATGTATATTGACAAAATAAAATTAAAAAAAAAAAAATCGCCAAAGCTGAAACCCAGCAGAAATTGAGGTCTGGTTTGCAAGCAATGATATCCTTTCTTGAATATATAATTTTTTTACACTTTTAAAGCAGAAAATGGAAAATATACCTTCTTCTACCCTTCTAGGTTCTTTGACTGGTCTATGAATTAAGTTGCCAAAAAACAGATTAGCAGAAGAAAAGCAATTTTAATTAGGTACACATTCACAGGATTCTCACAAAAATATGAGACTCAGTGAAGGTGCTAGATGATTGAAGCTTATATTTTTTCTTGAGCTACAGAAAGGAATAAGGTCTTGGGGCTCCTGGGGTGGGATCGAGACAAATTATGAGATGGTGAGGGAAGAAAATGTGTGGTAAATAAAGGTCGCCTTGCTTGGCGGATAAAAGTCTCTCAGATGATAAAAGTTGGTTTGAAAGCTCTCTCCTTGGTATAGATACATTTACTTACAAAAAATTTTCTTTTGTCTTACAAAAGATCAACTTTTCAGAGCTACTCCTGTGTTTGTAGCTTATTGAAATAACCACCTTAAAATAATTAATATGACAAAACGGTATATTTTGGGGTGTCATGCCTCAGTCTCCTACAGTCATAGTTGCGGGCAGTGTGTCCTAAGCCCCAACAGTAACTTCACAAGGATTCTAACAGGCAGGGATCAAAATCTCCCTCCATAGATGGGAAAACAGTCAGAGAGAGGTTAAGTATGACAGTAAGTGGTGGAGCTGGGAATCTGACTCCAAAAGCGAGTCCTCTTTCCACTCTCCATGACCACACCTTACATATGTGACAGGTTCTGAAATGTAAATATCACTTGTGAGAAGACCTTCATCCTTCCCCCAAGAGCAGCCAGAAAAGGATAGACTGCTTACAATATAAGAGCAAGTTTAGAGGTCCCTTCTCAGGAAAATGGGGACCTTCCTCAGTGTGAAGGGCTTGAAGACGAGGCTGCCCCTTCTGTCACTTAAGATTAAATCAAATATTAATTGCAAACAGCAGTTACCTGAAAAAGAACTGTCTCAGAGTCTAGCACCACTAATTTCTGGGCACATATTGCACTTCAGTGATCCTCCAAGGGTACACACCAGGGAAATACAGAACCTTCAGCAATCGTTGTCTCCTGAGCTGCTTTTTCATTGTACTTTTCAGATGTTTAGCAACTTAGAAGATACAAATTCCATTAAAAATGTATGTGATGCCTAAAATCAAAACAAATTAAAATAAATAGTGGCTTATAGTTTAATACAAAAAGACTTGATAAAGTAGAAATCTTCTCTGACCCACGTCAACCTAATTCCTAGATGCCTTGGGGGTCTAAAATCGGGCAACAGTGACATCCCCACATTCTGGAACTGTTCCCACAAGACTACTTTTAACCCAAAACCAGATTTACTGATGCCTTAGAAAGGCTATGCATTAACTTAGGAACGCTGAAAATGAATCTTGTGACCCTTACTCAAACACCTGTATATATAATGTAATCAAGAACCAATCATTAGTCTGCGGGATGCTATATAACCAACAGAAAAACTGACGTGCTGAATAAGGGGACTGTTCCCATTTTTCCCCTTTGTTCTTCACTTTTTTTGCGATTACTAAAAACTGGCTAAAGCTCTGCAGGCTCTTCTGAAAGCACTTCCCAAGGCAACTTGTGTTGGAATGAGCAGGACTGAAGACATGAAGACCTAAAACTGCACGGACTCTAAAAGATTTTAAAAGAAGACATTTTTTTTTCTTTGCATGCATTTCTCCGAGTTCACTCTTGTCCCATGGTTATTTGATATTTCGAACTTTGGTTATGGAGAAAGATGACATTAATTATACGAATGTAAAGTTATTTTCCAGTCAGCCTGGAGCTGCACACTTGCATGTACTATCTGAGGGAAACCAAGGAAGACCTCAGTAAAGCTTGCTGATTCCACATAGTCCCCCTCCCCCAAAACAGGACCAAGAGATAAGAACAAGGACAGGAGCAGAAACCAGGCAAAGTCTTCGCAAGACTGCACCTGGGCCCTTGCACATCCCCCTCCATCCTGCTTTTCATTTCCCAAGTTCCATTCTCTCAGCTCCTCTTTAACCCCTCCCTACCCCCAAAACCCTAAAGAAGGGAAACGGTTCTAGTCTGTCTCCTCAGATATCTGATAGTAAACTTCCTGTCTCACAGTAACATTTGGGACTGATGAGTCATTTGTTTCTGAGCGGAAAGCAGCAGGACCTGGATGCCAGTAACAATTTTGTCCAGCCATCCAAAAGGCGGATGCCCCCCATCCAGGTGACCAGGGCCTTCCCCATGACTCCAGCAGCTGGAGCAACTGGCTGCAGAAGCACGTCATTGCTGACCCAGTCATTGTAAGAACCCAAATGCCCCAAGGGATCACACCCTGATCACAGAAGCCCTTCTCGGCCGCACCCCATCATGGTGCTGGTTGCCCTTCTCTTCCGCATTCTCCTTCCCAACCGCACGAATCGCACGCCAATCAGCTCCTCCCCCAAGCCCCATGCGGTATGCTAAATAGGGATTGTATTTTAAACCAATCAGCTTTCCCTTAAAGCCCTATATATATGTGTGTGTGCTGCCTAATAAACGAGCTCTCCCCCCAGTGGATCATCAACTGGTGTTGACTGTCTTTTCATTTGGTACTGAAACCCGGGACGGAGTTCCCCTTGAGCGGCGACACTTTTCGGATTGCAGTGGTAAAACTTTCCGAGTCGCCCCTCGGGGCTCCCTAGAGCGGCAACACTTTTTGAATCACAGCGGCAGCACTTTTCGAGTCACCTCCCGGGAACTCCGTCCCGCCAGGACCGGCCTCCCTTCCACCGCTCACCACTGACAGTCCACCCTCGTCCATTCTTTTCGGCGCTGGCTCTTTCTGCTCACCACCGGATCATCATTAGGTAAGCCCCCTTTCCTAAAGGGCACCAGCCCTTTTTCAGGCTACTGCAGGGAGTCTAGCCATGATCGTCTGGTAGCCCCTAACACCCATACCCCACCCCAACACGGTCTTCACGACCACCATAAATTCCCAAACTATAACAGGTTCCAAAGCCCCGGTAAACTTTTACTTTCATTTTTGGAGGTTAAAAGCCCCATTCTGTTCTCTCCTTCTCTCTTTCACCCTCCTGTCCACCACTCTCTTCTCTCCACTTCCCGGGTCCGGGACACGACCAGAAAATCCTGGCGCTAGGTTCCTTCAGGCACTGGGCTTTTGCCCTAGAGAAGTGGAGGTCTGAGTGACGACCCACACCTCTCTTATCTCCTCCTGGTTCGTACCTGAACCTGCTGGGACTGACGAGACCTACTAGGGATGCCCTCTAGGATCCCGTCTTTCCCAACTGGCGGAAGGATCTGTCTTATCACTAATCTCTGTCCAATTTCTGTCTAAATTCCCATTGAGAGACCAGAATGGGCGCTTCCTCCTCCTCCCTAGGGGACTCTCCACTTCAATGCCTTCTGAAAAATCTCACCAACCTTTCCCTCAGGCCGGATATTGAGCCCAAACTCCTCACCAAATGCTGTACACAAGATTGGCCTTATTATCCTTTAGATAATCAAAACACATGGCCCCCTGAGGGCACACTAGATCCTAACATTCTACGAGACCTCTTTAACTACTGCCAGCGCCTAAAAAAATGGAAGGAGATCCCCTACATCGAGGCTTTTCGCCTCTTGGCTCAGAACCCCACCCTCTGCTCCTCCTGTGCTCCCTCTCCATTCCTTTTAGCCTGTAAACCATCTTCACAGTCACCCCTCGATCCTTGCACCTTCGACCCTGCTGATAAACCGCCACCCTACCGATCTCCTCCTCCCCCAGTGCCTCCGGCGTCCACTCCTCCTCCCCCATCATCCACGTCACCTTCTGCACCTCCAGCGCCATCCACTCCCCCGTCTTTACCCTCACGTATGCCTGACCCACTAAGCCCCCCTTTCACCCGTTCCCGAGGACCTCTCCCTGCCCCTTTAACAATCGCCCCACTACATGAGGTAGCTGGGGCTGAAGGAGTAGTTAGGGTCCATGTTCCCTTTTCCCTAGTTGACCTTACAGAATTAGGAAAAAGACTAGGCTCTTTCTCTACCGACCCTACCACCTACATTAAAGAATTCCAATGGATCCTGCAGGCCTACAGCCTCACACATCATGACATCTTCATGCTCCTAGCCAATAACCTCCACCCAGAGGAACGCCACAGGGTCTGGGATACAGCCCAAACCCATGCCACTGACACCCATCGTACCAATCTGGATCACCGCCAGGCCCCCAAGCAGTCCCAGAACAGGAACCTAATTGGGATTATAACACAGACCAGGGAATCCAGGCTAGAGACCGTTTTGCCTCTTGCTTAATAATTGGCCTCAAAAAATCGGCTCGCAAGGTCGTCAATTTCCAAAAAATTCAAGAAATTGTCCAAAAAAAGGAGGAAACTCCCTCCGAGTTCCTCAATAGATTAACTCAGGCCTTTCAACAATACACTAACTTAGACCCCAACTCAGAAGACGGCCGGCATGTCCTTATGACCTATTTCCTGGCCCAATCCTACCCTGACATTAAAACTAAACTTAAAAAATTAGAGCAGGGTCCTGCAACCCCTCAGACCAAAATCCTGTCAGTGGCCTTCAAGGTTTTTCATAATCGGGAGGAGGAAAAAGAACGTCGAAAACAAAAGGCCGACCACGCCAACTTCCAGATGTTGGCCCGGCTTATCAAACCCCCTGGGCGCCCTCCCACAGCCTCCACCTCTAAGCCTCCACCTGGAGCCTGCTTTAAATGTGGAAAGGAAGGGCATTGGGCCAAGGCTTGCCCCACCCCCAGGCCACCCACCACTCCTTGTCCAAAATGCAAAAAGAAGGGACATTGGGGATCTGATTGCCCCCTTTCCCGAAGGGATGAGGGACCAACTGCCCCACAGTCCCCCGAACCATGGACACCACCTATGGTGGGCCTCGCTGAGGAGGACTGACGGAGCCTTGGGCCCTTTCTGACCATCTCTATAACAAAGCAAGAGCCCAGGGTATCCATGGTTGTGGACGGCCACCCAATATCTTTCCTCCTGGACACTGGAGCCACCTTTTCAGTCTTAAGGGAATATAAAGGCCCCAGCACCTCCAGCAGGTCTCCTATAGTCGGGGTAGGAGGTAAACAAATCTTTCCCCAAAAAACCCCTCTTTTAACCTGCTGCCTTCAAGGCACTCAATCCGTTTTCTCCCATTCCTTCCTAGTCATGCCACAATGCCCCGTCCCCTTGTTGGGTCGGGACATTCTATCACGGCTTCAAGTCTCCATTACTTTGTCCCTGTCCTCTTCCTCTTCCCCCGTTTCCTTCCTCCTAGCGCTAGTTCAAGCCCAAGATCCTACTAATCCCACCCCTCCAAAGAAGTCCTTACCCATCTTAACGCACCCTGTTAACCCCACAGTTTGGGACACTGTGAGCCCTGCTCTGGCCCAGTGTTCCCCTGTACGCATAAAACTAAAAACCCTTCCAAATATATTTGTCAGGCTCAGTATTCATTAACCACAACAGCCCTCCTTGAGTTAAGCCCCATCATTCAGGACCTATTAAAAAAGGGGTATCTCTGTCCCACTCACTCCCCTTTCAATACTCCCATACTCGCTGTAAAAAAGCCTAATGGTGCCTTTTGTCTCGTCCAAGATCTCTGCCTTGTTAATGCTGCTGTCATTCCCATTCACCCCCTTGTATCAAATCCATACACTCTTCTCTCCAAGGTCCCAGCGACCTCTACTCATTTCTCGGTTCTGGACTTAAAAGATGCCTTCTTTTCCATACCCCTGGAAACCGATACTCAAGACATTTTTGCCTTCACATGGACTGACCACCACTCCTGTCACTCTGAACAACTCACTTGGACGGTCCTGCCACAGGGATTTCGGGATAGCCCTCATATTTTCGGGCAGACCCTAGCACAGGACCTCAAATCTTTTCACTTAAACCATCCAGAGTCTGCCTTATTACCATATGTGGACAATCTCCTTCTATGCAGTCCTTCATGGGAACAATCCCAAGCTGACACTGCCCATTTGCTTAACTTCCTAGCGGGTAAGGGATATCGAGTGTTCCCCGCCAAAGCTCAAATCTCCTTAATATCTGTAACCTACCTTGGTTTTCTCCTCTCCCCGGGAAAGAAGGAAATCACCCTGGGCAGAAAACAGTTTCTTACTGACCTGCCCATCCCCAAAACCAAAACAGAGATCCTATCTTTCCTGGGTCTAGCCGGATATTTCAGAGCATGGATCCCCAATTTCTCTTTGCTAGCCCTACCTCTCTATAATATGAGTAAGTGTCCTCCTGAAGAACCTTTACTCTCCTCACCTCAGCGCCCTTTTCTCAAGCTTCAGCAGGCCCTTCTAACAGCCCCTGCACTTCATCTCCCTTTTCTAACTAAACCCTTTTTCCTCTATGTTCATGAAAATACAGGACAAGCTCTAGGCGTCCTAGGACAGAATTATGGCCCCTCCTTTGCCCCCGTAGCATGCCTATCAAAATAGTTGGAACCCACTGTACGAGGCTGGGCACCCTGCCTAAGAGCCCTAGCAGCGGGGCAGTTACTGCATAAGGAGGAATCCAAATTAAAATTTGGGGCACCTCTCTCCATTCTCTCACCACATCACCTCAAAGACCTCCTTACCTATAAGGCTCTCCAATCCCTCCCACCTTCCAGAATCCTAACCCTCCTATCCTCATTTCTGGAAAATCCTGCCCTATCCTTCACTACCTGCCCACCCCTAAACCCAGCTACCCTACTGCCTATACCAGATTCCCCCAACACCCCTTTGCACAGCTGCATAGAAAGCCTTCAAAATTTTATACCTTACCGCTGTTCCATCACTGAGGGACCCCTATCTCACACTGATCTCACATGGTTCATGGATGGGTCCTCATTCAAGGAAGGAAACACTCATTACGCACGGTATGCCATAGTCTCCCTTGATTCGGTTATAGAGACCCAACTTTTACCCAAAGGTACTACCAACCAGCAGGCCAAACTTATCGCTGCCATGCGAGCCTGCGTTCTAGCTGAAGGAAGAACTCTTAACTTATACACTGACTCCAAATATTTCTTTCATATACTTCTCTCTCATACCACCATATGGAAAGAATGTGGTCTGCTTAACACCAAGGGTAACACAATCACCAACTCAGCTTTAATCTCCACATTAATTGAGGCATCCCATTTACCTTGTAAATTAGGAGTCATTCATTGCAGAGCCCAACAGAGGGACGATTCCCCAATCACTCGCGGGAATTGTAAGGCTGACCTTGCTGCATGCACTGTGGCAATGCACCCACAGACACAAAACCAACTTCCCATTCTTCCATACGGCTCCCAAGGTTCACAGACACCCTCTCAGCATCAACCGCCTAATGATGATAAGTCCTCTCTCTTCGCTTGTTCCATGACCTGTTTCACTCTAGCTCCCAAGCTTTATCCCAGTTTTTACAAGCCTTCTTCTCTCTCCGCTGGCACCTACATTGCTCTTACCAACCTTAGGCATCTGGAAAGGTAGAGAGAAACAACAGAACCTTAAAGGGCATACTAACTAAATTGTCTCTGGAATTACACCTTGATTGGGTCCATCTTCTACCTCTCACTCTACTCAAGACCAGAGCTCCAATCTTTCCCCTTTTGAAGTCATGTATGGTAGGCCCCTCCTACCCCCAGGGATCACAGCAACTGAAGGACCCATACCACCCACCATGGCCTTACCCTTGCTCTCCCACCTTCGAACAGCCCAGGCCAATTAGTATTCTATACTTCCCCAGAACCCAAAACCCCCCTAACCCCTAAGTGGGAAGGCCCGTGTCCTGTCATCCTTTGCACTCCAACTGCTGCTAAACTTGCCCTGCCAGGTAATCATGTTACTCCATGGATTCATATTTCCAGGCTGAAGCCTTACACTCAGGATCTGCCCTTGGCCACCGAGAACTCCAATAACAAGAACCTTCTCCTTGGCCTTCTCCTGTTCTATTCATTTCACCCAGGGAGCTTTCAGGCCCCTCTGCTAGCTCCCCAGGGTCACTCATTTACACCTGGCAACAGATCATTTCTGAAACACTCATCTTTCTCTCTCTCTCCTGGAAATTGTTTTCTCTCATGCGACCGCTCCTGGCAGCCGTCCCCTTTAACGCCTCCATCCAGTCTAATCTTACTGTCCCTTGCCTTCTTGTCACCATCGTCCCTCAACTCACTCTGTACTCCAATTCAGAACTGTTCTATCTTCTTCATCCACCCTCAAAACAAAAAGGGGCCGCCTTCCTCCCAATCATGGTTGGTATTTCCCTAACAACATCAGCGGTCGGAGCCGGCCTGTCGGGAGGAGCCTTAGGACACAGTTTATGGGCGGTCAAAGACATCAATACTAAACTTGAAGGGGCTCTAACTTCCACTGCCGAATCTCTTTCCTCTCTACAGAGACAAATCACCTCTTTAGCTCAGGTCACCCTCCAAAACCGTAGAGCACTAGACCTCCTCACTGCAGAAAAAGGAGGTACTTGCATCTTCCTTGTAGAAGAATGCTGTTATTCCTCATAACCTGCCTTTTCTTGCCCTGCATCATTCTTCAAGCCCAAGTGGGAAAAATTTCTAATCAGGGCTTTAACCAGCTTTTACTTAGAAACTACCAATTCCTAGATACTGATGAACCCTTCGCCTCATTTCGTGAGCGCCTCAGCTGATGCTGAAGATGTACCACCTTACAGAGGAAACACATTCCTATATGCCCTCGCCACCGACGCCTGGTTGCTCCCTCCAGTCTCCGACTACAAACAATGGAACCAGTGCATGTGCGACTTGTGGCTTCAAGGAACGTTTATGGACTTCTCCTGTTTTGAAATTACTTGTTTCTCCACCCTCCTTTGGGGTTTCATAATGGGTATTTATGTACCTTCCTCCCTTTCCCCCCCCCGACAATGCCCCAGTTCAGCAGGAAGTAGCTCGATGACTTCAACATCCCCTTTCCTAAAACAAGAAAAAGGGAGGAATGTAAGAACCCCAATGCCCCAAGGGATCACACCCTGATCACATAAGCCCTTCTCGGCCGCACCCCATCATGGCACTGGTTGCCCTTCTCTTCCGTATTCTCCTTCCTGCTGATGTGAATCACACGCCAATCAGCTCCCCCCCCAAGCCCCATGCGGTATGCTAAATAGGGATTGTATTTTAAACCAATCAGCTTTTCCTTAAAGCCCTATATATATGTTTGTCTGCTGCCTAATAAAGGAGCTCTCTCCGATGGATCGTCAACTGGTGTCAACTCGTCCTTTCAGTCATGCTTCTGCGGGACTGCCTTGTGTCCTTTGGGGTGCTTATGGCTCTTGGCAAGCGAGCTGTGCCTCAGAGATTTCAGAACTTTCCCAAGTGTCTGCCAAGGACCTTTTGTCCTGGGGATTCTTCCCTTTTCTGAGCTGCAGCACTGGTTGCCTGTTTCACAGGCAACAAGAGGAAGGAGGGAGGAGGAAGTATTAGGAAAAGAGCCCACAGGCTCTGAGGGTGCTGACGGGCTCTGGGGGAGTTGATGGGCTATAAGAGAGTCAATGGGTTCCAATGTCAGGTAAGTAGCTGGTGTGCATGCCATCTGTCTGAGCCATTTGTTAGAGAAAGCTACCTGGTGTGCAAGACAAAACTTTTTGAAACTGTAAACTGACCTTCTGTTTGGTGAAGTGCTTCAATTAGGGTGTAGGAATGAGCTATCTGTGTGTCTATTGTCTGTCCTATGTTGCCCACTTTGCCTGCTGTTCATGCTACTATTTGGGAGGAATTTAGACTCTCCCATTTGTTAATTTTAAGAAATCTTGCACGGCCTGTGGCTCCCTTTAAACTCTCCAAGCCCATTGTGGGTTCATGTTTGGTTGAGTTAACTGTCTTGGGAATTGCGTCATGTTTCTTGGGAAGATTTTTTCTGTCTTAGTGCTTTTGAGATGAAGGATTCAAGAATTGGGCAGTCAGCACTAGGTTGGAGATCTGTTAGAACAATGTTTTTTTTTTTGTTGTTGTTGTTGTTGCTATTGTTGCAACATGGCTTGACTCATGTATGTGTTAGATTCTGAAGTCTTATGTTTGTTGAAATGGGTAATGAGTAGTCCATGCTGCTTCTTGGGATGCATTCTACAGCATTGGTGGTCTGAGTTTCTCTTGGCAAGCTTGAGAAGCAAACCATGATGCAGAAGGTTTTAGCTGGCTAAGTCTCTGGACAAAAGTTGTCCATCCGTGTGCAGAGTTTAGCAAGTGTGAGACTGTGTTAAAGCTTAAAAATTCTTCACATAAGGGAAAAAAATTGTTAAAAGCCTCTTCTACAGACTTCTGCAAGTGTTAAAACAGAAACTCAGTGTCTATGGAATTTCAGCCAAGATAAGGAAGAGAAGCCTATTAAAAGAAACAAGACCACTTGAAGATTTTGTTTTTCTTATGCAATTCAGCCAGTCCTAGCTAAGTGTAAATAACTGAGAATTTAACCCGAAACTCATTTTAAACTAAAACTGAAGAAGAAAAAATAAAAAGGTAAAAGACTTTTCTTTCTTAATCAGGCTGCTGTGAAATTGCTTTACCTAAGGCCTGGTTCACAGCTGTTATTGGATTACCTGTCAGGGCAAACAAAGTTTAGCCACGTGAACTGGCCCCATTATGTCTAAAGTATAATTTGAATTTAACTGATTTTTATTAACTGATAAGTTTATATTACTGTCTCATGACTAAAATAAAAGCTATAAGATCTTTATTTATAGGTGTCCATAGCTGTATAAGTGTGTTTACACACGTGTGCACACATTATGCTATATGTTTTATACTACATAATAAACTCTGGCATAATCATCGAGAAATGCCTTTTTGGTTCACGTGACCTAAAAGCTCTTTAATAAATAAGGTGGGTTTAAATTGACTGATAAAACAAAATTGTCTTCAGAACTGTCAACATGCATTTTGCCTGGCTTCACTGGTCAGACAGAATTATGTTTCTCTCTACAAAGAAAACTATGCATCTGAAAAAGGATTAATATCCAGAATATACAAGGAACACAAACAACTTAACAGTAGAAAATAAATAACCCAATTAAAAAATGGGCAAAGGAGCTGAATAGGCATTTCTCTAAGGAAGATATACTAATGGCCACCAGACACATGAAAAAATGCTCAACATCACTCAGCATCAGGGAAATGCACATCAAAACCACATTAAGATATCATCTCACCCAAGTTAGACTGCCTATTGTCAAAAAGATGGAGAAAAACAAACACTGACAAGGATACAGAGAAAGGGGAACCCTCCTACACTGTTGGTGGGACTGTAAGTTAGTACAGCCATTATGGAAAACCGTATGGAGATTCCTCTAACAACTACAGATAGAACTGCCATATGATCCAGCAATTCCCCTGCTGGATATATACCCAAAGGAATGGAGAGCATCATGTCAAAGAGATACCTGCACCCCCATGTTTATCGCAGCTGTACTTACAATAGGCAAAAGTTAGAACCAACCTGAATGCCCATCATCAGACGACTGGATAAGGAAAATGTGGTATATTTACACAATGGAATAGTACTCTGTCGTAAAAAAAAGAATGAAATATTACCATTTGCAGTGGCCTGGATGAACTTAGAGAAAATCATGTTAAGTGAAAGAAGCCAGGCACAGAAAGAGAAATGCTGTATGTCCTCACCCATAAGTGGGAGCTAAAACATAAACATACAAATGAAAGAAAGAAAGAAAGATACAACAATCACAATAATACATTGAACTTTAAAAGGAGAACTGAGGTTACCAGAGCTGGGGAAGCGGGAGGGGGAGAAGGAAGGAATTGGTAAAGGTCCAAAAATAGTGATGACATCATTTATTGTTGAATATAATAATTATTCTGATTTGAACATCACGTATTGCACACAGGTATCGATATTCAACTGTGTACCCCACAGATATTTACAATCAACGATGTTACAATAAAAAATTTTTTAAATAAAATAGAATAAAACAAAAATTAGAAAAACTACCTTGGAACTAAAAAACAAAAACAAAAACAAAAGGAAGAAATTTTAAAGTTAAAATGATTAACCCAGCCCACAAGAGAATGATCTTTCGATTGTGTAATTCTTTGATAAATGAAACTAATTCAGTACCGTTGTTTCTGTGGAAGCAACTGCATCTTCTGAGGTATTGACAAAGTACACACATGTTTAACTTTAAAGTTCTTACTTAGGTGAGCACTTGATATTCACAGGTTATAAATTGGTGGACATGGAATTAACTTAAAAGGATGTCTGGCTTTGTCTAATATCTTGGTTTTCGCAAGTAATCTAGGTGTAATTTTTAAAAGTAAATAAACTAGGTAATTTAAATGATGGATATTCATTGAATATCTGTAATATGGGGTTGAGTTGTATAGTTTTTATATGTAGTTTGGGTTTGTTAACTAATACATTCTGTTCCACATTAAAATCTACATTTTTAAACACTATAAATTATATATTCATGAGATGTTTTGATACATAATAGAAATTGCTTACTTCCTAGGTTTTCACTAAAATTAAAGTTATTAAGAGCTATATTGTAATGAAAACATCATGGTACTGTCATAAAAACAGACGCTCAGATCAACAGAACAGAATAGAAAACCAGGAAATCAACCCACATAGCTACAGCCAACTGATCTTTGACAAAGGCAGCAAGAACACACATCGGGGGAAAGACTGCCTCTTTGATAAAAGGTGCTGGAAAAATTGGACATCCATATGCAAGAAAATGAAACTGGACATGTACCTCTCACCATATACCAAAATCAACTCAAAATGGATTAAAGACATCAATATAAGACCTGAAACCATAAAAATATGAAAGGAAAATACTGGGCAAACACTCCAGGTAATAGGACCAAGCAAAGACTTTATGAATAAGACCCCAAAATCACAAACAGCAAAAAGAAAAAATAAATAAATGGGATTATATTAAACTAAAAAGCTTCTGCATAGCAAAGGAAACAATCAACAGAGCAGAAAGACAACCTACAGAATGGGAGAAAATATTTGCAAACTATACATCCAACAAGGGATTAATATCCAGATTATACAAAGAACTCAAGCAAGTATACAGTAAAAAAACCAAAACAAACAAACGAAAAAAACAAACAACAACAACAACAAAAACCACCCAATAATCCAGTTTAAAAAAATGGGCAAACTAGATGAATAGACACTTTTCAATGGAAGACATGCAAATGGCCAACAGGCACATGAAACAATGCTCATCATCACTAATCGTCAGAGAAATGCAAATCAAAACCACATTGAGATATCATCTCATCCCAGTTAGACTGGCCATTATTAAAAAGACCAAGAATAACCAATACTGGTGAGGATGTGGGGAAAGGGGAATTCTTCTACACTGCTGGTAAGTTAGCACAGCCATTATGGAAAACAGTATGCAGGTTTCTCAGACAACTACAGATAGAACTACCATATAATCCAACAATCCCACTAGTGGGTATCCATCCAAAGGAATGGAAATCATCATGCTGAAGGGATACCTGCACTCCCATGTTCATTGCAGCTCTCTTTACAATAGCCAAAACACGGAAGCAACCTGAGTGTCCATCAGTGGACGACTGGATAAAGAAAATGGAATGGTATATATGCATAATGGAATACTACTCAGCCATAAAAAAGAATGAAATTCTGCCATTTGCAGCAACATGGATGAGTCTGGAGAAAATTATGTTAAGCGAAATAAGCTAGACAAAGAAACAGAAATACCACATGTTCTCATAACTGGCTGCTAGGAAGGGAGGAAAGGAGGGAGGAGAAAAGACCACAACATACGTTGAACTTTCAGACAGAGAGAACAAACCTAAGGATACTAAAGATGGGGGAGGGAGGGAGGAGGTTTGGCATGTGATAGGTTGGGCAAAGGGCATAAAGAAATATCATGATTTGTAAGAATGAATAGCTAATAAACAATAAAAATTTAAAATAGATAAAGAGCTAAAAGCCAGAGATTATTAAATGTTATTTTTTAGGAAAAATTTAGGAAGGAGATAGAAACAAGATAGAAGGGAATCAACACTTAGGAGAATAAAGAAATGGGGAAAAAAAGTTATGATGTGAAAATGAAGTTTTGGCTAGAAAAGTTAAAAAGAAAAGAAGATAATTTTATGTAAGAGAATCTTGTGTGGTAAATTTTCATCCTTAAAATGACTGGTCATTTATGCAAGTGAAAATATAGGGCAAAACAGAAAATCTAAGACATGTCATGAAAATGACTGAATGAGTCATAATAATGGTTTGTGAAGGGTGAATTTGTGAAAGAATTTTGTGCGTGATTATGTTGTCTCTAACCAAAAGGAAATTATAAGTCTTTCTAAATTTTGTGCTTTGGAATTAAAAGGCACTGATACAGAACTGAATTCCCCCCTTATGTTAGAAGGCACCACTATACCGCCAACACTCCCCCGCCCCATGTTAGAACAACAAGGTTTTCTTGAAGTATTGATCTGCTCTTAGTAAAATTGCAAGAAGTTTTGATTTTGATTCTAAAATATGTTTCTTTAACAGCCAATCTTCCAAACTACAGTTTCTGGTTTTGTCACATTTTGCTGAAGTTTATTAAATCTCCCTGTTAATAGGATGAAAATTCTGTCTTAATTTAAAATAAAAAATTTATTTCGTGGGGTAAAATCTTCCTCTTGCAGCTTCTTAGACTCATAACTCAGAAGGTCAACTTTTGCTGTATCACACTGTGCATGATTTACAGGTTATAACTGCCTGCAGCCCCCAATTTTCCTATCCTTGAAAAGTTTTAAATAATTCTGTTGCTATTATCTGACACTAAAATGTTGTCTTTATTAGGTTTTTGATTATTAAAAACAAAGGAACAAACTGAGCTTTAAAAGTGTTAAGTTTTTTACATCGATGTAATTTTCAGAGTTGCTTTTCAAATCTCTAGTTGCTTTTCAAATCTTCGCTTTGGTCTGAAAAATGACTATTATTTCATAGTGACCTGTGATTCTGTTTTGATATACTAAGTCTTCATTAAATGATTGGGCTCATTTGGTAAATCGTATGAAAAAGATTGTCACATGATAAATCCTATTAGATCCTCTTTCGGTTGCATTTATAGATATGTTGTTAATACGAATGTTATAGAATTGTATAAAATTCTTAAAATCGGATATGTTAGTCATATTTTGGTTATTATATCTTCTTTAAGGGAATATTCATATAAATATGCTGTTGATATAAATATCCTAAAGATCATATAAAATTTATAAAAGTCTGATGGTCCTGATGTGACCCTATCAGTCGGACTTTGGTTGTAATCTTAAGATGCTTTATGTAACAGAAGTAATCAATTTTTCTGGTCAACTGTTGATCACAAGTTTTCATCAGAGTTTAGCCATGAATGTGGTGGGTCTCTGTCACCCACAGCTTTGACTTTTCTCTAAGGCATCTACAATCAGATTCATGGAAAAGACTATAACAAGTACTCTTAAACACAGGTTTTAAATGACTTTCAGATCACTGAACAAAATAAAAGTTTTTCAGAACTCTAATAGGAAATCTGATGGGTTTATAAACCAGATAATCAAGATCAAACAAAAACCACTGATTGCATCAGGTTGAATAACTGATAAAAGATAATGCTTTTATGACTTTTGCTTAAAACATTGTTGGTTTTTTACTTAAATGTTTTGTTTTCCAGATTTAAGAAAAACTTCTCTCTTAAGCTATGTATAACTTAGAGCAATTTGGCAAAATATACTTTTATGAACAAAGATGGAAGCATCTGCCTTCTCCCTATATAATTCCCCCCAAATTTGAAAACTGTTTGTGAGTATCCTTCTGATTTTTATGACAATATGGTTATTTGCATAAGTTCAATAAGAATTTGCTCTCTTTATAACAGGATACAATTGAAAATATTGGTTATATTGCTAAGGCCTTACCTGGAATATCATATTCGAGAATGTGCATAAAATGCCTAGCTTCAGGTGTTCTCAGACTTACAGTGAGTAAATGAAACTATCACTCCCCGGCAAACCTACGAACTTTAAGACTTCAGATAAAATCCAATGTCTGCCTTGATTTGGTGTCCTAGCCTCAAGCGGTTTTAAATCTGGAATTCCTATGCAATGAATGTAGAAAAATTATATTTCTAAAGAAAAGCTATAACACACCTGTTATAAAATTGTAGCTCTGTGAATTGTACTTGACTTTTTCTTATATACCCGTGGATTGGATTGCATCCTAAATTCTTTTGAGTTCCTCCGATACACCTTTCTTCCAAAGAATTACTGAAACTGGAAGCTGCTCTGTTCCTGAAGCCCTAGGCTAATGTTCATTTAATTATTTAATTGGCATGTCTCTTCTAAGTTTCTGACACCAATTCATGTTGCCCTAATTTGGCCCAAGTGCTGTTTCAATTTTTTCCCCAATGTGGGACATGACTACCTGGGATTAAGCCTCCCCAGCACTGAGGGATCAATCTACTTGGGAATGAGCATTCCCAGCACCGAGAGAATCCTTTGAGTCAGAAAATTGATCATCAATCCTTTCATGAGGAATATTTTTATCAAAAAGGAGGAAATTATGTCCACACAAGCATTCTCTAAAAATATTCATAGCCTTAAAGGGGGGCTCAGGACTTGGATGAGATATGTGTTTCTGAAACAAAGTATTCATGTAAGTTCTTAAAATTGTTGATGTACCAATTAATGTATATAGCTTGCCAACTCTGAGTAAACCACCAGGTAATATTAGATACCCACATGGCTTTAGATTTTTCTGCTGGCAGAACAGGGAAAGGTTTATGCCTTAGTAAACACCACCCGTTGTACTTACATTAATACCTTGGGAGAAGTTGAGACCTGAGTAAATGAAACATTTGCCCATACAAAGTGGTTACAAGAGGTGCAGCACACTGATGGGGAAATCACTCCCAGTGATTTATGTAGTTGGTTACCTTGAGGTTAAAAAAATCTACTTCAGTCTGCATTCCAAATTGTTATTATTATAATCACCAGCATCTCTGTTCTCTCCCTTAGGCTTAAGCTCCATATTACATGCACTACCACCTGTTGTCAATCAACAATTAAAACAATAGATAGACGAATGCCCTTGGTCCCTCCAACACCCCAGCTTAGTAACAGAAGCTATATCCTCCACCACGTCAAATAGTTCCATTCCAAATTAACCTGTACTAGGCCCGGACGCAGTGCGAGGCAGTAAGATTAATCATCTGTCCTCAGAAATGAGGGAGAAACAGTGTATTTCCCAGGCAAACAAAAGCCGAGGGAGTTCATCATCACATGACCAGCCCTGCAAGGAAGTCTCAAGGGAGTCCTGCATCTGGAATATGAAAAACTGTCATCATTACCACGGATACACAAGAAAGAACAGCCCACTGGTAAAACACAGAGGCAAATAAGAAAGAAAAAATAAACTAAATCTTGCCACCTCAAAAAACCAACAAACATTGAGGATAAATAAGAAAAGGGGAGGAAAGGAACAAAAGATATTTAAAACATCTAAACAAAAAGCAACAAAATGACAGAAGTACTACAATACCTCTTAATAACAACTCTAAATGTGGGTGGATTAAACTCCCCACTCAAAAGACACAGACTGACAGATTGGATTAAAAAGCTAGACCCAACTATATGCTATCTTCCAGAGACTTACCGCATCTGTAAAGATGGAAACCAAATATGATCAGGAGTAGCTATTCTTATATCAGATAAAATAGACTTTAAACCCAAAACCATAAAAAGAGACAAAGAAGGCCAGTATAGAAGGTAAAGGGATCTATCCAGCCTGAAGACATAGCAACCATCAAGATATGTGCACCCATCACTGGAGCACCCAGAAATGTAAAGTAAACACTATTACGCCTAAAGAAAGAGATAGACCCAGACACGATAATAGTGTGGGACCTGAAAACCCTTCTCTCAATATTGCCTAGATGATCTGTCAGCATTGGACAGATCATCTAGGCAACAAATCCACAGAAAAACATAGGACTTAAACTACACTTTAGACCAAGTGGACCTGGCAGATATCTACAGAACATTTCATCCAACAACTATAGAATATACTTTCTTCTCATCAGCACATGGAATGTTCTCCAGGATAAATAATATTTTAGGTCACAAATGAAGACTCAACCACTTTCCAAAAATTGAAGTCATCTCAAGTATCTCTTCAGAACACAGCAGATTAAAACTACAAATTAGTAACAAGCAAAACTCAGGACACTATAAAAATACATGGAAATTAAACATTATCCTGAATGACCTATGGGTCCAAGAGGAAATTAAACAGGAAATCAAAAAATTTATTGACAACAACAAAAATAAAGGCACATCATACCAAAACCTGTGGGATACTGCAAAAGCATTACTGAGGGAAGTTTATTACAATAAATGCTTACATCAAAAACATAGAAAGATTTCAAATAAACAACCTAACACTACAGCACAAAGAACTAGAAAAACAAGAACAATCCTGCCTCAAGGTTAGTAGATGGAAAGAAATAATCAACATCAGGGCAAAGCTAAATGATATAGACACCCAAAAACTGAGACAAAAGATCAATGAAACAAAAAGTTGAGTTTTTGAGAAGATAAACAAAATAGACAAACCATTAGCTAGGTTAACAAAAGAAAAAAAAATAAGAGAGACTACCCAAATAAGAAAAATCAGAAATGGTAAAGGAAATATTACAACCAACAACACAGAAATAATAAGAATCATTAGAGAGTATTACAAACAACTGTAGGCCAACAAATTTGAAAACCTGGAGGAAATGGATAAATTTCTGGAAATTTACAAACTACCAAGACTGAACAAAGAAGAAATAGAAAACCTAAACAGACCAATAACAAGCAATGAGATTGAAGCAGTACTCAGCAATCTCCCAACAAGGAAAAGCCCAGGAATGGATGGCTTTAGTTCTGAATACTACCAAACCTATAAAGAGGAACTAATACCAATTCTCATCAAACTATTCCAGAAAATTGAAACAGAGACCACTCTCCTGAACTCATTCTATGAGGCCAGCAGTACCTAGATACCAAAACCAAACAAAGATACAGCAAAAAAGAAAACTACAAGTGAATATTTCTGATGAACATAGACACAAAATCCTCAACAAAATACTAGCAATCAGAATACAGCAACACGTCAAAAAGTTATACACCATGATAAAGTGGGATTCATCCCAGGGATGCAAGGATGGTTCAAAATACACAGGTTCAATAAATGTGATATACCACCTCAACAAAATGAAGGACAAAACCCATATGATGATCTCAATCAACGCAAAAAAAAAAAATGCATTTCACAAAATTCAACATCTTTTCATGATAAAGCCTCTCAGCAAATTAGGTATAGAAGGAAAGTATCTCAACACAATAAAAACCATATACGACAAGCCCTCAGGCAATATCATCCTTCAGTTTTTCACTTAAGAACAGGAACAAGACAAGGATGCCCACTGTCACCACTCCTATTTAACACAGTATTGGAAGTACTAGTCAGAGCAATCAGGTAAGAGAAAGAAATAATGGGCATCTAGACTGGAAAAGACAAAGTCAAACTGTCCCTGTTTGCAGATGACATGATCCTATATATAGAACAACCTAAAGACTCTACCAAAAAGCTGTTAGAGATGATTAACAATTTCAGTAATGTTTCAAGATACAAAATGAATGCCCTGACATCAGCAGTGCTTATATCATACAATAACAAATTAGCAGAAAAAGAAATCAAGAAAATGAGCCCATCTACAATAGTCACCAAAAAGTAAAATACCTAGGGGTCAGTTTTACCAAGGAGGTAAAACATCGCTCCAATGGGAATTACAAATCACCACTGAAAGAAATTAAGGAAGACACAAAGTGATTAGTAGACATTCCATGCTCTTGGATTGGAAGAATCAACATTGTGAAAATGTCCATACTACCCAAAGCAGTCTACAGATTCAATGCAATACCCATCAAACACCAATGACATAATTCACAGAAATAGAAAAAAATAAACAATTCTAACATTCATATGGAACAACAAAAGACCCCAAATAGCCAAAGCAATCCTGAGCAATAAATAAATGAATAAATAAAGCCAGAGGCATAACACTACCTGGCTTCAAATTATGCTACAAAGCTAAAGTAACCAAAACAACAAGGTACTGGCATGAAAATAGACACTTGGACTGATGGAACAGAATAGAGCATCCAGAAATCAACCCATATGCTTACAGCCAACTGTCTTTGGTAAGGCAACATGAACACACATTAGGGAAAAGACTGACTCCTCAAAAAATAGTGCTGAGAATATTTGACATCCACATGCAGAAAAATGAAAGTAGACCTGCACCTCTCGCCATATACCAAAATCAACTCAAAATGGATTAAAGACTTAAGTATAAGACCTGAAAGTATAAAACTACTGAAAGAAAACATAGGGGAAACACTTCAGGAAGTAGGACGGGGCAAATAATTTATGAATAACAGCCCAAAAGCACAAGCAGCAGCAGCAGCAGCAGCAACAACAACAACAACAACAACAACAACAACAGCAACAACAAAACCATTAATGGGTTTATATCAAACTAAAAAGCTTCTGCACAGCAAAGGAAACAATAAACAGAGTGGAAAAACAACCTACACAGTGGGAGAAAATATTTGCAAACTATTCATCTGACAGGGGATTTATATCCAGAATGTACAAGGAACTCAAGCAACTACACAGTAAAAAGACAAGTAACACAATTTAAAACTGGGCGAAGGAGATAAACGGACAGTTTTTGAAGGAAGACAACACAAATGGCCAACAGGTACCTGAAAACAATGTTCAGCATCACTAATCATCCAGGAATTGCAAATTAAAACCACAATGAAATATTATCTCACCCCAATTAGACTGGCTTTAAAAAAAAAAAAAGACTGAGATTAAGAAATGCTGGCGAGCATGTGGGAGAAAGGGAACTTTCCTACACTGTTGGTGGGACTGTAAATTAGTACAGCCACTGTGGAAAACAGTGTGAAGATTTCTCAAACAACTACAGATAAAACTGCCATACCATACAATCCAGCAATTCCACTACCGGGTAATACCCAAAGGAATGGAAATCATCATGTCGAAGGAATGCGTGCACTCCCATGTTCATCACAGCTCTATTTACAATAACCAAGATATGGAACCAAACTAAATGTCCATCGACGAATGGCTGGATAAGGGAAATGTGGTACATATACACAATGTAATACAACTCAGCCATAAAAAAGAATGAAATTCTGCCATTCACAGCAGCATGAATGAGCTTGGAGAAAATTATGTGATGTAAAATAAGCCACACACAGAGGAAAAAACACCGCATATCCTCACTCATAAGTGGGAGCTAAGAGAGAAGGAAGGAAGGAATAAAGGCCGCTGTGGTGCGTTGGACTTGCAGAAGGAGAGAACAGAACTAAGGTTGCCAGGGGGAGGGGTAAGGGGAGGGGGTTGGGGAGAGTTTGGGTGGAGGACATGGGGAATAATTCCAATTTGAGGTGGTGGGCATGCTGATAGTATTGATCTGATCATCACATCTTGGGCTCAGGTGCTGATGGTCAGCTCAGTGTCCCATGAATATGTATAATCAATAAAAAAAATAAATAAACAAATAAATAACAAATGGAAGGAACTACTGGCAGTGGGAAAGTTGTGGGAGTGAGCAGGACTGAACCCATGTTGGGACCTAAAACCACATAGGCTCTAAAAGATTTTAAAAGGATACGGGTTTTGTTTTTTCCTTAGCATGCATTTCTCTGAGTCACCTCTTTTCCCATGGTTACTTGGTATTTGGAACCTTGTCTGTGGGGCAACATGACATTATTTATGTGAATGTAAAGTTGTTTTCCAGTCAGCCTTGAGCAGCAGCCTTGCACGTACTATCCAAGGGAAACCAAGGAAGACATCAATAAAGCTATGCTGATTCCACCCTCCCCCACCCCATCCCCAAACAGGACTATGAGATAACAACTAGGACAGGAGCAGAAACTAGATGGGAGTCTTGGAGAGAGTGCACCTGACTTCTTGCAGGTCGCCCTGCCTCCTGCTTTTCATTTCCCATGTTCCATTTCCTCAGCTTCTTTTTAAACCTCCCCCCACTCCCTGAAACCTATCATGGGGAGACAGTTCTACTCTGTCTCCTCAGACATCTGATAATAAACTTCCTGCCTCATACCAACGGTTGGGACTGATGAGTCTTTTGTTTCTGAGCAGCGGGTAACATTTGGTGGTGTTTTCCTGTGCTACAGTAACACATATTTGGCTCAAATAAAATCTCTGATACTTTATCAGTGCCTCAAGATCTTTTTCCAAATTGACATTTCTTGGTGTAGTTGGCAAAATTCAGAGCAACCCTCCCCAACCACCAAGTCTCTCTTTCAAGACTTAGTAGCAGCAACAAACTTGTTGAGTTTAGCCAGATTCCTGGGGCTTCACTGGGTGCAATGGGTAAGTCCTCCTGAATAATGGGTCTCCCACCTTGCTTGAGGTGTAGACTTCTTGTATTTGAGCTGTGTTCTTTCGTCCCTCTTAGAATGAGAGTTACTGTCTTTATCTTTAAAATAATGTTTAGAGGACAGGGGATAAACAGAAATCTGTTTTTTTTCTTGAACTGACAGATGCAGAGATCTATTCCTTTCACCTTTGAGTTAACTCAAACAAGTTAATTTGGATTTATTTTCTTTCAATAGACAACCAACTCATTAGCACCCCTATTAGCTGCATGAGGCCAATTTAATTGATCTAAAGACAAGGAAGAGTTTCTCCCTCTGGTTCAATCGGACTCTCTTAATGACTATACACCTTAACAGAAGTGTCAGGGCTATTTGCCTATGATACGAAGAAGTCCCATAGGCCTCCCTTTACAAGAACATTTATCATTATCTTGCCTGGCCGTAAGGTGCACGTAAAGGCTCATCACCTAGCCCCTGTGAGCACTCTACTGCCTTGCAGAGAGGCTGAGACACATAAGAGAGTATACACAATCCATTGGTGACACTTTGAAAAGAGGCACTCACAAACAACACAACTTGACCCTAAACACTGCCTGACTTGGTCGTCTTATCAAAAAAGAAAAATTAAATTGTAAAAATTGCAACCTAAAGACAAATGCTTCCTTCAGAGGACCTCCTTTATCAACACCATCTGGATTTATGTATAACATCCACAGAGATTCATTTTGCAAATATCTGAGGAAATGGGCCCACATAATTCAAGATGAGCCCAAAATGGGGGCCCTTTAAACATCAATTGGAAAAAGCTGGTTTTAGAACCAAACTGAACAGGAAATTTGCTTTGAATGGCATTTAGAAACCATTAAAAATGAAAATTTGCTTCCCTTCAGTAAGAAAACAAAAAATTGTCAGAAATCATTTTAGAACTGAAAAACAGCTCTTTCCCCTCCCATGGCTCCTCCGTTGCTTTCTTCTGACCTTTAAACCTGCTCTTATCTGACCTTCCATGCTCAGAATTACTGATTTTTTCCATCCCCTCCTCCACCAGAGGAAGCTCAGCCACTTTTGGAACTCCTTTCCAAATCTCCCGTTTTGGCTACCCCTTTTATTTTTATGTTATTTATTTTATTTTTTCAGGCAGCTCTCCAGTGGTCCCAGGAGCTTTTATTAGATGATCTATACATTTTCAAGACACCGTCTGTAGCAGTTACTGTGTTTGTGGGGCACAAAATTTATACAGATAAGTCATTAGTTTTTGTATGTAGAAATAGTAGCCAGTTAGAAAAGATAAGGAAAGAAAAGATGCCAATAATAATAACATAAAATACCTGGATTAAGCTTAGCAAGAAATATGAAATCTCTATATTCCAAATAAATTTATGAATTTCCCTTAATCCAAACAAAAGATACAATTTACCATCGCAACAGAAGTATCTAAGGGTTAATTTAACAAAACATGCATAATATCTCTAAGCAAGCACTTTAAATTGTATCAACATACTAAAGATTTATTTTAACTGACATGCAATAATTCTACATATTTATGGAGTGCAGAGTAATATTTTGAAGCATGTGTACACTGTGGAATGATTGCGGCAGGGTAATGAGCATACCCATCACCTCAAACATTTATTTTTATTTACTTTTAAAAGTTTTATTTTTTAACTGAAAATTAATACTTGTATATATTTATGGGGTAGAATAGAAAGTTCCGGTACATTTATACATTGTGAAATAATCAACTCAGGTTAATTACCTCAAATATCATTTCTTTGAGATGAAATATTTATTTTTATTTTTTAAATTTATTGGTTTTTTAAAATTGAAACATAATTGATCTGTGTATATATCTGTGGGGTACAGAGTCTAATATCAGTACCTGTGTGCAATATGTGATGCTCAAATCAGGACAAATAGTATATTCAACATTATACAATGTAATTGATTTTCATGGCCCTTTACCAATACCTCCCTTACCTCGTCCCACCCCCCCTTTCCCACCTCTGGTGGCCTCTATTCTCCCCTTTTGGAAGTTCAATGAATTATTATGACTGTTATTTTACTTTTTCTTTCTTTCTTTTTTCCTTTTTTTTCTTCCTTCCTTCCTTCTTTTCTTTCTTTCATTTGCTTTTTATTTTAGTTCGCATTTATGAGTGAAGACATGTGGCATTTCTCTTTCTGTTCCTGGCTTATTTCACTTAACATAATTTTCTCTTAGTTTCTCCATGTTGCTGCAAATGTGGCTGCCCCTTTAAAAATAAAACCAGTAATGGGCAGAGGAGAGTCAGCTTTAATATTAATTATTAAAAACTATCTAAAAGAAAAATCTAAGGCAGCAAAAATAATGTTTCCAACTTCAACCATTCAGTAGCTGGACTAAGCCCTGTGATAAAAGAAAACAAATCAGAAGGGAGTCTGTTTCTATTGTAAAAGACTGAACATTTTTAAAAAGGTCCATCCAGGCTGATTAGGGCTGCTCCAAGAAACAAAAAGAGTTTTTCTTTGTTCCTCCTAGCTAACACTTGGGAAAAATGGAAAGAGGAAAGTTTAGGAAACAGAGATGTTTCTTGCTGTTCCAGGATGAAATATGACAAGAGATTTGAAAAGATTTTTTAAGAGCCCTATAATCAAGGATCATCTTGTTTAGAGACTAATATTCAAGATATTTTTTTGTTAGATTTTGCTTCTCCCCATGGAAACTTTCAGTAAACTGAACCTCTTTTTTCCTGAAACCCTACTAACTATACGCACTTCCTCTGTCTGTTTCTTGTGTTGACATGGTTTTTGTCAAGGGGACTTCTAATGACTCTGAGGCTTCCTGAGAAACACAACCACGGCACCACTGATCCCTCTTTGAGTCTTCTGCCTTCCTTTCAGAGCCCCAAAAGTCACTTATGGGTTCAGCCCTATTTGTTAATGGGCTCCACCCTTAACTAGTAATCTAGTTAAGAAACAGAAACTAAGTTGAAAAAGCCACCTGTTTGACTAGAGTTGTCTCTAAAATAGAACTTTCTGGCATTCAACTGGTTATTTTGAATAGACTTCTGAACTTTCTTCTTGGCTCATCTATGTATTTCCTTGTAAAATCTTGCACTGAATTTCTATGATTTTATGCTGCCTGAACATCCATTTAAAATTCCTCCTTTGTGTCTCATCTAATTAAGACACTTAAATCCAATCCACCTCTCCTAAACCCTCTCTTAGAGAGTGGCTATCAAAACTGTCAGGCCAGAGCTAGATTTTATAGTCATTTTTCAGAGAAGAATCCTCATGATCAAATTAGAAGAAAATGCAATGAATCCGGTTTTAACAAAAATAGGTGTTTTGTCCACCCGGACGAGCTTTAACAACTTTCAGACCTAAAATTTAGTCCACAGCCTCTACAAAGTTAATCTCTGATAATAGCAACGTGCCCTAATCTCTTTATCAGAAAAACTTAAGTTCTTTGAGCTTTGAGATGTGAATTTGTTACACTGTTTTCTCTGTAACTCATGAAGGGCTTCAGCCATGTGGGAAGGGTAAACCTGTTCTATTTATAGAGCTGCAATTTGAATCCAAGTGTCTTTTTTTTCTTTTCTTTTTTTTGTCTTTTTGTGACCGGTAAGGGGATCGCAACCCTTGGCGTGGTGTCGTCCGCACCGCGCTCAGCCAGTGAGCGCACTGGCCATTCCTATATAGGATCCAAACCACTGCGGGAGGGCTGCACTCTCCCGAGTGCGCCACAGGGCTGGCCCGCAAGTGTCTTTTTAAATTAGTGAGTTTGGTATTGTAACTGTCTCATGGCTAGAAATTTTAAATGAAAGCTGTAAGATCTTTGTTTTTGTCTATATTTTTTTATTTGTATACTATATATTGTGTCTACATGTATATGTTTCTCTACTTGGCACATGTATATGTGTGCCTACATGTTACCAAATTAACTTATAAATAATGCAGGCTCATAAATTAAGTAAATAATTTCCAAATGTTTTTATGTTCATGTGACTGAGAGTCTTTGAATAATAAAGCTAGTTTTAAATTTGTTGGTAAAATAAAATTAAAATATTTTCAAAATTATTTTAGACATTTTCTCCTAGATCTATTTTTCTGATAGATTTACGCAGTCTCTGCTAAATGTTCTAAAATTGTTTAAAATTGTTATTTCTGTCAAATTTTTAATAACTTGCTTAGTTTCTCTGTGAACTAAATGGTGTGAGAACTGACTGCTGGACTTTCCCAAAGCCTTACCCACATTTTGTGGTGAACTCATGTCTTTGGTTCCGAGCTTCTAAATTCTGCGGTGTAAACAGGTGACCATGGTGAGACCTGGGGGCATTTGTGTCCACAGCACATGGGCCACTAGCTGTAAGCCAAAGCCAAACTCAATAGTGATTTGTCCTTCTTGTTCCAATTCTGCTTCGTGGACAGGTTAGAAGGGGCTTTATCCTCCAGGCATTACTTTTGTAACACTGTATTCTGTCTGGGGCTCTGCACCAGGTATGGAATCCAGAAGGGCCTTCCATTTCATAGCCACCCTGGATAACATGTGGACTGAGGATGACAACGGGAGTCACTATTAGGAAGGGTACCTGTGCCCAGTATTTCAAAGGTCTTGGTTAAGATGAGACTGATTATTACAGTGTTAGCTTGGTTTGGCTTTTTTGTTGTTGTTGTTGTTTTCAAAAAGAAAATCTGTATACAAGCTATATAAGAAAAGTAAGATGTGTTTTTTTATTTTTTAAAGAAGGTTATTTTAAAAAAACGAGGATGTGGTTTTGTTAAAGGAAAAGTAATTTTGTCTAGTTCAAAGGGTATATGAGGGTTCTTTACAAAACAAACAAAAAATGATGCAGATAAAACTAAATAGATATAAAAAGCTGGGGCAAAGAAACGTAAAAAAATATTAAGAGACTATAAAAGTTTTATGGAAATCTTATCTTTTTTTATTATGAATATTCATGAAATAAAAAGCTAATTGTGACCCCTCGTGCCCATAATGTGAGGGCCAGATTCATACCAGCAACATACCCATTACCAGAAATTATTTTTGTACCCTATGTTGCCCACCCGATTATCCCCCAACCTCCAGCCCCTCCCCCCCACTCCTCTTTGTATCCCAAGGTATGTTCTCTCCCTCTGTAAGACCCACACACTACTGTGGTCTTTCTTTCTTTCCTTCTTTCTCTCTTAGCTCCCACATATGAGTGAGCACGTGTGGTATTTATCCCTCTGTGCTTTGCTTATTTCACTCAACATAAGTTTCTCTAGGTTCGTCCATGTTGTTGTAAATGGGAGAATTTCGTTCTTTTTTATGGCAGAGTAGTGTTCCATGGTGTATATATACCACAGTTTCCTTAACCAATCATCCATCTGTGGACATTTAGGTTGGTTCCATGTCTTGGCTATTGTAAACAGAGCTGCGATGAACATGGGACTGCAGGTATCCCTTGGACATGATGATTTCCCTTCCTCTGGATATATACCCAGAAGAGGGATTGCTGCATCCTATGGAAGATCTATCTGTAGCTGTTTGAGAAACATCCATACTGTTCTCCATAGTGGTTGTACTATTTTACAGTCCCACCAACAGTGTAGGAGTGTTCTCTTCTCTCCACACCCCCACCAGCATTTATTATTCACCGTCTTTTTGATTATCGCCAGTCTAACTGGGGTGAGGTGGCATCTCAATGTAGTTTTAATTTGCATTTACCTGATGACTAGTGTTATTGACCATTTTTTCATATATCTGCTGGCCATTTCTATGTCTTCCTTTGAAAAATGTCTATTCAGTTCCTTTGCCCATTTTTTAATTTTGTTTTTTTACTATATAATTGCTTGATTTCTATGTATATTCTGGATATTAGTCCCTTGGTGGATGCATAGTTAGCAAAAATTTTCTCCCACTCTGTAGGTCGTCATTTCACTCTGTTGACTGTTTTCCTTGCTGTGCAGAAGGTTTTTAGTTTAGTATCGTCCCATTTGTTTATTTTTTCTTTTGCTGCTTGTGCTTTTGGGCTTATGTTCATAAAGCCTGTGCCCCAACCTAGTTGCTGAATTGTTTCACCTATATTTTCTCTTAGTAATTTTACAGTTTCAGATCTTAAACTTAAGTCTTTAATCCATTTTGAGTTGATTTTAGTGTATGGTGAGAGATGCATATCTAGTTTTATCTTCTGCATATGGATATCCTGTTTTCCCAGCACCACTTGTTGAAGAGGCAGTCTTTTCCCAAATGTAGTTTTTTGTTGCCTTTGTCCAAGAACAGATGGTTATAAGCCTGAGGGGTGATTTCTGGGTTCTCAGTTCTACTTCATACCAGTACCATGTTGTTTTGCTTACAATAGCTTCATAGTACAATTTGAAGTCAGGTAGAGTTATGCCTCTGGCTTTATATTTTTTGCTCAGTATTGCTTTGGCTACTTGGGGGTCTTTATTTTTTTCATATGAAAGGTAAGATTGTTTTCTCCATTTCTGTGATGAATGTCATACGTATTTTGATGGGGATTGCATTGAATCTGTAGATCACTTTGGGTAGTATAGACATTTTCACAATGTTAATTCTTCCAATCCAAGAGCGTGGAATATCTTTCCATCTTTTTGTGTCTTCTTTCATTTCTTTCAGAAGTGTTCTGTAGTTCTCGTTGTAGACGTCTTTCACCTCCTTCATTAAATTGATCCCTAGGTATCTTATTTTTTTCATGACAAGTGTAAATGGGCTTACTTTCTTTATTTCTCTTTCTGTTAAATCGTTATTTGAGTATATAAATGCTGCTGATTTTGGGGCATTTATTTTGTATCCTGCAATATTACTGAAACTATTAAACAGCACTAGGAGTTTTTTGATAGAGTCTTTAGGTTTTTCTGTGTTTAGTATAATGTCATCTGCAAATAGAGAAAGTTTGACTTCATCTTTTCCAGTCTGGATTCCCTTTATTTCTTTCTCTTGCCTGATTGCTCTGGCTAGTACCTCCTGTGCTATATTAAATACATGTGGTAAGAGTGGGCATCCTTGTCTTGTTCCTGTCCTTAAGGGAAAGGCCCTCACTTTTTCCCCATTCAGAATGATACTGGCAGTGGGCTTGTCATAAATGGCTTTTATTGTGTTGTGATATTTTCCTTCTATACCTAATTTGTTGAGAGTCTTTATCATGAAGGAATGTTGAATTTTGTCAAATGCTTTTTCAGTATCTATTAAGGTATTCACATGTTCTTTATCCTTGAGTTTGTTGATGTGTTTTGTCACATTTATTGACTTACCTAAGTCGAACCATCCTTGCATCCCTGGGGTGAATCCCACTTGATCATAGTGTATAATTTTTTTAATATTCTGCTGTATTCTAATTACTGCTATAATGTTGAGGATTTTAGCATCTAGGTTCATCAATGATATTGGTCTATAATTTTCTTTTTTCATTGCGTCTTTATCTGGTTTTGCTATCCGAGTTATGTTGGCCTCATAGAATGAGTTTGGGAGAGTAGCTTCTGTTTCACTTGTTTGGAATAGTTTGGAGAGAATTGCTATTAACTCCTCTTTAAAAGCTTGATAGAATTCAGCTGTAAACCCACCCAGAGCTGGACTTTTCTTTGTTGGAAGATTGCTAATTTCCGCTTCAATCCCCTTGCTGTGTATTGGTCTGTTCAGGTTTTCTATCTCTTCTTGGTTCAGTCTTGGTAGTTCAGATGAGTCTAGAAATTTATATATACCTTCCAGATTTTCATATTTGTTGTCATACAGTTGTTGATAATTGTCTCTAATGATTCTCTGTGTTTCTGTGGTATTGGTTGCAATGTCTTCCTTTTCATTTATTACATTATTTGGGTCTTCTCTCTTCTGTTTTTCTTGTTAACCTCGTTAAAGGTTTGTCTATTTTATTTATCTCCTTGAAAAACCAACTTTTTTTTTGTTGATCTTTTCTATTATTTTGGGGGTCTCTATTTCATTTAGTTCTGCTCTGATCTTAATTATTTCTTTCAATCTACCATGTTTAGGTTTAGATTGTTGTTGTTTTTCAAGTTCTTTGAGACATAGTGTTAGGTCGTTTATTTGAAGTCTTTCCATTTTTTTGATATAAGCATTTATCGCAATAAATTTACTTCTTAGTACTGCTTTTGCAGTATCCCACAGGTTTTAAAATGATGTATCTTTATTTTCATTAGTTTCCAGAAATTTTTTGATTTCCTCTTGGACTCACAGGTCATTCAGGAGCATATTATTTAACTTTCATTTATTTGTATAGCTTCCAGAGTTTTGCTTATTGTTTATCTCCAGTTTTAGTCCATTGTGGTCTGAAAAGATAGTTGGAGTGATTCCAATTTTTTTTAAATTTGCTGAGACTAGGTTTGTGACCTAATACGTGGTCTACCCTGGAGAATGTACCATGAGCTGATGAGAAGATAGTGTAGAATTTAGTCGTTGGGTGAAATGTTCTGTATATATCTGCCAAGTCCAGTTGGTCTAAGGTGTAGATTAAATCCTTTGTCTCTTTGTTGACTTGTTGCCTGGAAGATCTGTCCCGTACTGAGAGAGGGGCGTTCAGATCACCAGTCAGTCACTATTAATGTATTAGGTCCTATTGCTTTCTTTAGTTCTAAGATTGTTTGCTTTTTATATGTGGGTCCTCCAGCATTGAGTGCATGCATGTTTATGATTGTTCTGTCTTCTAGCTGGATAGATCCCTTTATCATTACATAGTGGCCTTGTCTCTTTTTATGTTTTTTGGATTAAAGTCTATTTTGTCCGATATGAGAATAGCTACTCCTGCTCGTTTTTGGTTTCCATTTGCATTGTATATCTTTTTCCATCCCTTCACTTTTAGGCTATATGTGTCTCTCCAGGTGAAATGGGTCTCTTGAAGACAGCATGTACTTGGGTCTAGCTTTTCAATCCCATCAATCAGTTTGTGTCATTTGAATGGGGAGTTTAGTCCACTCACAGTTAGGGTAGTTATTGACAAGTGTTGCTTAATTTCTGCCATGTAATTGCGTCTTGTTTAGATGGCTTAAATATCTTTTGATCATTATTTCCCCTTTTATTTCTCTTCTTCAATATTAGTTGGCAATTTAAGGTGGAATGATTTAGCTTCTTTCTCTTTCTTGCTGGCATTTTTGTTTTAACAGAGGGTTTTTCTCTTTCTTGTGTGTTTGTGATAGTGGTCACCATTATTCTGATTCCAGATGAATGACTCCCTTGAGAATTTTTTGCAGAGCTGGTCATGTGTTGAACTCCCACAACTTTTGTTTGTCTGAGGAATACACTATTTCTCCCTCATTTCTGAAGGAGAGCCTTGCTGGGTAAAGAATTCTTGGCTGGCAATTTTTTTTTTCTCTTAGGGTTTTGAATATATCATTCCACTTTCTTCTGGCCTGTGGGGTTTCGGTTGAGAAGTCTGCTGTTAGTTTGATGGTGGTTCCCCTATAAATGACCTGACACTTTTCTCCTGGTGCTTGTAGAATTCTCTCTTTGTCTTTGAGCTTTGAAATTTTAACTGTAATGTGTCTTTAGGAGGATCTTTCTGGGTTGAATTTGTTTGGGGACCTTCGAGCTTCCTGGATCTGAAGTTCTGTATTTTGCCCTACACCTGGGAATTTTTCTGTTACTGTTTCCTTGAATAGGTTTTCAATACCTTTTCCTTTCTCCTCCCCTTCAGGAATACCCACGATTCAGATGTTAGAGCACTTGAGTTTGTCTGCTATCTCTCTTTGATTTTCCTCATTATTTTTAATTCTTTCTTTCCTTTTTTTTTTGGTCTGCCTGAGTTATTTCAAAAAGGTCATCTTCAAGCTCTGAAATTCTTCTGCTTGCTCTGCCCAGCTGCTCAAACTCTCAATTGTGTTTTTTATTTCACTGAGTGAATCTTTCATTTCTAGAAGTTCTGCAACAGTCTTTTTAAGGTATTAATCTCTTTGTAGATTTCCTCCTTCATAATTTGGATATTTTTTTCTTGTTTCATTGTGTTCTCTAATTGAGTCTTCCTTTATTTCTTCAAGTTTTCTTCAGATCATTGCTCGGAATTCTTTTTCAGACATTTCAAGGATTCCCTTTCCATGGAGTCTGACTTTGGAGCATTACTGTATTCTTTTGATGGTGTCATTTCTTCTTGTTTGTTTGTACTTCTAATATTTTTTCATTGACATTTGGTCATTTGGTAGAGAGCTTGCTTCTTCTATTACACTGAGTTTGGCTATGAGGATAAAAATTTCCTCTAATTGCAAGCTTTACTGGTTACTCTTATATCAGTGTAGTCAAGTGAGCAGTAGGTTACCTGTAGAGTGGCCCTGGCTGCTAATGTGGTGGTGAATTGTTTTTGCTTGACAGCAGGTGTGGTAGTGGCTTATATTACACCACCTTTGGTCCTGTTCTCAAATCTGTGGCCATATAATGAGCCCCAGCACCACACAAGTCTCCTCAGTTCACCTCGGTGGGGTGGGCCATCGGTCCATGTACTTCCCTCCAGGTCCAAGGAGGGGGGAGGGGTTGCCCACACCATAAGGTTCTGCTTGGCTCACCTTGACAGGATAATCACCTCTTCAATGTACCATCTGTTAATACTATCACATTGGGAATACCTTAATTTTGGAGGGAACACATTCAAACTATAGCATTCTGCCTTTACCCTCATAATTAATGCCCTTCTCACATGGAAAATACACTCATTCCATTTCAATAGCCCCCAAAACCTTAACTCTTTCCAGAATTCACTTGAAAGTCTAAAATCAGACATGGTGAGAATCAAGGCACAGTTTATCCTGAGGCAAATTTCTCTCCATCTGTGAGCCTGTGAAATTAAACAAGTTATGTGCTTCCAAAGTACAATGGTGGTACAGACATAAGACAGACATTTCCAGTCCAAAAAGGGGAATTAGAAAATAAAGAAGTAACAGGTCCACCATAAGTGCAAAATCCAACAAGGCAAACATTAAATCTTAAGGGTCTGGAATAGTCGATGACTGCATGTTCCATAATCCAGACATACTGGGGTGGGGGATGGACCCCCCTATTGCCCCTGTTTCCCCACCTCTATAGCTTTACTGGGTAAATCCCACTCCACAGATTTCACTTGTTGTAGTTAAGTACATCCACCTCTCCCAAGTTGCTATTGCAAGCCAGTGGCCCTACAGGTCTGGGATCTTGGAGATGGCCCTCTCCCCACAGTTCTGCTAGGCATTGCCTTAGTGTAGGCTCTCTCGTGGCCCCAACTCAACAGTTTCACTGATCATTACATTAGTGCAGACTCTCTGTGGTGGCTCTATCTCTATGGTAGGTGTCTGCCTGGACCCCAAGGCTCTCCAAGACACCCTTTTAAATCTAGGCAGAGAAAGATTGCCAAATTTGTGCACTCTGCACATCTGCAGAATTAGCAGCATGTGAATGCAACCAAGACTTACTGTTTGTGCCATTCAAAGCAACATTCCAAGCCACACCTAAGCCCTCCTGAGCCACAGGTGGAGGGCTGTAGGAGCATTGCACCAGAATGTGGGAAGCAGAAACTTGAGTTGGTTCTGAACAGCAAGCCCTAAGTTTCCACACCTGCACTGAGCCACTTTCTCAAAACTATTTTCCACTCAAAACCCTGGCACTGGGGGCCTGTAAAAAGAGTGGTAATCTCAAAGATCTCTGAAGTGTCTTCAGGGTAATTGTCCCATTTTCTTGTTAAATAGTACCTGGCTTACCATTGGTTTTCTCTTCTAAACACTCTTTATTCTTTGCATTGCCAGGTTGAGAATTTGTTTAAATCTTAATGTTCTCCTTCCCTTTTGGTTATAAATTCCATCTTTAAATTGTTTTTATTTTCTTACATTTTACTATGCACAGTTAAGAGAAGACATGCAGCACCCTGAACACTTTGCTGCCCAGAGGTTTCTTCTCCCAAATATTCTAGTTCATTATTCTTAAGTTCTGCTTCCCACAAAGTCCTAACACATAGACATAATCCAGCCAAGTTTTATGCCACTTTGCAATGAGAATGGCCTTTCTCTCAATTTTCAATAAGGCATTTCTCATTTTCATCTAAGACCTTATCAAAATGACCTTTATTGTCTATATTTTTTCTGGCATTCTGGTTATGACTACTTAGACAATCACTAAGAAATCTGAGGCTTTTCCTACAGCTTTTTTCTTATAAGCCCTCACCAGAATCTCTCGATGCTCCATTAACAGTAATAAAGAATTTTTTCAGCATTCACTTCAAAACTTTTTCAGCCTCTGCTCATTACCCAATTCCAAAGCTGCTTCCACATTTTAAAGTGTTTTTTATATTAACACCCCACATCTGGTACCAATTTTTGTCTTAGTCCATTTTGTGCTGCTATAACAAAGTAATTGAGAATAGGTAACTCACAAAGAACAGAAATGTATTTTCTCACAGTTCCACAGGCAGGAGAGTCCAAGATCAAAGCACTGGCTGTTTTGATTGTCTGATGAGGGCTGCATTCTCTGGATGGAAGAAATGCTATGTCTTCATATGGCAGAAGAGTGTAAAAGCAAGCTCCCACATGCTGCTTGAAGCCTCTTTTATAAAGATCCCTTTAATGAGGGAGGATTCCCTCATGGCCTAATCAGGTTTTAAAGGCTCCATCTCTTAGTGCTATCATATCACCAACATCTGAGTTTTGGTAGGAAAACATTCAAACCATAACAGCAGAAATGGTATAATTCACAAATATCAATCAATGTAATACACTGCATTAACAAAATAAAGAACAAGAACCTTATCATCATATCAATTGATGCAGGAAAGTATTTGACAAAATGCAGCTTTCTTTTATGATAAAAACACTCTGTAAACTAGGAATAGAAAGAAAATACCTCAACATAATAAAGGTTATATATTATGAACCTACAGCTATCATTATTCTCAATAGTAAAACACTAAAAATTTTCTTTCTAAGGTCAAGAACAAGATGAGGATTCTTGTGCTTACCACTTTTATTCTAAGTCCTTATCACTGCAATAATGCAAGAAAAAGAAATAAAAGGCATCAAACTTTAAAAGTTATATCTGGTCACAGATAACATCATCTTATTTGTACACAACCCTAAGGATTCCTTTTATTTTCTTTTTTTTTAGAATAAATAAACACATTCAGCAAAGGACCCAAATGTCCAAAAAAATTTTGAAACAAAAAGAAAAAAGGAAAGAAAGAAAAGAAAAGAACAAAGTAGAAGGCTTTACACTTTCTGATTTAAAAACATATTCTAAAGCTACTGTAATAAAAACAATGTGTGCTGGAATAAACACAGATATATAAACCAATAAACTAGAATAAAGATCCCAGAAATAAACTCTCAAATACATGATCAAATGATTTTTTTCAAGGATGTCAGTTCCATTTAATGGGTAAAGGAAAATCTTGTCAGCAAATGATATTAGTAAAACTGAATACCTTTTGGAGTGAGCAAGGCTGAAGCCATGTTGGCACCTAAAACCTTCTGGGCTGTGGGAGGGTAGTTTAAAAGGGACAATTTTTTTTCCTCCTTTTTATTTCTTCCCATCTCCTGACTTTCTATCTCATTTGCTAAATAGAAAAACAAGACAGTTAAAAAGCTAATCAATACTTGCAAAACTAACAGTTCTTCCTTGAGACTTGCAGAATTTTGAGAAATGATCAAGACCCTGGACACCAGCAAAGTCAGCCAGAGTCCTGCAAGGCTGCACAGAGACTGCAAGGAAGCCAACTCCACCTCAAAGCAAACCAAAATTCTGCAGGGCCCTGAGATAATGGCAGGAATAAGAACAGAAACCAAAAGGAGACTTGGTGAGACTTTGCACCTGACTCCTTGCACGAAGCTCACATAGCTCATATCCCCTTCTCTCCTGCTTTTCATTTCCTGCATTCCATTTCCTCAACTAAAAAACCCTCAGTAAATCTGAGTCTTTGAGATGGGATAGACTACCATCTCCTTCAGCTGAAGAAAGCTGCCTTCTTATTCCATCAACAATTTCACTTTTGAGTCATTTGTTTTTTTCTGTTTGGGTGTGGGCAGCTGGACTTGGATTTGGTAACATATCCACATGCAAAATAATGAAACTGAACCATTACCTTACATGATATACAAATACTAGCTCAAAATAGATCAAACACCTAAATATGAGCTAAAATTATAAAACTCTTAGAAGAAAACATGGGAAAAGTTTCAAGACATCGGGTTTGGCAATGATTTATTAGATTTATCACCAAAAGCATATGCAACAAAGGAAAAAATAGATAAATTTGACTACAACAAAATTAAAAACTTCTGTGCGTTAAAGAGGACAATCAAAGGAGAGAAAAATGTACTGCTATGATTTGATGTGTCCTCCAAAAGTTAATGTTTTAGACATTTGATTTCCACTGACAATGTCGTGAGGTGGGGCCTTTAAGAAGTGATTAGGTCATGGAGGCTCCACCCTCATGAATGAATTAATGCCTTTATGGGAGGAGTCAGTTAGTTCTCCTGGGAGTGGTGTAGCTGTGTGGTAGAGAACAAAAGAGCATTTTCTGCAGAAGAAACCAAGAATGCAGCCAAGGAATCTATGCTGAATGATGTTGTTAAGACAAGCAAACGGATATATATGATGTTGATGGGTGGGAGGGGTGTAGAGGGAAGGGGAGGGAGGATTTGGTAAAGGGACACAAAAATCGACCACAGTGTATATTGATAAAGTAAAATATAATTATATTTTAAAGACTTGATTGTACAAAATCACTGTTTTATTGTGAATATTATGATCAAGACTTGCTAATTTGTAAATTATTTTTACTAGTTTGGTGTAATTATGAAAATAATAAAATCTCATAGGAAGAGAATAAAACAACAAAAGAAAAAGAGGTTAGTACTGATAAAAAGAAGCCAAAGGCTATTTATCAAGATAATTGGAGAAAAACCCTGAAGGCATTTCAAAGGTCTTTCAGACTGCCCCTCCTAACACAGGCCCAGAGCTCTACAAGGGCAGAATATTTTCAGGAGATGGGGCTGGGACACCCACCCTGGTTTTGCTGCACAGGGCTGCCTTGTGTCTTTGCTCCCTACATCCCAGTGCAGCACTCCTCAGCTGCCCCAGGTGTTGCCCAAGCAGTCTCAAGGGCAGCTGACACACTATTACCAAACCCAAGTTCAGCTTCCTGCCCCATACAAAAATCCTGGCTTGACTCGCCAAAATCTGTTATAGAACTCAGGGAATTCAGCTCCTGGCTGAGGCTTGCTAAAATGTTACTCCCGGGCATTCAGCTCCTTGCTTAGGTTCACCAAAATCTTGTTACAGAACCCAAGTCCAGCCACCTTCCCCAGACAAAAAACAAACACCTTAAAAGTGAAATGTTGGTGAAAATGGAAGTCAGCTTTTTTGTTGTTGTTGTTCAGGAATACCAGTGACCTGAAGAGAGATGTTAGCATAACCCATCTCTCCAGTAAACCTGAAGAAGAATGGCCAGACTAAAACCATCTCCAAGACTCAGATTTATGGAGGGGTTTTTAAAAAGGAGATTGAAGGAATGGAATGTGGGAAGTGAAAAGCAGGAGGGAGGAGGATGTGTAAGGAATGGGCCAGATGCAAATTCTCACCAAGGCTCCTTCCGGATTCTGTTATTGTCCTTGATGTTATCTTAGAGTCCTACTGGATTTTGATTTGCTTCAGTGTGGAATCAGCATAGCTTTATTGATGTCTTACTTGGTTTCTCATGGTGTGGATAGTACATGCCTTGTGGCAAGTTTGCAGCTCAGGCTGACTGGAAAACAACTTTATATTTATGTAAATAATGTCATTTTGCTCCATATCCAAGGTTCAAAATATCAAATAACCATGGAAAAAGACAGAACTCAGAGAAATGCATACTAAGAATAAAACTGCCCCCCCCCCACTTTTTTTCCCATAAAGTCCATCTGGTTTTAGGTCCTGACATGGCTTCAGTCCTGCTCACTCCAACAATGTAACTGCAGAGGGCACAAGTGTTAAACTTCGTCAGCATCTTTGTGGTTTTAACTCGGTAGGCACTCAGAGTGCATGGGGCTTTGGGTCATGGTGGCTTTCATCTACATTTCAAAGGACGCATTGAAGATCTCGAAGGCTTAGGCAATTATTTGTCACAGGAGTAGAACCACTGCAGGGAGTCTCTATAGGGCAATGCTGAGCAGAAATGTTGAGTTGGAGCTGCCAGAGTCCCCACAGGACAATGCCTAGGGGAGTCACCGGGACAGGACATCTACCAGGTCCCCAGGACTGTAGAATTATCAGCATGTAATTCCAGCCCAGAATAGTCACAGGTGCCCAACTTTAACCCATGAGAGGAGCCATGTGGGCTGTGACTAGCAAAGCTATGGGTATGGGACTGCCCAAGGCCTAGGGGGCCCAACTCTATTAGGCCTCATGGCTGGCTCAGTCAGCACAGCCATGTTAAGCAAGTTTCCACCCTCTTCTCCCTCTCCTTTCCCTTTTCTGCTCCAGGAAAATGATCAGCAAAATTCCTTTCCTGGGAAGGGGCAAACATGACCATTATCATCAAAGGAACATCTTGTGGGCTGTGGTAGCAGGCATTTAGACTGGGCTGGGAGGAATGCTTTGTACTGGTAAATATAGTGGTGACACTAATCAGAAGCCTATGCCCTAAGGGACCAGATGTTATTGGACCACAAGGGCTGTGTCACCTTGCATACCACTGATTTTGAAATTGCCCATTACTCTGCCAGAACCCTCCCTCAAAGTCTTATAAACCCCCTGCTTTCCTTTGTTCAGAGGAGCTGATCTGACTCTGTCTCCCCTCCACACTGGTGGAATAAAGCTTCTTGACTAAAATATTTCCTGGCTTTGGCATCTCTCTCCCTTTCCTTTGTCTCACTGAACCAAACGTTTGTTGGCACCCAATGTGGAGCCACGTAGTTGATCTCAGCCACCCCGGCCACTGCAAACCTGGCAAGACACCCTCCTGCTCTCCTTCTCTCTCTCTCAGATCTCCCATGAAAAGGCAGCATAACTGATGGCAACTGCAGGCTGTTAGCCAAGGCTACATCTCAGTACAGTCTAAAGGCCCCAGGATTGTTTGCCCCAGTAATGAGCACCTGATCTGGTGGAGGCCTCTCCTTTCTCTTTTGCTCTGGCTCCCCTATCTTGTCCCAAGACTCAAGCCAGTGGCTTTTGCCATCATACTCCATTCCAATTTCTGCATCCAACATTGGCCACTGATCTCTGCTTAGGTGAGTAAATTCTTGTTTCCCTCTCACACAGGACCCCATTCACAGACAGTCCAGTAATGTCCTCAAAACCCCAGTGCCAGGGCAGTGGCTCCCTTCTCAGCCACACTGGTGGCTAGGCACCTCCACACTTTTGGATGCCTAGTGGTGTTAGTTTGCCTCTCACTCTCAGATCCTCACTGATTTCTGGGGACACCTGGTCTTCACTGAGGATCTCAGGGACCTGAATTTCTCTCACCCCCAAATTTACATTTCACTTCATGGGCAATCAGACCTTTCCTACTCCATGAGACACCCTTTTGGGGTGCCTTCTCTGTAACCTAAAGACGCTTGGACTCTCACCTGATATTCACCCAAAATGACTCTTTTTCTTCTGCAACACTGTCTGGCCACAGTACAAATTGGATCATGAAAGGCAGTGGCTAGAGCATGGCACTTTCAATTTCCAAATTCTCCACAATTTAGAAAACTTCCTCATTTGGAATGGCAAATGGTCTGAAGTCCCCTATATCCAAGCCTTTGTTTACCTTCATTCTCTACCCTCTGTCTGTTGTGTTTGCAACTCTTACCAAATTCTTCTCCTCAGCAAGCCCCTAAAACCCCTCCTTCTCCTGAAAAGCCCTCTCCTCCTAATGCCTTTGACTTTGATCCTGCAGAAAACTCTCCTATTCCCCAGCCACCTCCAACTTCCCTGCCCGCCTCCCTACCACAACCATAACCTCCCTCTTCTTATCCTGACCCACCTACACCTGACCCACTTTAGCCTCTCCCTTTCCCTCCTGTTACCAGATCTCACAAACCTAAACCCATGGCCCCTAAAGCCACGGTGGCTGACCACCCTCCTACCCCTCTCCTACCTCTGCATGAGGTAGCAGGAGAGGAAGGCATAGAGTTCATGTCCTTTTCTCCTTTAATGATATGTCCCAAATTGAAAAACGATTGGGCTCCTTTACCATGGACCACTCTTGATATATCAAAGAGTTCCAATATCTCATTTAGTCCTATGACCCTACATGGCATGATATCTGTGCCATTCTTTCCTCTTCCCTCATCCCCAAGGAGAAGGAGTGGGTCTGGATGGCAGCCCAATCTCATGCAGACAATTTACATAAACGGACCCCTGAAGAGTATGCTCCATGGCCATGCTGCAAGCCAAGCCCAACTGGGATTATCAAATTGACACTCCTGACTGCATAAAAAGGGGTCACATGCTTACTTGCCTCATAGAAGGCATGAAAAAGGCCTCAATTAAACCGATAAATTATAATAAGATTAAGGAGATCACCCAAGATCCAAACAAAAATCCAGCCCTTTTCATGTCATGCCTTACGGAGGCCATCCTAAAATATACTAATATTGACATAGAAGAGGGCAAATTCTATTCACATGATCACTTTATATCATAGTCTGCTCCCGACACTTAAAAAATTAGAAGACAGACCTAATACCCCCAAAAAACACCTTGTAAAATTGGCTTTCAAGATCTTTAATAGAAGAGAGGAGGACTCAAAGGCCTTCAAATTAAAACATAGTAAGATAAAATACCAGCTTCTAGTCACAGCTATCCAGAGTAGCCAGAAATCTAAAATGGCTCCAGAAAAATGACTGAGTTTTCCACCAGGTAACTGCTTCAAGTGCGGCAAGCCCAGGTTCTGCACAAGTGTCTGCCCAAACCCGAGGCCCCCACAAGGGCTCTGTCCCCTGTGTGGTGAGAAAGGGCATTGGAGAGCTGACTGTCCTGCTGAAGTTGGTGGACTTTGCTTTCTGGGATTAGTAATACTTTGTTTTACTTTTCAGTTCTGTGTATTATATCATCTCTTTTCCTTGCTAACAAACTCCCATGCTTACAGACAACTTAGTGGATGATGTGGGTACATTTATGTATCTTTTACATTTATACCTTCCTTGGTATCCCTTTGAGTCACCACATACATCCCCTGAAGGGCTGTGGGACACCGTAGTTGAACTGTATCTTCAGGATATCTTATCTAACCCAGACATAGCAGACTGATCTCGACAATGGTTATAATGCTTTGCTTTTGTCGCTTTGTCACTCATATTCTGCTTGTCTGCTGAATATTTCTATATTGGTCTTGGGGACCCTGCTCTTCTTATGTAATGCCAATTCACCACTAACACTTCCACCCTATCTATGACAAACCCTCTCCAATGCTCAGGGCCTTTGGAACAAATATCACTCCCCGCTAGCTTCCAGTTGCTGGGTGCATAAGTCCCTTTCCTCCTAGGAATATACTGCAGTGCCCATACCCCCACATCTTTGGGAGAATGCCACAGAAACACTACAGTACACCCTCTCTAAAGGAATCTCTTTCACTATTGATGCTACTTGGCTTAAGCCACAACAAATTGCAGCTCTTCTATCCTCGCTATCTTCAACTTTAGATGACCTGTCAGACAAACTCCCTCCGAATCCAGGGCCTCTTGCTGACAACACAATCTTACTATGCCAGACTCCTTTCTCCATTACTCAATCACCTTTTTCAAAAGGCCATCTGGTGGGCATACTTCCTCCACATGCATGTAATATAACCATTTCAATATCCATACCTGACAGTCATGTCACTTCAATTTTTGCTTTTATTATCATTTATATTTATTTTCATTTTTATATATCAATATGCAATGCAGTTGATTTTCATGTCCTTTTATGAATCCCTCTTTCCCTCCTCCCTCTCCACACTCCCCTCTCATGAACATCATACCTGTTCACTTGCCTTAACAAGTTCAAGGCATTGTTGTGATTGTTGTGTCTTCTTCTCCCTCCCAACTGTTTACTTGTTTGCATATTTATTTATTTATTTATTTATAGCTCCCACAAATAAGTGAGAACATGTGGTATTTCTCTTTCTCTGCCTGGTTTATTTCACCTAATATAATTTTCTCTAAGTCCATCCATGTTGTTGCGAATGGTAGTATTTTTTTCTTTTCTATAGCAGAGTAGTATTCCATTGTGTAGATGTACCACAGTTTCCTTATCTACTCATCAGATGATGGACATTTGGGCTGGTTCCAGCTCTTGGCTATTTTATACAGAGCTGCAATACACAGTACAGGTATCCCTTTGGCATAATGATTTCCATTCCTCTGGGTATATTCCCAACAGTGGAATCCCTGGGTCATATGGTAGATCTATCTGTAATTGTTCGAGGAACCTCCATACCATTTTCCATAAAGGCTGCACCGTTTTGCAGCCCCACCAACAGTGGATGAGAATTCCTTTTTCTCAGCAACCTCTCCAGCACTTATTGTTCTCAGTCTTCTGGATGTTAGCTATCCTAACTGGAATGAGATGGTATCTCAGTGTGGTTTTGATTTGCATTTCCCAGATGTTGTGTGATATTGAAAATTTTTCATGTGTCTGTTGCTCATTTGTATATCTTCTATTGAGAAATCCCTGTTCAGCTCCTTTGCCCTTTTTAAAAATTGGGTTATTTGTTTTTTATTGTAAAGTTGTTTGAGTTCCTTGTATATTCTGGATATTAATCCTTTGTCAGATGTATATTTTGCAAATATTTTCTCTCACTCTGTCGGATGTCTTTTTACTCTGTTGATTATTTCTTTTGCTGTGCAGAAGCTTTTTAGTTTGATATAATCCCACTTGTTTATTTTACCTTTAGTTGCCAGTGCTTTTGGGTCCTATTCATGAATTCTGTACACACTCCTACTTCCTGGAGTGTTTCTGCTATGTTTTCTTTAAGGAGTTTTATTGTTTCAGGATGTATATTTAATTCTTTAATCCATTTTGAGTTGATTTTGGTATATGGTGAAAGATACGGGTCTAGTTTCATTCTCCAACATATGAGTATTCAGTTTTCCCAGCACCACTTGTTGAAAAGACAGTCTCTTCCCCAGTATGTAGCTTTGCTGCCTTTGTCAAAAATCAGATGGCTGTAGGTGTGTGGATTGATTTCTGGGTTCTCTATTCTGTTCCAATGATCTGTGTGTCTATTTTTATGCCAGTATCATGCTGTTTTAGTTATTATAGCTTTGTAATATAGTTTAAAGTCACATAGTGCTATGCCTCTGGCTTTTTTTTGCTCAAGATTGCTTTCTCTATGCATAGTCTTTTGTTGTTCCATATAAATGTCTGGATGGTTTTTTCCATTTCTTAGAAAACTGTCATTTGAATTTTGATGGGGATTGCATTGAATCTGTCAATCACTTTGGGTGAAATGGACATTTTCACAATGTTAATTCTTCCAAGCCGAGAGCAAGGGGTATCTTTCCATCTTCTTGTGTCCTGCTTAATTTCTCTCAAGTGTGGTTTGTAGTTCTCTTTGTAGAGATTTTTCACATAGTTGGTTAGCTTTATTCCTAAATATTTTATTTTTTTGGTGGCTATTTTAAATGGGCTAGCTTTCTTGATTTCTTTTTCTGCATGTTTGCTGGTGGAGTATAGACATGCTTCTGATTTTTGTGTGATTTTGTAACCTGCAACTTTGATGAAATCATTTATCAACTCTAGCAATTTTTTTATAGAAGCTTTAGGCTGTTCAATATATAGGATAATATCATCTGCAAACAGGGACAGCTTGACTTCATCCTTTCCAAACTGGATGCCCTTTATTTCCTTCTCTTCTCTGATTGCTCTGGCTAGTACTTCCAAAACTATGTTGAATAGGAGTGGTGAGAGTGGGCATCCTTGTCTAGTTCCTGTTTTTAAAGGAAAAACTTTCAGCTTTTCCCCATTCAGGATGATATTGGCAGTGGGCTTATCATATATGGCTTTAATTATGTTCAGATATTTTCCATCTAGGCCTAACTTGTAGAGAGTCTTTATCATGAAAGCATGTTGAATTTTGTCAAATGCTTTTCAGCGTCAATAGTGATGATCATGTGGTTTTTGTCTTTGCTTTCATTAACGTGGTGTATGACATTTATTGATTTGCATATGTTGAATCAACCTTGCATCCCTGGGATGAATCCCATTTGATCATGGTGTATGATTTTGTGTATGTATTGCTGTATTCTGTTAGCTAGTATTTTTTTTCAGGATTTTTGCATCTATATTCATCAAGGATATTGGCCTGTAGTTTTCTATTTTCGATTTATCTTTTTCTGGTTTTGGTATCAGGGTGATATTTGCCTCGTAGAATGAGTTTGGGAGAATGGCCTCTGTTTCAATCTTTTGGAACAGTTTGTAGAGAACTGATATCAGTTCCTCTTTGATGATTTTGTAGAACTCTGCAGTGGACCCATCTGGTCCTGGGCTTTTCTTGTTGAGAGACTTCTGATAACATCTTCAATCTCTTTTATTGTTATTGGTTTGTTCAGATATTCTATATCTTCTTGGTTTCGTTTTGCTAATTTGTATGCATCCATAAATTTATCTATTTCCTCCAGATTTTCAAATTTGTTGGCATATAGATGTTTATAGAAGTCTCTAATGATTCCTTTTATTTCGGAGGTATCAGTTGTAATATTACCTTTTTCATTTCTAATTTTTTTTATTTGGTTCTTCTCTCTTAGTCTTGCTAAAGGTTTGTCAATTTTATTAATTTTTTCAAAAAACCAACTTTTTGTTTCATTTATCTCTTGTATTGTTTTTCATGTTTCTATTTCATTTAGTTCTGCTCTGATCTTAATTATTTCTTTCTGTCTACTAACTTGAGGTTTGGACTGTTCTTGTTTTTCTACATCTTTAAGGTGAAGTGATAGGTTATTTATTTGCCATCTTTCCATTCTTCTGAAGTAAGTATTTAATGAAATAAATTTCCTCCTTAATACTGCTTTTGCAGTATCCCACAGATTTTTGTATGGTGTCATTATTTTCATTAGTTTCGAGAAAATTTTTGATTTCCTGTTTAATTTCTTCTTGGATCCGCATGTCATTAAGTAGAATGTGGTTTAATTTCCATGAGTTTGTATGGTTTTTAGAGTATCGTTTATTATTGATTTCTAATTTTAACCCATTGTGATCAGAAAAAATACATGGAATAATGCCAACTTTTTTGAATTTGTTAAGACTTGCTTTGTGACCTAACATGTGGTCTATCCTGGAGAATGTTCCATGTGCTAATGAGAAGAATGAATATTCTGTGGTAGTTGGGTGGAATGTTCTGTAGATATCTGCCAAATCCAATTGGTCTAAAGTATTGTTTAGATCTTGTGTTTGTCCATTGATTTTTTTGCCTAGATGATCTGTCCAATGATAAGAGTGGGTGTTCAGGTCCCCCACTATTATGGTGTTAGTGTCTATTTCTTTCTTTAGATCTAATAGTGTTTGCTTTGTAAATCCAGCTACTCTAACATTGGATGTGTATATGTTTATGATTGTTATGTCTTCTTGATGAATAGTTCCTTTTAACATTATGTATTTGCCATCTTTATATCTTTTAATGGTTTTTGCTTTAAAGTCTATTTTATCTGTTGTAAGATAAGCTACACCCACTCATTTTTCAATTCTACTTGCATGATATATCTTTCTCCATCCTTTCACTCAGTCTATGTCTGTCTTTACAGGTCAAGTGAGTCACTCGGAGACAGCATATTGTCCAGTCCTTCTTTTTAATCCAGTCAGTCAGTCTGTGTCTTTTGAAAGGGGAATTTAGTCCCTTTAAATTCACAGCTATTATTGAAAGGTGTTGATTTGCTCCTAGCATTATACTGATTTTTGTTTAGATGTCTTAAGTATCTTTTGTTCCTTTCTTTCAAATTTTCTGTTTGTCTTCTGTATTTGTTTATTTCTTGGGGTGATAGATATATTATTTTTTTTCTCTTTTGTTAGCATTTTTGTTTTGTTGGTAGGAATTGGTCTTTCATGGGTATTCATGGTAGTGGTGGTTGTTTTTGTGGTATCAAACCCAGTACTTCCTTGATAATTTCTTGTAGGGCTGCTCGTGTGGTAGTGAACTAGCACACTTTTTGTTTGTCTGAGAAATATACTATTTGTCCTTCATTTTGGAAGGATAGCCTTGCTGGGTAAAGTATTCTTGGCTGGCAATTTTTGTCCTTTAGTGTTTTGAATATATCATCCCATTCTTTTCCAGCTTTTAAGGTTTCTGATGATAAGTCTTACGTTATTCTGATTGGAGCACCTTTATAGGTGACTTGCAGCTTCTCTCTTGCAGCTTTTAAGATTCTCTCTGTGTCTTTGAATTTTGTCAGTTTGATTATCACATGTCTTGGAGAGGACCTTTTTGGGTTGAATGTGTTTGGTGATCTTTGGGCTTCCTGAATCTGGCGATCTGTGACTTTCCCTGTACCTGCGAAGTTTTCTGCTATTATCTCATTGAACATGTTTTCAATGCCATTTCCTTTCTCCTTTCCTTCTGGAATAACCACGATTCAGATACTTGAGCACTTTAAGGTGTCCATTGTCGCTCTTAAATTTTCTTCAATATTTTTTATTTTTTTTCCTTTTTCTGGTCTACCTGTGATAATTCAAGCAGCCTGTCTCCAAAGTCAGAAATTCTCTCTTCTGCTTGTTCAAGTCGGCTAGTTAAACTCTCCTTCAGGTCTATAAGCTCAGCTACAATCTTTTCCAAGTCATTGATTTCTTTGTACATTTCTTCTTTCAGATTCTGCATATTTTTTCTCATTTCATTGTGTGTTTCACTGAGTTTTCTTGTATCTCATTTAGTTTCCGTGGCATAGTTCCTCTAAGTTCCTTGTCTGTCATTTCAAAGACTTCCTGTTTTACAGGATCTAGTGCTTGAAAGTTATTAATTCCCTTTGGTGGTGATGTACTTTCTTGATTTTTCATATTACTGGTTACTTTCCTTTGGTGTTTTGTCATTATGGCTGGGGGTATCACAGTCCACTCGTTTCATCCTGATGTCTGGCTTGGATCCTGAAGGGTCTGCTGCTTCTGGATAGCAGAAACTAGCCTGAACCAGAAGTCCCACTCCACCTGCCTTCACCAGATGGTTGGGCTCGGGGCTTGGGAGCCCAGAGCCTCTCAAGTCACTCACAGTGATGGGACGGCCTGGGCCAGAAGTCCCACTCCACCTGCCTTCTCCAGATGGTTGGGTTTGGGGCTTGGGAGCCCAGAGCCTCTCAAGTCACTCACAGAGACAGGACATCCTGCTCCAGAAGTCCCGCCCTGGCCCTGCTTGCATTCTTCGGCCAGAAGGCTTGGGGTGTGTGGGCCCAGAAGCTCTAAAGTCTCTCTATGGAATGGGTAGCAACCTGAACTAGGGTCCTGTGGTGGGCAGCTACTGTCTGCTCCAGCACAGATTCGGGTCCTCCATCACTGCTCCTGAAAAGCTGCAAATTGGTTGCTCTGTGGGAGAGAGCAACACCAGGAACCAACTACTCCACCATCTTAACCGGAACTTTCATTCTTTTTTATAGCAGAGTAGTATTCCATTGTGTAGTATACCACAGTTTCCTTACACACTCATCTGATGATGGACATTTTGCGTGGTTTCAACTCTTGGCTATTGTTAACAGTGCTGCAATAAACATGGGACTACAGGTATCCCTTCGACAGGATTTCCATTCCTCTGAGCAGTGGAATAGCTGGGTCATATGGTAGATCTATCTGTAATTGTTTGAGGACCATCCATACCATTTTCCATAAAGGCTGCACCTTTTGCAGTCCCACCGACAGTGTAGGAGAGTTCCTTTTTCTCTGTAACCTTGTCAGCAATTATTGTTCTCAGTCTTTTGGTTATTAGCCATCCTAACTGGAGTGAGATGGTATCCCAAAGTGGTTTTGATTTGCATTTTCTAAATGCTGACTGATGAGCATTTTCTCATGTTTCTGTTGGCCATTCATATATTTTCCTTTGAGAAATGCGTATTCAGCACCTTTGCCTATTTTTAAATTGTGTTACGTGGTTTTTTGCTGTTATTTGAGTTCCTTGTATATTCTGGTTATTAATCCTTTGTCAGATACATATTTTGCAAATATTTTCCAATTCTTTTGGTTGTCTTTTCACTTTGTTAATTGCTTTTTAACTGTGCAGAAGCTTTTTAGTTTGAGATAATCCCATTTGTTTGTTTTTCCTTTGGTTGCCTGTGCTTTTGGGGTCATACTCATAAACTCTATGCCCAATTCTACTTCCTGGAGAGTCTCCTCTATGTTTTCTTTAAGGAGTTTTATTGTTTCAGGATGTATATTTAATTCTTTTTTTTGTATATTTAATTCTTTAATCCATTTTGAGTTGATTTTAGTACATGGTGAGAGATACGTGTCCAGATTCATTCTCCCACATATGAATATCCAGTTTTCCCAGCACCATTTGCTGAAGAGGCACTATCTTCCCCAGTGGGTAGACTTGGTACCTTTTTCAAAGATCAGATGACAGTAAGTGTATGGGTCGATTTCTGTATTCGCTACTCTATTCCATTGATCTGTGTGTCTGCTTTTATGCCAGTACTATGCTGTTATGGTTTTTACAGGTTTGTAGTATAGTTTAAATTCAGGTAGTGTTATGCTTCTAACCTTATTTATTTATTTATTTATTTATTTATTTATTTATTTTTTGTTCAGGATTTCTTTGGCTATTCATGGTATTTTGTTATTCCATATAAATGTTAGGATAGTTTTTTACATTTCTGAGAAAAATGTTATTGAAATTTTGATTGGAACTGCACTGAATCTGTAGATCACTTTGGGTAGTGTGGTCATTTTCACAATGTAAATTCCTCCAATCCAAGAGCATGGGATATCTTTCCATTCTCTTATGTCTTCTTTAATTTCTCTCAGCAGTGGTTTGTAGTTCTCATTGTAGAGATTTTTCACATCCTTGGTTAACTTTATTCCTAAGTATTTTTTT